>NC_045805.1:16434277-16747298 GCF_009873245.2 Balaenoptera musculus | reverse complement strand
CACACATTTAATTGCTATTATTTCATCTCTTAATGTTTACTCTTACTGTCTACAACAGTATAGTTTCCTGATAATAGAGGCTGAATAAACATTTTGGAGTTCTCAACCCTAAACTTAAACTCCATTTAGTCATTTAGTGTTGTAAACTTCTTTAATTATACTTCTCACATTTAGCCTGTTCTTTTCATTCCTATGACCAATACCATATGTTTCCTTCACTCGATTTGTTTTTATTGAAGTACAGTTGATTTACAATGTTGTGTTAGTTTCAGGTGTACAGCAAAGTGATTCAGATGCATATCCTTTCCATTATAGGTTATTACAAGATATTGAGTATAATTCCCTCGTCACTCGATTTTTTTTTGTTTATTTTTGTTTTTATTTCCATTACTCTATGAGGTGGATCAAAAAAGATCTTGCTGTGACTTATGTCAAGAGTGTTCTTCCTATGTTTTCCTCTAAGAGTTTTATAGTGTCCAGTCTTATATTTAGGTCTCTAATCCATTTTGAGTTTATTTTTGTGTATGGTGTTAGGGAGTGTTCTAATTTCATTCTTTCACATACAGCTGTCCAGTTTTCCCAGCACCATTTATTGAAGAGACTGTCTTTTCCCCATTGTATATCCTTGCCTCCTATATCGTAGATTAATTGACCGTAGGTGCATGGGATTATCTCTGGGCTTTCTATCCTGTTCCATTGATCTATATTTCTGTTTTTGTGCCAGTACCATACTGTCTTTATTACTGTAGCTTTGTAGTATAGTCTGAAGTCAGGGAGCCTGATTCCTCCAGCTCCGCTTTTTTCTCTCAAGACTGCTTTGGCTATTCGGGGTCTTTTGTGTCTCCATTCAAATTTTAAGATTTTTTTTGTTCTAGTTCTATAAAAAAAATGCCATTTGTAATTTGATAGGGATTGGATTGAATCTGTAGATTGCTTTGGGTATTATAGTCATTTTCACAAAATTGATTCTTCCAATCCAAGAACATGGTATATCTCTCCATCTGTTTGTATCATCTTTAATTTCTTTCATCAGTATCCTTTATAGTTTTCTGCATGCAGGTCTTTTGTCTCCGTAGCTAGGTTTATTCCTAGGTATTTTATTCTTTTTGTTGCAAGGGTAAATGGGAGTGTTTACTTAATTTCTCTTTCAGATATTTCATCATTAGTGTATAGGAATGCAAGAAATTTCTGTGCATTAATTTTGTATCCTGCAACTTTACCAGATTCATTCATTAGCTCTAGTAGTTTTCTGGTGGCATCTTTAGGATTCTCTATGTATAGTATCATGTCATCTGCAAACAGTGACAGCTTAACTTCTTCTTTTCCAATTTGGATTCCTTTTATTTCTTTTTCTCCTCTGATTGCCATGGCTAGGACTTGCAAAACTATGTTGAATAATAGTGGCGAGAGTGGACATCCTTGTCTTCTTCCTGATCTTAGAGCAAATGCTTTCAGTTTTTCACCATTGAGAATGATGTTTGCTGTGGGTTTCTCATATATGGCCTTTATTAAGTTGAAGTAGGTTTCCTCTATGCTCACTTTCTGGAGAGTTTTTATCATAAATGGGTGTTGCATTTTGTCAAAAGCTTTTTCTGCATCTATTGAGATGATCATATGGTTTTTATTCTTCAATTTGTTAATATGGTGTATCACATTGATTGACTTGCATATATTGAAGAATCCTTCCATCCCTGGAATAAATCCCACTTGATCATGGTGTATGATCCTTTTAATGTGTTGTTGGATTCTGTTTGCTAGTATTTTCTTGAGAATTTTTGCATCTATATTCATCAGTGATATTGGTATATAATTTTCTTTTTTTGTAGTATCTTTGTCTGGTTTTGGTATCAGGGTGATGGTGGCCTTATAGAATGAGTTTGGGAGTGTACCTTCTTCTGCAATTTTTTGGAAGAGTTTGAGAAGGATGGGTGTTAGCTCTTCTCTAAATGTTTGATAGAATTCACCTGTGAAGCCATCAGGTCCTGGATTTTTGTTTGTTGGAAGATTTTAAGTCACAGTTTCAATTTCATTACTTGTGATTGGTCTGTTCATATTTTCTGTTTCTTCCTGGTTCAGTCTTGGGAGCTTATACCTTTCTAAGAATTTATCCATTTCTTCCAGGTTGTCCATTTTATTGGCATAGAGTTGCTTGTAGTAGTCTCTTAGGATGCTTTGTATTTCTGCGGTGTCTGTTGTAACTTCTCCGTTTTCATTTCTAATTTTATTGATTTGAGTCCTCTCCGTCTTTTTCTTGATGAGTCTGACTAATGGTTTATCAATTTTGTTTATCTTCTCAAAGAACCAGCTTTTAGTTATATTGATCTTTGTTATTGTTTTCTTTGCTTCTATTTCATTTATTTCTGCTCCGATCTTTATGCTTTCTTTCCTTCAACTAACTTTGGGTTTTGTTTGTTCTTCTTTCTCTAGTTCCTTTAGGTGTAAGGTTAGATTGTTTATTTGTGATATTTCTTGTTTCTTGAGGTAGGCTTGTATTGCTATAAACTTCCCTCTTAGAACTGCTTTTGTTGCATCCTATAGGTTTTGGATCATCGTGTTTTCATTGTCATTTGTCCCTAGGTATTTTCTGATTTCCTCTTTGATTTCTTCAGTGATCTCTTGGTTATTTAGTAATGTATTCTTTAGGCCTCCATGTGTTTGTGTTTTTTTATGTTTTTTTTTCCCTGTAATTGATTTCTAATCTCTTAGCGTTGTGGTCAGAAAAGATGCTTGATATGATTTCAATTTTCTTAAGTTTGAGGCTTGATTTGTGACCCAGGATGTGATCTATCCTGGAGAACGTTCCATGTGCACTTGAGAAGAAAGTGTAATCTGCTGTTTTTGGATGGAATGTCCTATAAATATCAATTAAATCTATCTGGTCTATTGTGTCATTTAAAGCTTGTGTTTCCTTATTAATTTTCTGTTTGGATGATCTGATCTGTCCATTGGTGTAAGTGAGGTGTTAAAGTTCCCCACTATTATTGTGTTACTGTCAATTTCCTTTTTATAGCTGTTAGCAGTTGCCTTATGTATTGAGGTGCTCCTATGTTGGGAACATATATATTTATAATTGTTACATCTTCTTCGTGGATTGATCCCTTGATCATTATATAGTGCCCTTCCTTGTCTCTTGTAACATTCTTTATTTTAAAGTCTATTTTATCTGATATGAGTATTGCTACTCCAGCTTTCTTTTGATTTCCATTTACATGGAATATCTTTTTCTATCCCCTCACTTTCAGTCTGTATGTGTCCCTAGGTCTGAAGTGGGTCTCTTGTAGACAGCATATAGATGGGTCTTGTTTTTGTATCCATTCAGCGAGCCTGTGTCTTTTGGTTGGGGCATTTAATCCATTCACGTTTAAGGTAATTATCGATATGTATGTTCCTATGACCATTTTCTGAATTGTTTTGGGTTTGTTTTTGTAGGTCCTTTTCTTCTCTTGTGTTTCCCACTTAGAGAAGTTCCTTTAGTATTTGTTGTAGAGCTGCTTTAGTGGTGCTGAATTCTCTTAGCTTTTGCTTGTCTGTAAAGCTTTTGATTTCTCCCTCGAATCTGAATGAGATCGTTGCCGGGTAGAGTAATCTTGGTTGTAGGTTCTTCCCTTTCATCACTTTAAATATATCATGCCACTTCCTTCTGGCTTGTAGAGTTTCTGCTGAGAAATCAGCTGTTAACCTTATGGGAGTTCCCTTGTATGTTATTTGTCATTTTTCCCTTGCTGCTTTCAATAATTTTTCTTTGTCTTTAATTTTTGTCAATTTGATTACTATGTGTCTCAGCGTGTTTCTCCTTGGATTTATCCTGCCTGGGACTCTCAGTGCTTCCTGGACTTGGGTGGCTATTTCCTTTCCCATGTTAGGGACGTTTTCTACTATAATCTCTTCAAATATTTTCTTGGGTCCTTACTCTCTCTTCTCCTCCTGGGACCACTATAATGCGAATGTTGTTGCATTTAATGTTGTCCCAGAGGTCTCTTAGGCTGTCTTCATTTCTTTTCATTCTTTTTTCTTTAGTCTGTTCCACAGCAGTGAATTCCACCATTCTGTCTTCCAAATCACTTATCCATTCTTCTGCCTCAGTTATTCTGCTTTTGATTCCTTCTAGAGTATTTTTCATTTCAGTTATTGTATTGTTCATCTCTGTTTGTTTGTTCTTTAATTCTTCTAGGTGTTTATTCTTTAATTCTTCTAGGTCTTTGTTAAACATTTCTTGCATCTTCTGGATCTTTGCCTCCATTCTTTTTCCGAGGTCCTGGATCATCTTCACTATCATTATTCTGAATTATTTTTCTGGAAGGTTGCCTATCTCCACTTCCTTTAGTTGTTTTTCTGGGGTTTTATCTTGTTCCTTCATCTGGTACATAGCCCTCTGCCTTTTCGTCCTGTCTGTCTTTCTGTGAATGTGGTTCTTGTTCCACAGGCTGCAGGATTGTAGTTCTTCTTGCTTCTGCTGTCTGCCCTCTGGTGGATGAGGCTCAAACAATATATATATTCTTTTTCAGATTCCTTTCCATTATATGTTGTTACAAGATATTTAGTATAATTCCCTCTTCACTCGATTTTAGTAAAAAGTATTACTAATCTCTAAGAAGTAATAGCCTCTTCCATTCCAACATAGTTTGCATATAGCTGCCAGATTAATCTTCTGCAAACATTGCTCTCACCATGTCACGTGTCATTCAAACATCTCTATTTGTCCTTTTTTCTTAAAGTCCATAACCTGTAAGTGGTATTACAGAACTTTTAACATGTACTTTTCATTCTTCTTATGGACTGAGCCTCCATTCCAACGAAGAGAAATACCAGTCATGGCTTCAAAGCACCCTACAAATTCCTGGTTTGGGTTTTGGCATACAACTCCTCGATTACAGAATGGACTGTCCCTTTCTTTTCACTATTCAAATTCTGCCAGTGCATTATAAATGCATGAGAATTTTTTTATAAGTCACCACATTAAAGAATGTCAAGATATTTTGTAAGATGCAATTATGAGAAGTCATTCAAATTAACTATATGGTTCTGCTTCATCCTTCAGTACACTTTGCCAACACTGCAGTTTAGCTGTTGTCCTGTAAGGAAATTGATCCTGTGATACGAGACTCTTTATCCACTTAATAAACGGTTATCGGCCGATAATATATTTTTCTTGCTATATTTCAGGGTTAAGACTGTGTGATAAGCCATTTAGTTGATTGTGGAGGAAGAAGAGAGCTATAATAAACTCATTGGAAGCCTCTGTCCATTTATTATTTGTGTGATGCATAGAAATCCTATAGATAAACTCATCTCTCTCACTCTTCCTCTAAAATTAAAAATCTTCTAGTTAGATAATTTGGGAAAATTACTCAGTAATCCATAGTTTCAATTAAAACTCCCACTAAAAGAATGGGAAGGCAAATAAATAATTTTTAGAGTATCTTAAATACCCTCTATCCTAGATATCCACTATCTTAGAAACAGTTTCACACTTGGCTCCGGGATAATTTGGGGCTTACCCACAAAATTGGGTTCAGTAATTCAAAAATATCAGTATTTTCTGGCATTTCTTAATGTAATCTATGTCCACAGTTTATCTAGGAGTATTAGAGTTGATTTTTCAAAATTTTAAGCAATGTATATAATGTTTTATCCTTTGTAAATGCAGTGATTGTATTTTTCTGTAGTTCTTCCAAAGTTGTCTATGTCTATGAGCATAGAGGGATGTGGGGAATTGAAAGTATTATGATATTTAATTTGATTAATTACCTCATTATGGCTTTAGTTTTCGATCTCCCTCTGTGAGTGAAACATAGCCAAAATATAAGTTTTCTGAAATATTCCAGGTATCAAATTTCAGGGAGATGATTTTTAAGGAAATACTTAAAATCTCATGAATTATATCACCTAACCAAGTTGTGTGTATCAATGGGAGGAAATGATGAATATTCACTTAAAATCAGTTTGCATCTTTAAATCAATCCTATAATTTTGTATTTCCTATTCAATTAAATGGATGGGTTGAATCAAAAAGCTGTGTTTTATTTTCTCATATGTGAAGAAATATATACTGGGAATCTCAGTGCTGGCTCCATTCACAGTAAGTTTACAATTCAGTGTAACATACAGCTTAAAATCATCTGCAGTTTGATTCTTAAATTTTTAAATGCCAGGCTTGTGAATTGGAGATGTTAAGGAGGGGTTTCAAAGTCTGGATGTAAAACACAACACAATTTGTTTGTGGACGAAGTTACCTGCTTCTGTTACACTGCATATGCTCCAGAGAGAGTTTAGTCTAAAATGAAAGAAAATACTCCAATCATTTTTTAGCTATTAACTTGTGGAGCTTCTGATGTAGCGTGATTTATTGCTATCCCCACGTGCAGTTACATATCAATCTACTTTGAGCTGAGAAATATTCTCAGGTCTACAATAATTTCCATTTTCAAATTGGAGCATAGCAGCTGATGTACTCTCATCATCGTGAGAGTGGACCATAGGTTTTTGGTAGTGAGACCTAACTTACTTAGCAATCAACACCCTTTCCTTCATTCCCTTGTCTCTTCTCTGACATTGAGTCACGTCCAATCTAAAATACCCATTTCCTGATAAAGCGTTACAAGAAGGCAAAATCATGTTGATAGAACACACTTGTAATAACTACCCTACACAGCTCCAGTTTCAAATGCAATGAATGATTCACCCAACTAGTTCAGCTGAACTGAGAGGCTCCCATCTCCTTTCATGGAATTTATTCTAAAGACCTAGCAGTTAAAGCTACTCTGACTAAACTTAAGTCATGTTAAGCATTTTGCAATATAGAGATGGGAATTTTAAACTGGTAAGTGTATATCTACGTTTGTGAAAGAAAATTACCTCTGATTTAAACACAAAAACCAGATAAACAAAAAAAGAAATTTCCTGTGTCAACAAAGTGAAAGAAAAGTGGGGGATTGGAAGCTAACAAAAATATTTTTGCTTCATTTTAAGCTTTTCTCCTAATGATCAAATTAATTCAGTTTTTAATTGGAATTTATGTATGGACCTGACAGATTATCAAATTCATATTCCTGATTGCCATAATAGCCCTAGCCTTTTTAAAGATGAGGCTATGTAATTAAGCTTTAGAAAGAAACTGTGTATCTGAGTTCTGCCTGAAATAAACTGAAATTAATATTATCATGAACTTGCATGTACACATGCATATGGATGTCTTATAATAAATTCCACATTCAAAACTTATTTTCTTTCTCCACAAAAAACAGCATGTTGTGCAATTTGCCTAATTATTCATTATCGCTATTACAACTTCCTTCTCAGCAAATAGCCAGATTAGTTCCCAGCCTCCCTTTGGTTGAGAAAGGAAAGCATATGACTGAATTCTGACAAATAGAGCAATTTAAAACACTTTCAAATCTCTGTGTGTTTTCTTGGCTTCTGAACCTCTGAGTGTTCTTCTGAATTGGTGTTTTTGTCAGGAATCTCTGTAAGGGCATGGAACAATAAAATAGCCATGCTTGAATATTTTTTTTATGTCCAGCATATATGTGCTCTGTAATGAAAAAATAAAGTGTGTTTTTAAATAAATTAACAATGAATTATATGTACAGTAAACATATGTTCTAGCTTGCCCAGAACTTACCAAGTTGACACATTTTTCTCTGGCATAAGTTTTTTTTAAAATTTTTTTTGGGGTATAGTTGATTTACAATATTGTGTTTCAGGTGTACAGCTAAGTGAATCATTTATATATATATACATATATCCACTCTTTTTTTAGATTCTTTCCCCATATAGGCCATTACAGAGTATTAAGTAGAGTTCCCTGTGCTATACAGTAGGTTCTTATTAGTTACCTATTTTATATATAGTAGTATGTATATGTCAATCCCAATCTCCCAATTTATCCCTCCCTCCCTTATCCCTAGTAATCATAAATTTGTTTTCTACATATGTGACTCTACTTCTGTTTTGTAACTAAGCTCATTTGTACCCTTTTTAGATTCCACATGTAAGCAATATCATATGATATTTGTCTTTCTGCGTCTGACTTACTTCACTCAGTATGACAATCTCTATGTCCATCCAGGTTATGGCATAATTATTAATATGGCTCCCTTTCACTCTCAACCTATCGTCCTAGGTTGCAGTGATATAGTTCTTGTCCTGTCTTTCCTGTATAAACCACTCCTCAGGATAAGCTCATAGATGATGAGTGTTGGTTCTCTTCATGGACGAATTCTCACTGGTACGTGAAGAAGAATTGACAAAATGAGATGATTACCACTTTCAACACCCCCTAATGCAGTAATGGATTTAGGCAGCGGTCATCAACGGCTGCTGACACACATCAGAGAGCCACCAGATGAGCTCCCAACACTTAGAAATCTTTCTTGCAAAAACATCAAACCCAAATCTGATTAAGCCTCTATATTTAAATAACAATGTACAGGAAACACAGGGACAAAGGATGCAGTAAGTGACATTGCTGGAAGAAATTCTGCAAAATCCAGTGGGTAGAAAATTCTACAAGACAAAAAAATTAGTCTTTTGAAAAAAAAATCACAGAAAGAAAAAATGAGTAGGGAAACCTAAAGATCAAAAGAGACTTCAGAAAAATATCAACCAGTTGCAACATATGGATTTGATCTAGATCCTGATTCAAATAAATAAACAAATAAATATGACGTACATAAAAAAGGTCTGGATATTTAATTATATTAAAGAAGACTCTTAATTTTAGTTACATGCTGAAATATTTACAGATGAAATGATACAAAGTTGGGAATATGTTTCATAGTAATCCAGGGGGAAGGAGAAATGAGAGGTGGTATGGATGAAATAAGATTGGCTATAGTTTGATAATTGTTGAAGCTGGGTGGTAGATACAACCGTTTTGTTATATTATTCTATTTTGTCTATGTTTCAATTTCTACAAATATAATTTTTTTTATAAAAAGCGGTGTGTGTGTGTTTCTTCCCCTACTGGGTCTCCACTATCCTGCCTTTCAGGAGACACTTCCTTGTTATCAATTGTCACATGTCATGAGGGATCAGAGAGACCACTTCTTTGGGCCTTCAGCCCCACTGCTTTGGTTTCAGTTTCAGACACCAGCCAGGCCTTCAGATCCTTTTGGTGAAGATTCTAGAATGAGAAACATAAACTTCTTATCCTCTGTGAAAGTAAGAGGATATAAATTATAAATGAGCAAATAACTGGTAAGGAATAGAAAAAAAAATAGAACAGCTCAACTCAAAGTGGATAAACATAGCTGTAGGTGCACACCTTTGGTTGAAGAAATGAACAAAATGCAATAGACTCAGAATAGGAGAAGTACCTGCCACAAGCTAGGCATTCTTCTTAGTGCTGAGGATACAGCAGTGAACAAAACAGAAAAATGCCTGCCTTCATAAAGCTTAAATTCTAGCAGTAATAACTCATATCATACAATACATGGTTAATATAGTTTTCAGTATATATTTATTCAATTAAGTTGCTTTAAACCTTAAGCTATTGTCTGAGCAGTTGCACACTCACACACTCTAAGAATGAACCTTCACTCACATCTTTCTCTCATGAGTAGAAATTCATAGTGAAATTCAGGTTAATTTAAGAACCACTTCACTCATCAGTATTCTCTGAGGGTGAGAGTAGCGGTCGATGTGTTTTCTAAGAACTTGGCAGTGTACTTCCAGCACTTCCTGAGCCAAACTGAGGCAGGTGGTTACAATCTGCAGCAGTTTTACTTAACTACTTTCCTCCATTTTACGAGCTCTGCTTTCTCAAGTTCAATGACACTGCACCTGAGAACTCATCAGTATGCAAAGACACGTGCAACTCTGACTCCTACAGTAAACATAAATCCCTCTTAAAAAAAAAAAAAGAAAAGAACGCCACAAGACAGCACTTTCCTTTGTAGAATTTGTCACTCATCATTTCAAGGGTTGTGTTTTTCTGGGGGTAAAGCTTGTTTTGTTTCATTTTTAAATTTGTCGTGGATCCAAATGGTGAAGATGCACAGGTGTGAGGATTTCAATGGCAGTGATTGACCTGCCCACCCACAATGAATCTAACTAGAAAATTAAGGCTGTTGCCAGCGTTTGCCAGCTTGATTGCTCCATCCAACATTAATTCATGAGCTCCGAGGTGCTTAGCGTGCCACAAGGAGATCCTCCCCATTTTTCTCTAAAACCTACTGGGAAATCTTATTATACCCGTGACTAAAAATAACATATCCAGACCAGGCAGTGTAATTGAAGTGATTTATTTTAATTGTTTGAAAAATAGTTTGTTAGGTGGTTTCAGTACATCCCAGTCATCATGATCCGCTTGGCGTTAACATTCTGTGGTACCTCGGCCCCTCTTTTTGACCAGTTAGGAAACAATGTTCAATTAGGGTAGTGTTTCCACAACTGCTGGATTGCAATAATTTCCTAAAATAATTTTGACTTTCCTCAAATCCACACAATCTTAATTTCCATAATAGGGATTTTTGGGAATTCGTAATTTCACAATTACTGAGGAGGCAGGTAAAACACCAGCTTGGAGGATATAGGGCTGAAGATCGCAAATAAACTACAGACATATGAACATACCATGCAAGGAATCCAACCTGGCCACACCATGAGACACTGGATTATGATGGTGAAAGCAAATCAGCACTTCTGATTTCAAAGTGCTTACAATCAAGTACGGTGGATAGAGTGGGGCATAGTAAGTATAGTCTTAAGGTAGAAAGAAAATTACAGCTGACATTTGGGAAATGGCTGGTGAAGGAGTGAGATAAACTGTAGCTGACAAGTCAATAGTTGAGATTAATAATATGTGTTGAATCCCAATCTTGATGATTTGATATTTAAAATATGATTAACTATAAAGGCTGTTCTCCCATTTCCAAAAAAAAAAAAAAAAAAAAGAATGTGAAAAATGAAAACTTACTTAAGGCAGGATTATACAAGTTGTACACAGAATAGTTGTATCTAAGGTAATAGCTGAGTAACCTTTCCAAACATAATTCTGCTATCCTCAAAAGCATTGACTTACAGTTTGGAACCCCAAGAGGAATTATATAAATAGAATTATTTGAGATTCCAAGAGAATATATACATAAAATTGTTCATCCTCACATAGTCCTTTCATATTTTTCATTTTTAATTTTCTCCTTGTCTTTTTGTATTAGTGATTTCTTTATCTACCTAACAAGTGGATATTCATATAAAGCTGAATTTACTTAATATTAGAAAAATATTTTTAGAAATTCCACCTTTGTTCTCCAGATATTTTATTTGCACAGATGAAAGCTCTTTCTCAAAATTTAACATACATAAATCAGTGATTTATGAATTAATTAAAAAAAAACTTTTTAGTGAAGACACATGGTCAAAGAGTAACAGGCACTTGCATATCCTTTAAATGACAACTAAATGTGAAAAACTACTAGTTTCTTTAAAGAAGAAAAGTTTAATATCCACAGTATGTATCCATCTTATCCCCTATGGCCCTGCATTTCACAAGAACTGCTCTTGAACTTCTACATGTGGTTCATCTCTAAAAGGGAAGGCTTTGGGCAATCAATATTCATGGATTTTTCTACAGTATTTACTAGCATTAATAATGCAATATAAAATAATCATTTTCATACAATTTTCTTTAGTTTCTTTAGAAACAAAAACGTTTCACATAAAACCGGTCAGTGGTATGTTATCTGAATTCAGAAGCACAAGGAAAGAAAAATCCATAAATAAAGACTTCAGAAGTAGGGATGAATAAGTTTTTCCAGTTTTATTGAGATATAATTGACATGTAACTTTGTGTAAGTTTAAGGTGTACAACTGGTTCATTTGAAATATTTACATAATGCAAAATGATTACCATAATTGTATTAGCTAACACCTCCATCCCATCATATATTTACCATCTTTTTATGAGTGATGAGAACATTTAAGATTTACTCTCTTACTTGGCAACTTTCAGCATATAATACAGTATTATTAGCTATAATTATCATGTCATATATTAGATACTCAGAACATGTTAATCTTATAACTGGATGTTTGTACTCTTTGACCAATATCTCCCCATTTCCCCCACCACTCAGCCCACGGTAACCACACCATTGTACTCTTTATCTGAGTCAAACTTCTCTAGATTTTGCATATAAGTGATATACAGTATTTTTTTTTTCTGTCTGCCTTATTTCACTTAGAATGATCTCCTCAAGTTTCATTCACAAGACAGAATTTCCTTCTTTCTCATGGAAGAATAATAATTATATCTATCTATACATTTTTTTATCCATTCATCCATTGATGGACACTTAGGTTGCTTCCATAACTTGACTATTGTGAATAATGCTGCAATGAACATGAGGGTGCAGATCCTGTTTTCATTTCCTTTGGATATACACCCAGAAGTGACTGGGTCATATGGTAGTTTTATTTTTAATTTTTTGGACCCTCTATACTGTTTTCCAAAGTGGCTGCATCAATTTTCATTCCCATCAGCAGTGTGCAATGGTTCCCTTTTCTCCGGACCCTCACCAAATACTTGTTATATCTTGTCTTTTGATGATAGATATTCTAACAGGTGTAAGCTATATTTCATAGTGGTTTGATTTGCATTTCTGATGGTTAATGATGGCAAGCACCTTTTTCATGTATCTGTTGGCCGTTTGTATGTTTTCTTTATAAAAATGTCTATTCAGTTCCTCTGCTTATTTTTAACATTGGGTTGCTTGTTTTTTGGTTTTTTGTTTTTGTTTTTGTTTTTGCTATTGAGTTGTATGAGTTCTTTATACATTTGGATATTAACCCCTGATCTGATACATGGTTTGCAAATATTTTCCCCCATTCCATAGATTGCCTTTTCATCTTGTTGATTGTTTCTTTTGCTGTGCAGAAGCTTCTAAGTTTGATATAATCCCACATTTTTATTTTTGCTTTTGTTGCTTGTGCTTTTGTCATATCCAGGAAATTGCTTCCAAGACAAATGTCAAGGAGCTTCTTTTTCTTTATATTTTATTCTAGGAGTTTTATGGTTCAGGTCTTTAATCCATTTTGAGTTTATTTTTTAGAGTGGTGTAAGATAGGGGTCCAATTTCATTCTTCTACATGTGATTATCCAGTTTTCCCAGTACCATATACTAAAGAGACTGTCCTTTCCCCAATGAGTATTCTTGACTCCCTTGTCAAATATTAGTTGACTGTATATTCCAGAATTTATTTCTGGGCTCTTGATTCTATTCCACTGGTCTATGTCTATTTTTATGCCAGAACTATATTGTTTTGATTACTATAGCTTTGTAGTATAGCTTGAAATCAGAAAGTGTGATACCTCTGGCTTTGTTCTTCTTTCTCAGAATTACTTTGGCTATTCAGGGTCTTTTGTGGCTCCAAATAAATTTTAAGGATTGTTCGTTCTATTTCTGTAAAGAATGGCATTGAATTTTCATAAGGATTACAGTGAATTTATAGGTAGTTTGGTGTAATATGGATATTTTAACAATATTAACTCTTCTGATCATGAGCACAGAATACCTTTTCATTTGTTTCTTCAATTACTTTCATCACAGTCTGTACTTTTCAGCATATGCATCCTTTGCCTTCTTGGCTAAATTTATTCCTAAGTATTTTATTTTCTTTGATGCTACTGTGAATAAGATTTTTTTCTTTATTTTTAAAAATGTTTGTTGTTAATATATAGAAACACAACTTTTTTCTGTATGTTGATTTTGTAGCCTGCAACTTTACTGCATTTGTTGATTAGTTCTAGCAGTTTTTTGGTGGAGTCTTTAGGATTATATATATAATATATATTATAGTATATATTATATATATAATATACTTATATATAATAATATATATTATATATATTATATATATGAGATATATATATATATTTGGCAAACAAAGATAATTTTACTTCTTTCTTTCTTATTTGGATGCTTTTTCTTGCTTGATTGCTCTGGCTAGGACTGCCAGTACTACTGTGTTGAATAGGAGTAGTGAAAGTAGGCAGCCTTGTCTGGTTCCTGATCTTAGAGGAAAAGCACTCAACCTTTCACCATTGAGTATTATGGTAGCTGTGAACTTGTTATGTATGGCTTTATTATGTTGAGATATGTTCCTTCTATATACAATTTGTTGAGTGTTGTGTCATGAAAAATGTATTGTGGCAAATGCCTTTTCTGCATCTGCAGAGATGGTCATATAGTTTTTATCTTTCATTCTATTAATGTGGTGTATCACAATTATAGATTTGCGTATGTTGAACCATCCTTGCATCCGAGGGATAAATTTCACTTGACCATAGTGTATGATTTTTTAAAATGACATTTAACTAATTTTGTAATATTTGTTGAGAATTTTTGCATGCATAGTTATCAGGAATACTCCAGTCTTATTTTTCACATTATTCTTAGTAATGTTTTAGTGAGTGATTAGCTACTAATAGGACATCTGTTTATTTATACGAATGTTATATTTTAAGAAATTTAACATTTCCACTTGCAAAAAATAACTTTTTTAAAGAAACAATATTCAAATTGAAAATTTGGGACTATTAGTTTATGTCATCAGTAAATATAATAATGTACTTCCTTTGTATATCATACAAAGGACATTGTACAAAAACAATAACTAATTTTGGATGATAAGTTGATTTAATAGACTTTCAATATTTGATTTCATCTGATATACATTATAATGTATGAATTCCATTCTTCTGTTTGATGTCTTTCAGATAGCTATATGATAGATTCCACACGCCATTCCCAGTTGAAGTGGCCCCTGTAGTAGGCAATGCCCAATTAACATTTGTCTAATGAGATTTGTCCATAATAGGAATAGAAAGCTCTCTATGATCTGGGAGCCGTTATGTATCTAGGAAACTGTTCTACAACAAAGAGAGCAAAGCTTGTTTTTGTCAAAATCTTTTATTTTCTTTCCAAAGTTGTTTTTCTAAATAAGATAAAAACGTTCCATCAAGATTTTCTTTAGGTTGACCCACAGGACTTTTTTTTCTTAAGGATTTCAACCACACTGATTTTCTAAGATTATCCTCTCTAAATCCTACCTGTGTCAGATAATGTGGCTGGACAACAGATGAGACAACTGTAAGATTAAATTTTTAAAAACCAATAATTTAGAAGATACTCTTCTTTTATGTTCTTAAAAGCTAAATTTATAATTCAATGCCTCCATTTCTAAATTCTTTAATGTTTAGGATATACAAAGAGGCTTCAAATTCCAAATGAAAACCTAAATTAAGTGTTTAAATCTGTATTTTAATAATCAAAATTCTACCAACTTACAACTTATAAGTTTTTTTTTTGGGGGGGAGAGACTATGGGAAAGTTATTTATTTATTTATGTATCTATCTATCTATTCATTTATCTAGTTATTTATTTATACATTTCTCTTAGGACCCATATCTTATTAATATCAGTTCTCCATTGACTAAGTTTGTTTTAATGTAAACATGAATGGTATAGAACATTGTTCTAAAAATATAAATGCTCTTATGATTTTATGAAACCTGACTCTATCAGAATTGAAAATAAGGTGAATCACAAATTCTTGTTTTTGTCATTTGACGTTTGCTGTGGTTAGACTTCACATTTTTACGTATCATAAGTAATTTTGATTTTAATAGCACTTTAAAAATGTATGATTTTTTACAGTGTATAGGAGACAAAAAGATTTTGACAATTATTTAATCTTTCTGGTTTCTAGTTCTGATTCTACTGCTAACTAGATGTCTAATCTTAAATGTATTTCTTAAACTTTCTTGGCACCTATTTTACCCATCTGATAAACGCAGGCTTGGACCAAGTCCATAATTTTGTATACTTTTTATTCTGCCTTGAAATGCATGATGGAAGCTATTCTCCTCTTGTTCACACTTCCAAGTTGTTCCTAAGAATGTCCTAGATTCCTAGGGTAATTACTAACGCTGTGAACAATTGCAAGTTAGTGTCTCTGAACTTCAATTTACTCATTGGTAGATGAAGATATTATTAACTATACAAAGAAAGGTATGAAAAGAGTACAGGGTCTGGCATAGAAGAAATACTTATCAAAGGTTAGTTATTATAATATTAGGACCAAATCTTATATAATTATAGTGTGTTATTAAATACTTATATATTGTTACAACTATTGTCATTATTATTATTTAACTCCAGTAACATCTTACCCCATTAAAAAATGTATTTAAGTACAGTATTTTATAGGAATAATTTTGTATCTATTAACATTTTATAATGAAGTAAATTATCTGAACTTCTGTGCTGCTCATGCAACACAGGTTTAGGAGCCCTGAAGTACATGATTGGAAAATATCCTTTGTGTGCCATAATTCTGTGTTCTCTAGCATCCCTGTATTAATTGACTAGGGCTGCCATAACAAAATACCATAGCCTGGTGGCTTTAAAAACAGAAATTTATTTTCTCACATTTCTGTAGGCTGGAAGTCCACGATCAAGGTGCTTGCAGATTTGGCTTCTCCTAAGGCCTCTCTCCTTGGCTTATAGACAGCTACCTTCTCTCTGTGTTTTCACATGTCCTTTTCTCTATGCGCATGTGCTTTCCTGGTGTTTTTCCTTTTTGTAAAAAGGTCCCTTGTCCTATTGGATTAGGGACCTACCCATATGACCTTATTTAACTGTAATTATCTACTTAAAGGCCCTATCTCCAAATACAGTTACAATGGGAGTTAGGGCTTCAACATACAAATGTTGGGGGAAATAAATCAGTCCATTACAATCCCATATGGACATGCCTTCCTTATTCAGCACTGGAGAATTATCAAAGCATTTTCTGGGGTATATTAGCTCTATATAATGTCTTGTTGGATCATGCAAAAAACAAAGACTAAGTCCTGAGAGCAGATAACATGCTTTGCTTCAAAGTTGTATGTGTGCCCTTAAGTTACATTTAACTTGCTACTCAAACAGAACACTTCTGTGACCAAATGTGTGGGTCACATTTCAGACTGATACTCTGAAAACAGCTCGATATTCTACAATTCAGTTCAGTTCTGCTGCTAACTGGAGTTAGGTCAGATCCCACAGGTTAAGGGCTCAGTCCAACAAGACTGCCCCCTATTTCAGATGCCAATCTGAAGTAGTAGGTCCCCAGGTTACCCACAACTTCTACAATTTAGATGTTCCCATGACCCCTTCCTTGGGCTGTATAATTTGCTGAAGCAGTTCACAGTCCCAAGAAAACAGTTTAACTATTGTCAATTTATTACAAAGGATATTTTAAAGGATATAATTGAACAGACAGATGAAGAGATACATATGGTGAGTTCTGGAAGAGTCCAGACCGCAGGAACTTCTTTCTCTGTGGAACCAGGGTATGCCACACTCCCAGTGTGTAGATGTGTTCACCAACCCAGAAGCTCTTGAAACCTTTTATGAGGGAATTTTTATGGAGGCTGCGTCACAATAGGCATGATCAATTATTATCTCAATTTCCAGCTCCTTTTATTTCTCAAACAAATGGGGGGGTGGGGTTTAAGTTCCAAGCTTCTAATTGTGACTTGGCCTTTCTGAGACCAGCCTCTCTATCCAGGCGCCCACCAATAGTCGTCTCATTAGAACCAAAGACAGTCTTATCACCCAGGAAATTTCAAGGGATTTAAGGACTCTGTGTCAAGAGCCAGGGTCAAAGATCAAATATTAAAACAAATTATTCTCATAGCACTTCTGTTTACAAGGGTTTTAGGATCTCTGTCAGGAACCAGGTATATATTTCTTATTATTTCATAGAAATTATTTCAAAAAAATGCTTACTCATGGTGTGGTCCAGACTACATTTCCATCAGAATAGCAGAACACATATTCTGAAATGTACTTATGCTATAAAACACACATATGCTGGCTGAATTATAACCATAATTATATATATAATATATAACCAATATTATATATATAATATATAACCAATATTATATATAATATATAACCATAATTATAACCATTTAAATGCATTGCTGAGTCTGTAAGAAAGTACCAGAGAGCCCCAAAGGCCTCTATACCCAAGGCTACCTTAGGATCCTAAGAAGGATGGGGGCTCTTGTCAAGAAGTGGGAGAAGCAGCTTCCTCAGTGATTTATCCTAGTGAACAAGAACTCTTCTGTCATATGCAGACATAAAAATACAACATTCAGCAGAGCCAGGCTCCTATTCAAACTATCATAAAATATGATATATTATGTCCTATTATGAAAAACATCTTTGAGCTATCTATATACTAGATTAAATATGAAAACTAAACTTAAACTAATGGACTGAATCTTTCCTTTTTATTTTATTGGCCCAAACTATTCCATGTATTCTGTTCATTCTATTCTTTGTATAATCAAAAAGCTCTATTTTTCAGGCTTACCACATTTCATTGGAAATAGAACATTGAAAGGGACCCCCAAACTTTCAGGGTTTGTTTATGCTAGTAATATTTTAAAAGGGATAATCCAACTTCGAATTACTTCTTTACTCCTTCACCAAAAATCATGTAATCAACGCATGCACCAGATGGGCTATGCTCATTGACTGAAAGCCAGATAAACTCCCTAGCTGTGCAATGCAAAAAAAAGAAAAGAAAAAAAAAAAGTTGCATTCAAGAAAGTTAATTGTTTTCAGAAAACCCTACTTTGAATGGAATTGGAGCAGTGCTATGATAGTGGAGAATACAAAATACAGACACCATAACCATTAAAGTCAAAGTAAGCCAGGATTTATTTGCATTTTTTAATGGGCATGCAGAAGGAGGCAGGTGATATTACAGTGTTTACACCAAACCACACGAGTTAAATGGGCTAAAAGAAACAGTTGGATTATCCATGTGTCAGCATTCTAATCCTATCACACTTGTCAGCACTGTAATTTCCAACATATCACTTAGTTTAAAATACAGTAGGGGAGAGCGGGAGTGTTTGTTTTCTTCTGATGACCCATATGACTCAGAGCAAAGTAAAGACTTAGAATACTTCAGAAAGTGAGGGAGCATTGCAAATTATAGTGGTTTTGTTCACAGCTGTATAAATTTATTTTTTCTGTAAAGCAGATACACATTGAGCCATATTTCCTAGGGCCCAAATTCCTGAAACAGTAATTTTCCAATCTTCTCTGGTTGCAAGAAACCAGACAGCTTCCAAGTTTGCCTAACTACAGTGAAACAATTTTGGAAATGAAAGAATCTTGCTTAAGATTTACTTTTGGATGAAAGTTTTCAAATGCAGCAAAACTAGGCTCCACAACATAGACGTATGCCTACTTTTATCACTGTATGAGTGCCCTTATATAATACTTAAGAAATTATTCAAGAAAATAACAAAGGTCTTGGGAGTCCAGACTTATATTTCCATCAGAATGGCAGAGTAGATATTCTGAAATGCCCTTCTGGCATAAAATATGCAGATGTTGGATAAATTACAACCATAAATTAAAAAAAAATTTTTTTTAATTTATTTTTTATACAGCAGGTTCTTATTAGTTATCCATTTTATACATATTAGTGTATATATGTCAATCCCAATCTCCCAGTTCATCACACACACACACCCCTGCCACTTTCCCCTCTTGGTGTCCATATGTTTGTTCTCTACATCTGTGTCTCTATTTCTTCCCTGCAAACCAGTTCATCTGTACCATTTTTCTAGGTTCCACATATATGAGTTAACATACGATATTTGTTTTTCTCTTTCTGACTTACTTCACTCTGTATGACAGTCTCTAGATTCATCCACGTCTCTACAAATGACCCAATTTCGTTCCTTTTTATGGCTGAGTAATATTCCATTGTATATATGTACCACATCTTCTTTATCCATTCGTTTGTCGATGGGCATTTAGGTTGCTTCCATGACCTGGCTTTTGTAAATAGTGCTGCAGTGAACATTGGGGTGCATGTGTCTTTTTGAATTATGGTTTTCTCTGGGTATATGCCCAGTAGTGGGATTGCTGGGTCATACAGCATAAACTTTTAAATGCATTGCTGAGTTTACAAGAAGATGATGAAGATTCCCCAAGGACCTCCAACCCTGCTTCTCCCCCCAAAAGTGTGAGCTGATACCAGAGTGGTAAATAAACATGAAGACTGGACTGCCCTGAATGCAAGGGACTTTGGCAGGCATGGAGAGCTTTGATGGAAATCGGACACTAGATCTTAGGTCTGGCAGAGGAAAATCTAAATCTGAGGATGCTGTACAAATAGTGGACAACTCAAGTATAAGTTTTAAGCTGGGAACTGTCCTTTTGGGATAAATAGAATCAATCCAGAAAACAGGTTATTTTTGTAGGCTCCAGGTGAGGAAAAAAATGATGATGCTAATTTTTCTCTGAGAATTGCTAAACTTTTCTCACATGGGTCTGTGATTTGAATTTACATTCCCTGCACAATCAGGGAAATCTCAACTATAAAAATTAACTTAAAGTTCTGGCAAGTAGGTAGCACCTCCTGTCAGGAGTAAAGAAATATTCTTTTAATGAATATCATCCTTAATCCAGGCCCTCAGTGTTCCTAAGAATTAGGTTTGGACAAATAAAATTTAACAATGAAAAATATAACAAATATATGAGTAATCAGGACCTATCAGACTTATACCTAGGACTTTGTAGAGTGGAAATATCAGACACAGAATATAAGATGTCCATAAAAGTCATTGACATTTATAACTCAATGGAAGAATTAAAGAGTAATTTAGATATACCTGAAAAGAGAATTAGTGAGACAGAAAACAGTTTTGAGAAAATTATATATGTATTTACTTCCACCAAACAATTGATAAATATACCTTAAAGCACACATAAAACATTAAAACATTTGACCAGACATATTTTTAGAGTTTAATGTAAATATAAGTGGCATAGATTTTAAAGGTACAGATTTTACCATCTGTTAGGATGGTAGGATCTGTAGGTTGTTAACTGTAGGTTTTTTTAAGATGCTTTTCATCTAACCAGGGATTTTCCTTTTGTTCCTAATTTTCTGCATGATATTTAGAAATCAAATATCTAATAATTTTATAAAATGATTTATCTGCATCTTTGAAAAGGATGATATGAGTATTTTTCTTTATTGTTTTAATGTGGTGAATACGTTGGTTGATTTTTAAATATTTTAAACAATCTTGCTTAAGATCCTAGAATAAACCTCATTTGCCTATTGTGCTTTTTGTCATTTGCTGGATTCTAGGTTTTTATATGTTTTTAATAATTTGAGGCTATATTCATGATAGATACCTGTTTGTAATTTTCTTCTAATATCTTTATCAGGTTTTGATATCAGTTGTATGGTGGCTTTATTAGATAAGTTATGAATTTTTCCTTCTTTCACTATTTTCTGAAAGAAATTATAAGATTGGTATGTCTTCATAAAATATACTATAGAATTTACCAATTAAGCCATTCATAACTATATTTTATTAGTGGGAAAGTTTTAAATTATAAATTTAAGATACACATTTTTTCTATATCTTGATATGTCCATTTGTGTTTTCAAAGGTATTTTTCCATTTAATCTAATTTGAATTTATTGACATGAAGATTTTAGTGTTTGTATGATAGAAAGTGATGTCCTTCTTTCATTCCTCATATTAGTAAGTTATTTCATTTCTTTATGTTTGATCAGTCTTCCTAAGTGTTAATCAATTTTATTAATCCTTTCAAAGCATTAGATTTTGATTTTGTTGATTTTCTCCATTGTCAGGTTTTCTGTTTTACCTATTTCCATTTTCATTTTTATTGAATCCTTTTTCCTACCTCCTTCTTGTTTAATTTGCTCTTCTTTTTGTCACCTTTTAAGATATAAATTTAGATAATTTATGTTAGGCTTCTCTTCAAGTATATATTTCAAAAAATTAAATATAAAATAACTTTTAATTTCCCTTGTGTTTTTTTCCTTTGATCTTGGAAGTTTAAAGTTCACTGTTTAATTTTCAAATATTTGGGTATTTTCTAGCTATTTTATTATTTGTGATGTCTATTTTAACACTGCTATATTAAGAGAGTAAGAACGAACATATACTCCTTAATAATTTTGATCCTTCACAGGTTATTAAGGCTTGAATTATTAATCAACTTCCACATTCATGTAAAAAAATGTATATTCTGAAGTTGTGGTGTAATTTTCTATAAATGTCAATTAGGCAATTTGGTTGATAGTGTTGTTCACATCCTCTATATCATCATTTTTTTCTGTTTCTGTTTTTTTTTTTTAATCAATGACTGAATGATAGGTATTAAAATCTCTATTTGTCTATTGAAATATTCTTCTCCTTAGTTCTGTCAGTTTTTGCCTCATTTTTTTGGAAACATTGTTATTAGTTGTATTTAAACTTGGTTATGGCTTCCTGTTTCATTGAACTTTTATGATTATGAAATTTTTATCTTTATTTTTGGTTATATTGAATATCTTGAAGTCTACTTTTTCGCAATAGTGTATAGCCATACCAGTTTTCTTATGCCTAATGATATCTTGGTCTGTATTTTCCTTCCCATGTATATATGTTCCACCTGTCTGTTTCTTTATATTTAAATGTATTTCTTTAAACTGCATATTACAAGTTTGAGCTCTTAAAAAATAATGAATTTTGTTTATTATTATGGCTATTTCTACTTTTTAGATGGTATACTCAGTGTATTTTAGTTAATGTTAGTAATTGATAATGTACTGGTTTAAGTCTACCATCTTGGTATTTGTTTTCTATTTGTCTCACTTCTATTCTTTGTTTTGTTCTTGCCTTTATGCTTTAATTTAGATGAATGAAATATTTTTTAGTGCTCAATTTTACCTCTTCTGTTATCTTTTAGCTATAACTCTTTGTGTGTGTTGAGTATTATTTTAAAGACTATGCGTATTACAATAATATTTCAACAATATCTCATAGTAATAATGGAAAAGACACAAAGTAAGTAAAGAAAGTAGGCAAGTTACAAAATAATGTATAGTTTTATCATTGTTTCTCATCACACACACACAGAACCCATTTATTAACACATTTTTAGTATGTATTGTATTTTCCTCTGTTTGGTAGATATGACATATGTATGATAGGATAAACAGTTTGGAAATTTTAAAAAACAAGAAATACTTGTATTTTTAAAGGGCCTATTCCAATCCCCTATTGTATTTTCATATTCACCTATTTCCAAGTTCTTAAAATATGAATTTAAGAAGGCAAGGCTTATACTTTCCATTATTTCTCTAAATCTTGTTTATAGTACCTAGTAGCTAAAAGTTAGGTACAACTGCTTGAAAAAGTATAAATATGTAAAACACTGACCCTGTGCAAGCTATTAATGAATAATATACCTCTTTTGGGTAATACAGAACTTGAGCAATTGTGATAATCATAGGTTTTAAGTGATGAGTACTCTGTGTATCATTTTACTGTGGTTTTTCACTAACACAGACTATCAGCCTTACACATAAACAAATGTTTGTGCCCAATTCAAATTAACTTTAAAATTAACTTTATAAGCAAAAACCCACTTTTAACAAGCAGACTTTAGTTAAGTTTTGTATGAAGAAAATGATTCATTATTGGATTCCTTTAATTAGAAATCTTCCCTCGGGTATTTAACTTATGAATAACTTACTAGAAAAAAAAAGAAATAGCTATATAGAAATTCATCTATTGCACCAAATGAAGCATGCCTGTTGTTGAAAGTATCATACGAAAATACTCTTTCAATCCTTTAATTTCCCCTTTAAAAAAATCATGTTGATTATAATTTTGATTTATAAGAATTGTTACTCTAAGATCTTTATTTGAGCAATCTTTTTCATTTTATTATCATTTAAAGGTTGATGTATTTTAACATTCACTGTTTATAGTATTAGTGATGCCATACATTATCTTATGCAAAGTGAAATGTTTATCTTTTACCTGAATTTTTTGCTCATTTACCACATCCCATTTGTTAAATTATCTCTCAGCCTGAAAATCCAGGCAAAGACTGTAACTTATCAACTAAAAATTAGAAATTACATTTGCCAATTACAAGAAAATGGGAGCAAACTGATGACACACTACAATATAAAATGAAACTAATGGTATCTATACTAATGAAATGAATCTGTCATCTTTCAATGTTGTGCAACATTTATAAGTATACTTTCAATACATCTGTACCATTGTGTTATTAGACAGATGGCATGTATAACCAGCCACGTGTATTATAAAAACATTCCCATATATTCATAACTTTGTTTGGCAGATACCATATCATGAAAGGTAATTTTTATATGGGAAAGCACCATGATGTATATTTTATTTTACATGTATATGTAAAATAAAAATTGACCAGTACGTGAGGTAATGTATAAATGATAAGAAGAACAAAAGTTAGATAAACCTTTCTATGGCTGATTTCAATTTCAAATAATATTTTATGCACGTAAATATAATTTTCACCAAATTAACTGTAAAACATGAAGTACAAAGAGAGGTGCTGATCATACCCGAATATTCCATAAAGACAATGAGGCAGCTTTCCCAGTGAGGAGCCTAGTTATCAAAATCAAATATCTTGTTATCATTCTTTATCATATTTATCATATTTTATAATTTATAAAGAGAACTCAAGGTGTTCATGAAGAGCCTTGTCTAGGTTTGGTTCTGTTGAGTGGAGATGGTCCAATTTTCCATCTTCTCTAAAAGATCCATTTTAGTTATATAACTAATGATTTTTTAAGTTTTTATTTTCATTTTAGTTGTCTTTTTAGCTAACCAACTTCCAATTTTTCCATTGCTTATACTTAATTATCAGTATGACAAATCACAAGCATGGTCTCAGATTTTGTTCTCTAATCTATGGAAAGAAGATTTGGGAAGGTTTGGAATGGATCCCCTCTATCCCATTTCCAATATTTGGGGTCTTTGAGCTTTACATTATATTATATGTATCATTAACCTGCACTAAAGCAAATAATTAATATGGCAAGAAGTTTCTCAATAATGTCTTCTTTAGTGCTGAGGTATTTTTTCAGAGAAAACTCTCTGTATGAGTAGCTCTTCTGCGCAACCAAGGTATTCAGCTCTCAAGTAGACAAGTGGGTCCAGATTAGCTGTGCAAGAGAACAGCTTTTTATTTTATAGATTCATCACCCGCAACTGAAAAAGGAGAAGGAGGTACTTCGGATGGAAAAAGTTTTCTTTTGTATGCCAGTAGCACTGCTTTTAGCAATGCAGCTGAATTGCAAAGTTTTCTAAAGGCAGAGTGACAAGCAGATGCTTGTTACAGCAATCAATGAGCCTGGCTCACCAAACAAAGGTATTACATTGCTAAGAAGAGAACTTGCAAAATGGCAAGCACTCTGCCCACTAAATGCCCAACATCTGTCCTCCTTCACTGATTCTTTACAATTTCTATCAGCACATCAATAGAAATAAGCGGCTGTGTTAGCAATCTGAGACGTTCTGTTCAATTTAATAAGTATTCAGATAAAGCATGCCATCATGTTCTTTGGATTGATCTGTTACTCTGCAAATATCGTTAGCTCAAAGTTGTAAAATAGCTTTGGACATAAAGGGGTTCGTAACACTTGTAATATATTCTTCATATAACATATTCCTTTATTCCTCATGTGAATTTTTCATGCATCCAGAATCTTTTATTTTAATCAGACTTATAGATGGAGCTTTAGGCTCCTGTCTTCCTGACAGGAATGCCAGCTCCTTATGTAAAAGTTGGGGGAAAATAAAACCCATCTCTAGACTTTACATGAAATATATAAACCTAAATATTCAGAAAAGTTCAGTCAGCACTTAGGCTTCCTGAACTGCTTTGTAAAACGCAAAGGAGTTGCTGAGAAGATGGTGAATTTGAGGGGCCATTGAACACAGACCATTTTCCAATTACAGGCACACCTGTGCTGTATGGCTTTATGCTGATTTGTTGTGAGCATTTTACAGAGTGTTATTTTAAAAGTCCTTCAAATTCCTCATTCTTCAGTCCAAAATGGCCTGGGGGTGTTGCTGGGAGGTTAAAACTTATCAGAGACTTCTCACTGGGTTAATTTGATATCCTACCCACAGTGTAGAATGTGTGGCCTGGTTGAGTCTCAAATGCCACCCATACACACTCTAATTAACAGCTTCAGTGCATTGGCTTCTGGGGGGAAAAAAAGAGTGTTTTCTTTCAGTTAGTGAGAAACGAGTGTTGGAAAAACCAATGACTCAGCTCTTCAGCAGTGAAACTATTTACATGGGCAAGAAAGGCTGCTGCAGCCTTCTAAAAATCTTGCTGCAGATATTTTTTTTCCTCTTTCTTTATGAAACTGTGGTTCAGGTAGAGCCATGCATTTTCAAGCATTTTTTGAACATCTATTGCTTAAAATAAACATGTGCTTTGCTGCCAGAGGATCCAAACAATAATTACCTTAATTATTTCTGTTTACACTTAGAGAAATGTACTATCCAAAACTGCAATATGAGAGTTGTTGGGCTTTTAAACACCCCCTTTCTGTATAGTTAGTAAACAGTAAAGGATGGATATAAAGTTTTTCTGTATTTATGTGGAGGTTTCAAGAAACCACATTTTTAAAGTGCAGCTCCAGCATTTTCTAAATCCTTCCAACTATATTTTGGAAATCTCCTTTGGAGGAAATTGTTAATGAAGTAGCATAGTTTGCTTTTCTGAAGACAAAACTACATTCGGAATCTTTTCTAGCATTACTGTTGCTGTTACTCAAAATTTCGAAGTCAGAATGTCCTGGTAGTAGTGAGACACAATGCAAAAATAATATGTCTGAGACTTTCTTTATATGTGTCATCAAGAAAAGACATACACACTAACCCTTCTTATATATTGTTGGGCAAGTAGAGTACCAAGCTTCATGCCTTTATGTTCTTGACTGTCTGTCGCATTGCAGAAAATATCCCGGCACTGAAGTTGGTGCCTTCTTCTTTTAATTTTGACCCTGTGAATTCAGTTAGAGTATATATATTTTTTTCTTCAGCAGTACTTAAATTTACTGAAAAAAATAGCTAAATTTATTAGCTTACCTTCAAGGATTTTGTTTTAAAAAATCACATAGCAGAAATGAATAAAGATATCTGACATTACACCAATAAACCACCAGTGGTAAAGCCAGGAAATGCAAAGTGTACTAGTAATGAAAAAAATTGTCCAGGAACTTCAATGTACATTTACCCTTGTGAAAGGAAAACCAAAATGGAGTTGGGATTGCTAAGAGAGCTCTCTAAAATGGTGCCAAGAGGCCATTACGGATATGTGACTTATGTACATCTTAGCCTGAATAGAACCTGACTTTTGACCTGATGAAATCATCCAGAACATCTGGCAGATACTCCTGACAGTCTAACTTAACAGACCCCTATCCTAAAACAACTCATGACCCCTTAAAGACAGATATTTTCTGTCTCACATCAGAGTCAATCAGAATTCTCACCAGGCACCTCTTGACAACTTCATGGCTTTTTTGTCTGTATAAGCCCCTGACTCTTTCTCTTCCTCGGAATACTCTTTTGAGGTTACCAGTATCTTTGTGTCCCGAACTGCAATTCTTAAGACCCCATATAAACTCTTTTCTTATTGGCAGCCTTCTGCATTATTTGGGGAAGAGGAATTGACACCCTAAGGGTTAATTAAATACTACTTTTAGAGTCAGATTAATAACAAGCCTCATATTAACATTGGCTATACCATTAAAGTTGCTATGAATCTGATAATAAAATTCCTTTTTGTGTCTCAGTTTCTTACCTACAATGTGGAAATAAAAATATGTGCTCACCTCTGGTAAGGGAATACTGTAAGTCTAACTCTTTTCATATTGAATCAGATTCCATTTATGTATGAAGTTGTTCTAAAGGTAAAATAGGCTCTTGGGTACCACTATTAACTCTTACAGGCCATTTCAGTGAATATATTAAGGTAGTAATTTATTTATTGGCCTTTTAGCTGAGGATGGTAGGGAAGTCTAAAGTCTTCTCAGGTTATAGTAACAACTTCAGAGCTTAACTGGTGCCTAATATATTAATAGCTGTAAATAGTGTTCAACTCATTACTAGTCAATGCCAGATCTGTAATAGTTGGAGTGACTCTGTTCATATAAACTTTCAAGTGTGTATTCTATTAAAAGTTTTGAAATTATCAATACTTTCTTCCTCTCTCTTAGTTATCCTTTTCCCAGCAACATAGAAGGAGGTTGAACAAAAATTAAGTTATACATAAAACCAATGGGAATAGGCTTGCTAATAAAATCTAGAGGCACATTTGTGATGGTAGTAGAATTCTTCGGATTGTATTCATTGTTGACTCTGAAGCAGCATTCTCTCTCTTGGTTTCTTATGTATTTTTTCTAAGCAATTGAAACTGCATGTGTTCTTAATTTAGCTCATTCTACAATTGATTATATTAAGGTTAAATCTAGGAGGAGCTTCAAGATGGCGGAAGAGTAAGACGCGGAGATCACCTTTCTCCCCACAAATACATCAGAAATACATCTACATGTGGAACAGCTCCTACAGAACACCCACTGAACGCTGGCAGAAGACCTCAGACCTCCCAAAAGGCAAGAAACTCCCCCCGTACTTGGGTAGGGCAAAAGAAAAAACAGAGACAAAGAATACGGACGGGACCCGCACCAGTGGGAGGGAGCCGTGAAGGAGGAAAGGTTTCCACACACTAGGAGCCCCTTCGCGGGCGGAGACTGCGGGTGGCAGAGGGGGGAAGCTTCGGAGCCACGGAGGAGAGCGCAGCCACAGGGGTGCGGAGGGCAAAGCAGAGAGATTCCCGCACAGAGGCTCGGCGCCGAGCAGCACTCACCAGCCCGAGAGGCTTGTCTGCTCCCCCGCCGGGGCGGGCGGGGCTGGGAGCTGAGGCTCGGGCTTCGGTCGGATCGCAGGGAGAGGACTGGGGTTGGCGGCGTGAACACAGCCTGAAGGGGTTAGTGCGCCACAGCTAGCCGGGAGGGAGTCTGGGGAAAAAGTCTGCAGCTGCCGAAGAGGCAAGAGACTTTTTCTTGCCTCTTTGTTTTGCGGCGCACAAGGAGAGGGGATTCAGAGCGCCGCCTAAACCAACTCCAGAGACGGGCGCGAGCCGCGGCGGTCAGCGCGGACCCCAGAGACGAGCGCGAGCCGCTAAGGCTGCTGCAGCCACCAAGAAGCCTGTGTGCGAGCACAGGTCACTCTCCACACGGCCCCTCCCGGGAGCCGGTGCAGCCCGCCACTGCCAGGCTCCCGTGATCCGGGGACAACTTCCCCGGGAGAACGCACAGCGCGCCTCGGGCTGGTGCAACGTCACGCTGGCCTCTGCCGCCGCAGGCGCGCCCCGCCTCCTCCGTACCCCTCCCTCCCCCCAGCCTGAGTGAGCCAGAGCCCCCGAAGCAGCTGCTCCTTTAACCCCGTCCTGTCTGAGCGAAGAAGAGATGCCCTCAGGTGACCTACACGCAGAGGAGGGGCCAAATCCAAAGCTGAACCCCGAGAGCTGTGCGAACAAAGAAGAGAAAGGGAAATCCCTCCCAGCAGCCTCAGGAGCAGTGGATTAAATCTCCACAATCAACTTGATGTACCTGCATCTGTGGAATACCTGAATAGACAACGAATCATCCCAAATTGAGGAGGTGGACTTTGGGAGCAACGATATATATATTGTTTTCCCTTTTTCTCTTTCTGTGAGTGTGTATGTGTACGCTTCTGTGTGTGATTTTGTCTGTATAGCTTTGCTTTTACCATTTGTCCTGGGGTTCTGTCTGTCCACGTATTTTTTTTTTTCCTCTTTTTTTTTAGTATACTTTTTAGCACTTGTTATCATTGGTGGATTTGGTTTTTTGGTTTGGTTGCTCTCTTCTTTCTTTCTTCCTTTTTTTTTAATTACTTTTTAAATTTTTTTAAATAATTTTTTATTTTAAATAACTTTATTGTATTGTATTTTCTTTTTCTTTCTTTCTTTTTCCTTTTTTCCTCCCTTTTATTCTGAGCCGTGTGGAGGACAGGCTCTTGGTGCTCTGGCCAGGCGTCAGGGCAGTGCCTCTGAGGTGGGAGAGCCAAGTTTAGGATATTGGTCCACCAGAGACCTCCCAGCTCCACATAATATCAAACATCAAAAATCTCCCAGAGATCTCCATCTCAACGCCAAGACCCAGCTCCACTCAATGACCAGCAAGCTACAGTGCTGGACACCCTATGCCAAACAACTAGCAAGACAGGAACACAACCACACCCATTAGCGGAGAGGCTGCCTAAAATCATAATAAGGTCACAGACACCCCGTAACACACCATCGGATGCGGACCTGCCCACCAGTAAGACAAGATCAAGCCTCATCCACCAGAACACAAGCACTAGTCCCCTCCACCAGGAAGCCTACACAACCCACTGAACCTACCTTACCCACTGGGGGCAGACACCAAAAACAACAGGAACTATGAACTTGCAGCCTGTGAAGAGGAGACCCCAAACACAGTAAGTTAAGCAAAATGAGAAGACAGAGAAACACAAAGCAGATGAAAGAGCAAGGTAAAACCCCACCAGACCAAACAAATGAAGAGGAAATAGGCAGTCTATCTGAAAATGAATTCAGAATAATGATAGTAAAGATGATCCAAAATCTTGGAAATAGAATGGAGAAAATACAAGAAACATTTAACAGGGACCTAGAAAAACTAAAGAGTAAACAAACAATGATAAACAACACAATAAATGAAATTAAAAATTCCCTAGAAGGAATTAATAGCAGAATAACTGAGGCAGAAGAAAGGATAAGTGACCTGGAACATAAAATAGTGTAAATAACTACCACAGAGCAGAATAAAGAAAAAAGAATGAAAAGAATTGAGGACAGTCTCAGAGACTTCTGGGACAACATTAAATGCACCAACATTCGAATTATAGGGGTCCCAGAAGAAGAAGAGAAAAAGAAAGGGACTGAGAAAATATTTGAAGAGATTATAGTTGAAAACGTCCCTAGTATGGGAAAGGAAAGAGTCAAGTCCAGGAAGTGCAGAGAGTCCCATACAGGGTAAATCCAAGGAGAAACACACCAAGACACATATTAATCAAACTATCAAAAATTAAATACAAAGAAAAAATATTAAAAGCAGCAAGGGAAAAACAACAAATAGCATACAAGGGAATCCCCATAAGGTTAACAGCTGATCTTTCAGGAAAAACTCTGCATATGAGAAGTGAGTAGTGGGACATATTTAAAGTGATGTAAGAGAAAAACCTACAACCGAGATTACTCTACCCAGCAAGGATCTCATTCAGATTTGACAGAGAAATTAAAACCTTTACAGACAAGCAAAAGCTAAGAGAATTCAGCACCACCAAACCAGCTTTACAACAAATGCTAAAGGAACTTCTCTAGGCAGCAAACACAAAAGAAGGAAAAGACCTACAATAACAAACCCAAAACAATTAAGAAAATGGTAATAGGAACATACATATTGATAATTACCTTAAATGTGAATGGATTAAATGCTCCAACCAAAAGACATAGACTGGCTGAATGGATACAAAAACAAGACCCATATATATGCTGTCTACATGAGACCCACTTCAGACCTAGGGATACATAAAGACTGAACGTGAGGGGATGGAAAAAGATACTCCACGCAAATGGAAATCTAAAGAAAGCTGGAGTAGCAATTCTCATATCAGACAAAATAGACTTTAAAACAAAGACTATTACAAGAGACAAAGAAGGACACTGCATAATGATCAAGGGATCAATCCAAGAAGAAGATATAACAATTGTAAATAGTTATGCACCCAACATAGGAGCACCTCAATACATAAGGCAAATGCTAACAGCCATAAAAGGAGAAATCGACAGTAACACAATCATAGTAGGGGACTTTAGCACCCCACTTTCACCAATGGACAGATCATCCAAAATGAAAATAAATAAGGAAACACAAGCTTTAAACGATACATTAAACAAGATGGACTTAATTGATATTTATAGGACATTCCATCCAAAAATAACAACACACTTTCTTCTCAAGTGCTCATGGAACATTCTCCAGGATAGATCATTACTTGGGTCACAAATGAAGCCTTGGTAAATTTAAGAAAATTGAAATCATATCTAGTATCTTTTCCAGCCACAATGCTATGAGACTAGATATCAATTACAGGAAAAAAATCTGTAAAAAATACAAACACATGGAGGCTAAACAATACGTTACTAAATAACCAAGAGATCACTGAAGAATTCAAAGAGGAAATCAAAAAATACCTAGACACAAATGAAAATGAAAACACGATGAGCCAAAACCTATGGGATGCAGCAAAAGCGGTTCTAAGAGGGAAGTTTATAACAGTACAATCCTACCTTAAGAAACAAGGAACATCTCAAATAAGCAACCTAACCTTACACCTAGGGGGCAATCAGAGAAAGAAGAACAAAAAAACCCCAAAGTTAACAGAAGGAAAGAAATCATAAAGATCAGATCAGAAATAAATGAAAAAGAAATGAAGGAAACAATAGCAAAGATCAGTAAAACTAAAAGCTGGTTCTTTGAGAAGATAAAATTGATAAACCATTAGCCAGACTCATCAAGAAAAAAAGGGAGAAGACTCAATAGAATTAGAAATGAAAAAGGAGAAGTAACAACTGACACTGCAGATATACAAAGGATCATGAGAGATTACTACAAGCAACTATATGCCAATAAAATGGACAACCTGGAAGAAATGGACAAATTCTTAGAACTAGCACAACCTTCTGAGACTGAACCAGGAAGAAATAGAAAATATAAACAGACCAATCACAAGCACTGAAACTGAAACTGTGATTTAAAATCTTACAACAAACAAAAAAGCCCAGGACCAGATGGCTTCACAGGCGAATTCTATCAAACATTTAGAGAAGAGCTAACATCTATCCTTCTCAAACTCTTCCAAAATATAGCAGAGAGAGGAACACTCCCAAACTCATTTTACGAGGCCACTGTCACCCTGGTACCAAAACCAGACAAAGATGTCACAAAGAAAGAAAACTGCAGGCCAATATCACTGATGAACAGAGATGCAAAAATCCTCAACAAAATACTAGCAAACAGAATCCAACAGCACATTAAAAGGATCATACATCATGATCAAGTGGGGTTTATCCCAGGAATGCAAGGATTCTTCAATATATGCAAATCAATCAATGTGATACACCATATTAACACATTGAAGAATAAAAACCATATGATCATCTCAGTAGATGCAGAAAAAGCTTTTTTAAGTGTCCATCGACAGATGAATGGATAAAAAAGATGTGGCACATATATACAATGGAATATTACTCAGCCATATAAAGAAACAAAATTGAGTTATTTGTAGTGAGGTGGATGGACCTAGAGTCTGTCATACAGAGTGAAGTAAGTCAGAAAAAGAAAAACAAATACCGTATGCTAACACATATATATATGGAATCTGAAAAAAAAAGAAAATGGTCATGAAGAACGTAGGGGCAGGACAGGAATAAAGACACAGACCTAGTAGAGAATGGACTTGAGGACACGGGGAGGGGGAAGGGTAAGCTGGGATAAAGTGAGAGAGTGGCATGGACATACATACACTACCAAATGTAAAACTGATAGCTAGTGGGAAGCAGCAGCATAGCACAGGGAGATCAGCTCGGTGCTTTGTGACCACCTAGAGGGGTGGGATAGGGAGGGTGGGAGGGAGGGAGACGCAAGAGGGAAGAGATATGGGGACATATGTATATGTATAGCTGATTCACTTTGTTATAAAGCAGAAACTAACACACCATTGTAAAACAATTATACTCCAGTAAAGGTGTTAAAAAAAAAAAAAGGGTAAATCTATGTTCTTTACAGTGATTGTAATCTTGTAGAAAGTGTTTTGTATAAAAAATTATTTTAAATAACATTTGCTAATGACCTTTCCTTCATTTTTGTTCATATATAGGCAAAATGAAATCTTTACTCAGAAGGGGTAGAAAAACATGCTTCTCATTGTCATATAGCAAAACGAGGACCCTCAGAGATCTAACGCAGGAATGTCGTATCTACCTGTCATGAAAACAGCAGCTAAAGTGTTTGTTCCTTCCTGAGGGATCATCAGTCAATGAGGTTTTGTTTTAGAAATGGTTGTAGGTTGAAACAGCTAATGGCAAAACCTAAATAGTATTGTGTACAAACTCAGAATTCAGGAAATTTTGTTGATAACAACGGCTAATATGAGGCACTGTCACTCAAAGTACATTTAAAGTGATTTCTGATGATCCATTGGCCAAATCACTCCCCAGGCAGTATGTGATAGCAGTACTCCCTCCTGTAGGCAGGCCTGAAAATCAACACACCTATTAGCCCCTAGGCCAATCACAGAAATTATCTAGTTTTCTTTTACAATGGCCTAAAAATACAGATGGTTTGTTAAAGCATTACAGCTATTTGAATGCCACTTTTATAAAATACTTACTTGGTCTCTCTTCCTAATGCTGATCTATAGTAGACTGAAACTTCTTTAGTTCAGTTAAGTACTGAATTATCCCAGGGCCACCTTGTTAGGACTCCATTTTAAATGCACCACAGGAAGCTAGACTGACTTCAGAAAAATCTTTGATTCTTAGTAGCCTGGAAGATAGAATCAGGTTAAGGCAGGTTTTCTCACTATTACACCCAAAAGTCAAATGCAAATTTATTAAACTTGGGAACTTTTCCATTCAGACATTTCATAATCAGGTTGGTATCCATAGAGCCTGTGCATATATTTGGTGGTGAAATAACACTCTGTTGACAGGGACCTCTCTAAGGAGATCCTGGTTTGGGCAGGAAGGACACAGGGGTTCTCTCTGCCATATTGGTCACCGATCATGGTTTTTACAGTGTTTTACCCTATTATATTGCAGATGCTGAATCATCATACAAGTAGTTTGAGGGAATACTGACTTCCAATAAATGGCAATGGCTGACCAAGGAGAAGTCAGTGTCAAAAAGGATTCTTTACTGATGACACATGATGAAGATCATCCAGGAAAATGGCATGATTATAGGCGGTGAGTACCTAGAAATGTATTTTAAATTGTTTTCCTTTTGTAAGTGTGATTTTAAGGGACAGCCACAAAGATCCAAGGAGGAAAATGTGAGTCATTCCAAAGAGAAGAAGCAGCACAAAGAAAAGTCAGACTTTTTAATATTTTATTTATTTATTTATTTTTATATTTATTTTTGGCTGTGTTGAGTCTTCGTTTCTGTGCGAGGGCTTTCTCTAGTTGTGGCAAGCGGGGGCCACTCTTCATCGCGGTGCACGGGCCTCTTCACTATCGCGGTCTCTGTTGTTGCGGAGCACAGGCTCCAGACGCGCAGGCTCAGTAGTTGTGGCTCACGGGCCTAGTTGCTCTGCGGCATGTGGGATCTTCCCAGACCAGGGCTCGAACGCGTGTCCCCTGAATTAGCAGGCAGATTCTCAACCACTGCGCCACCAGGGAAGCCCAAGTCAGACTTTTTGAGATTAAATTTATGGTTTGAGAAATGAAATTTTCATTCTATAGTACTAAAATATCACATGATAACATTTACATTTAAACAGTGCATTTAGTGATACGAATGGATTTTAAAACACAAATGCAGTCACTAAATAAAAATTATTTGCTAGAGATTTACAAGAAGCATAGAAGCCCTTCAATTCACTGGAAATGTGGGGTCAGCTACACTTACTTGTTTGCTTCCAAGGCAATTTGACTTTCTTTCAGATTTGATCTAACTGGGTTAACCAAGCAGACTAGAAATATTGCTGACATGCACACAACACATGCGGATCTGACCTGTTCTTATGAACTTGGTATAAACCAGACTAAAGAGGTAGGGATTTTAGAAGAAGCATTTTGCAAGTTTCCAATTTTGAAAATATTATCTCTGTATTGCAATGAGTAACACAAATGAAAATCTGAAACTGGATGGCATAAGAGACTAGAATGTGTTTTTTGGAAATACTGTACATATTTTTGACTAGGTTCTAGGAGGACAAAGCTAGAAAAAGAAATTACTTTTTATATGCAATATATTTAGCTGGAGCCCTGGGATCAAATGATAGGCTCATGATGAATAGATACTTTGGGACAACTCAGAAGTCCCTTGGCTTTAAAATTCCTTGATACTGTACTTAACCTTTAGAACTTTCCAAAAGCATACTGCACACAAGTTCCTCCCTTGAAAATTCCCATTTTGAAAATAAAGTCTAGAATTACAGAGAAAATTATGACCAAGTGCCTGTGTCCAAAACATATATAAGTGGCCTTTGAAGAGAGGTGCCCTGGGAAAGGAGTGCTGACTAAAAGTAGAGGTGGTGAGCTAGGGGGCTGGACTTGAAAATATACTTTTCTTTGAAGTTAGAGGACATGCCTTTTTACATTGAGGAGTATCAGTATCTTTGCATTTTGTAATCAGTGCCTCGTATTTCCTGTTTGCATATATTTATTTTCTAAATGCAAATTTATATTGCAGAAATTCTCCTTGATTTAGAATTTTGTTTTGCCAAATCAAACTTTATTCTCCAAGAGAATAGATATTAGGTGAGTTTCACCACTTTTGAGAATTACTGTATATCTCAATTTATGTGTATTTCGAGCAAGGGACTGACCAAAGGCAATTCATGAAGTAAGAGAGCCAAAAGGAGCCTTTAGTCCAACCTCCTGTTTTACAAGTAAGAAAGTAGAGGTTTAGATATTTATTCTAACTCATTTAGCTTGAGAATTTATAGAACTGGAACTTAAGCTCCTCCTACACCCTATTTAGTTCCATCACTAGGAGTTTATTTATGGTTTATGTGGATTTCTTTGTTATTGTTTAACTTTACAGAAAAATATGTAATCAAACCATTATTGATGAACTATCCTAAAGGTGGCATAAGTTTTTCTTTTTTAAAGTTTAAGTTAAAGCATACATTTGACTTTTACAACCATTACTAAAGGTCTGTAAATTATAGAAATCTCAATTCTCATTCACCCCAGACTATCCAGTGTATTGTGACTCCAAATTGGGGACATATAATTAAAGGTAAAATTTTGTGTTCCAAGAGATTTTTTTGTATCAACTGAGGCACAAGGAATGTAAAAGTTCTTTAAAAAACAAATAACAGGAAGCAACCCACGTGTCTATCAAGATGAATGGATAAACAAAAGATAATATATACATACAATGGAATATTTTTCAGCCTTAAAAAGGGAGGAAATTCTGATATTATGCTACAACATGGATGAACCTTGAGGACATTGTGCTAGGTGAAATAAGCCAGTCACAAAAAGAAAATACTGTATGATTTCACTCATATAAGGTTAACTGGGTAGTGAAATTCATAGAGACCGAAAGTAGAATGGTGGTTCCTAGGGACTGAAGGAAAGGAGAAATGGAGAGTCTTAGTTTTAGTTTTGCAGATGATAAGAGTTCTAGAGATTGACTGGCAATGTGAATGTACTTAACCACTACTAAATTGTACATGTAAAACTGGTTAAGATGGTAAATTTTATATTATGTGTACTTTACCACATTAAAAATTTCAAAAAAGTAAACATAAAAAACAAACAAGAAACAAATAGATAAAAATAAACAAAATAATCCTGAAGGAAAAATCAAGTCTGATGGTGAGAAAGTAATAAAGCATAAGTTTTTTTTTTTTTTTTTGCTTTACGTGGTTTTCAAAGAAAGGATAGTTAGCAAGACTGCCATTTGGAAAGTAGAGAAACCAGAGCTAATGACACAGTGATATTTATTTATTTGTTTTATTGACTTATTTTTGTATTTATGATTAAGAAATTATTATAATTTGAATGTGTGAAGAGTCAGCACAATCCACAGGTTAAAGCCCAAAGTCTACTCAGACTGTGTTTGAATCCTAGCTCAGCTAGTTAGTGATCATTGCCGTTGAACATGTTACCTAATCTCACAATGCTTAGATTTCTCATATTAATATAGGGTTAATCATACTGCTTATCCCACAGAGCTGTTTCTAGGACTTAAAAAAATTAAAATATCTACTGCACATAGAAGCATTTAAAATCTAACACTTGATAAACATCATACAGTATGTGTCAAATTAAAATTTTTTAAATAAAAAAAATTTAAATAATTACCAATTTCTTTATAGTACCCAATCTGTTGTGAATTATTAGTAGAAATAATAATCAAAATAATCAAAATAATGCTTTTGTTCATTTTGTCATCTAAGATCTCTCTCCTAGCATAAAACTTTGACAGATAATTAGAATGTTCTTGCGTTTTCTTCTTTTTTTTTAAATGACAGTACTGAACAGTGTTTAACGTTGAAAGAAAGAGATTAAAGATATCGAGGATTCATATTTATTATCAGGAATACTGGGCTGAGGAATTTCTATTGTTAGGTATCAAATGCTGGAATCACAGTGATTCGTTGCTTAGTTGTGCTTACATTTTTTTTTATGCCTTAGAATCAAATATCAGCAAGTGGTTTAGATTCGATACTGATGATACTGTGCATATAAGAATCTATTAAAATGATTCAAGTGATGTGAATAGGAATATTGCATGTCACATTTAAGATGAGTTTATTGTTTAGCAATGTATTTTGAACAATGTATTGCAGATGTGTCTTCAGGAATATGTAAGAAATTAGAACACAATTATTAGTTAAATTTAATTGGGTCACTTATATAATCAATATTAGTGTAAAGAAGATATAATAGCAAGAAAAAGAAAAATTCCCTAAGAAATGCATATGAAACATCTCTCACATAAGATGAGATAAATGTTGGAGAAGCTATAGTAAAATCCTTGAGGTAAAGGCTAATCCAAATCAACCAATGAATCAGTCTTCAGGGGAGTTTATCATTAAAATCTTGGAATCAAATGTATGTTGAGACCATTATTACATTCATAATGTTAAAATTTTAATTGGCTACTATTTCAAAATTTAATTTTGCACATTAGACTCGTGCCCCAAAGTAAGGATCATAAAATATTGCAGACGACTGAATTCATCATCTGTGATCTCTAATTTTCAACCAGAACAAAACAAAAACGCATGAGCAAAAACAAAGAGCCATCTTAAGTGAAGCTAGATCTAAATTATTTTTAGCAATATAAAGTGCTTTAGAAAAGATATTACTAGATTCCAGTTGTTTAAGTGCCTATGAAAAAAACCTGATATCTCTCCGGAAAAAAGGTCCACTTTATGTCTCCAAATTTTGAAGAATAGTTAACAGCTCTATCCACTACACTGTGTAACCATATTCAGTGAGTCCATGAACTCTTAGAAGGCTATGATCTTCTTTAAATTATAGATAACCTAATTGATAGAAGAATAGTGGCTTTAATTGTTCTTTATTCATTACAGATACATATAACTGATTGTTATTTAAAAGCAAAATGAAATGAGTTTGAAAAACACATAAAGTGACTAGCTCCTATGACTCCAGAAAGGAACAAATCATAGTATGAAAATGTCTTATAAATCTTCATATAACTTCTTCATATAACTCAGTGGTTAAATTCACAAGGAAAATAGCTTTGAATTGCCAAACTCTATTCTTGGATAAACACGTCTTGTCTAGTTTTCTGGGCGTGGCTGGCTCATTCAGAGATGGGTAAGTTATGAACATGTGGAATAGCTTTGGGCAAACCTTCCTTGTCTGACATCTGCTGTCAAGAGGAGTTCTTGTTGTTAAATATAATGTCATGCTGGATGAGATAGGGAGCTCTCACGCTATCAAGTGGTACCTAAAGGGAGCTTTTGACTTGTTCCAAAGCTTTATAATATAGAGCATGATAAATAATGAGGATGGTACAATAGCTCAATCTCCCAACTCCAATATGCACTGCAGATTGCTGCCAAGCCATGTGGAAACACTGCATCGATCATGTCATTCTCTTGCTAAAAGACTTCAGTGGTTCCTCATTTATACCAAATTCCTTGGCAGTGTAGTTGAGGCCCTTTATAATGTAAACTAACCTATTTAATATACTTATCTCTCACTGTCAACCTATTAATAAGCCTTCATTTCAGCTAATCATTTACAAGCCTTCAAATATGATCATATATTCTCTTTGCCCATACTTTTTAGATACCATGAATATTTGGCCCATTTTTCTTTAACTACAGAATACCTTAATTATCTTTCAATATGAATCAAGTCTGTATTTCTCCTTGAGAAACAGAATCTAGAGTGATTTTTATTCCCTTTTAAAATCCTGGAACCCTTATCATTCATTTTCACCTGGCTTATTCATCCCTGCATGGTTAGCACTATGTTTAATTTTCACACACTCCTTCATCATTTCAGCAATTTAATTAAAAATAAAAACAACTAGGGAAAAAGGGGTGTGTGTGTATACACACACACACACACACAAACACACACACACACACACACACACACACACACACACGCTACATGCAGGACTATATATACACAGTCCTGCATGTAGTATCTGGTATCTATTACAATGTGTTTCCCTTGTTGGATGCTTAATAAATATGTGCTGATTGGTCTACAAATATGCCATAAACCCACAAAAAATAATTCTGAGCAATTAAGAATTGGTTTATCTGGAGGAGGCAAAGAATTGTAAGTCTGAACCACCTCTTCCCCCTAGCAACCAGTGATGCTGAAAGAATAGTAACCAAGCTAGATAACCCAATGGATAGACTCAACACATGCTTAGGGTACCATTATACCGTTACAAAACACTAGATACTTCTTGAAAGAACATCTGTATCCAAAACACAAAGCACATCAAATTAGTCATCATTAGGAAAATCAGAACTTGGATGGCTTCCTTCCTCTTATTTTACAGTTTAACATTATTTTTACTTTGGAATCACCATGGCGACAGGAAAGTGAAGGAGTGATAATCATTACTTAGAGTATCTAAAATATATAACCCAATCCTGAATCCTAGACAAGACAGAGTAGACTTTAATGGCCATTTCGTACATTCTTTTTTTTATGATATGAACATTTATAAAACTTGTATATGCATTCCTTTTCAGCAAATTTCCAAGTAGAGAGAATGGGAATAGCCTACTAAATTGTGAACTAGGTGGTTGGCGGGGGTTTCTCAGTGTAATGTGTGTTTTGTAGGAATATATTGTATCTGAAAAATTATTTGATCTTGTCAGTAGCTCTGACAGAAATGAAGAAAGGAAGGGAGGGAGGAAAAGTGAAAAGAAAAACAGAGACAACAAAGAAGGAAGGAAGGAAGGAAGGGAAGGAGGGAAGGAGGAAACAAATGAAAGAAATCATAAAACAGATGTATTTTTCTCTGTTTTAATATGAAACAAATTCATCATGTTAAAATCAATATTCAAGATTTATTTATAGAAGTTGGGAACTACATTATGAGAAAATATTATAATAAGGAGAAAGATATGACAGATGAAATTTTAAAATAAGTGTTATTTTTAATATCTCCTATGTACCCCTTGAATTTTTATAGTTAAATGGTAACATTTGGATAAAGATGTTCCACTGAGGTTTTTTAATCACTTTGTCAAGTTTGGGGGTTAAGTATAGAGAAATATGACCTGGTGTTCTGTGGTCATCTTCTTCCTCTGGGCAGAGGATTCAGTGGAAAGAATAAAGCTGCAGATTTTCTTCAGATTCTCATAACATTCAATAGGGTAATTTCTGAAAATTGTAACACCTATTTATGCTTTTCTTAATAAGAATTACTGGGATGTAGCTGCACATGTTTAATTTGTAGGGAGAATGGATAAATTAGTGTACCAAGATTGGTGTATCAAATCCTGGGTAGAATTTCTGAGTTGGAAAACAGCAAATTTGTAAAAGTCAGTCTGAGGAACTCAATGGTCACACAGGGTAATTCCCATCACCCCCATCCCTTCACCCTTGCAAATCACCATGCGTATGCAAAGACCACAGAGTCCTCTGCCTTTTCCTTTACTTGGGTACACACTTTAATGTGTTATATATCTGGGGAGGATTATGCTTTCAGATGGCCCCCAGGTGTGTGGGATATACTTACTCGGATTGTCATAGATAGACCGTTGAAAATAATTGGTATGAAACAAATATTTTGTGAGACTGCCTCCACCTCCTACCCAGGACTGTTTTTCCCTTTCATCTGTTATTCTGAGATTCTGGACTCTGAGAGAGCTAATTTGGTTTCCCAAGACTGCCTGAGGCATTTTTCTTATTTATTACATTAGCAGTCAATTCTAGTCTTGAAAATAGAGAAGGCACATTCTCAGCCTGGGTGGTGCTAACTGGTGTTCAGGTAACCACACTTTTTCATGTGCTGTCAAACTGGAAGAAGTGTGACTGAGGGCAATGGGAAAATACATAGAGCAGCTATGCAATCCAAATTTTAACTTCCATAATATGTTCTGGAACATGATATCTACAAGCCTAAGGGCGTGTCTGTATTGATAGTTTATGAAATGAAACACTACTCTTGCATTATATCTTTATCATGAGTCATTTCAAGTTTCCCAGGAAGAGTGCACTGCCCCTGCTTTACACATAAGCTTAAATGCATCAGTGAAATACATCAAGTGATCTGGGAGTGAGGTCCAAGAGGGAGGGGATATATGTATACGTATAGCTGGTTAACTTCGTTGTACAGCAGAAACTAACACAACGTTGTAAAGCGGTTATACTCCAATAAAAAAAGTATTGCTGAAACAATTTTTTAGGTAACAGGGAAAAACTTGACTGGCTTGTCTCATCACAAACCCCAAGAAAAATATAGACAGAAAAAAAATCAAACCTAAAATTACAAAGCAATAAATATTTACTCTAAATGAATATTTGTGTGGGAGTAGGGGAGAGAGGATATAATGGCTTTTTAAAATATAAAACTAAAAGCAGTAATCATAATGAAAGTGATGAAAATATATGACTATCGAAAAAGTCCTAATAGTCAAAACAGCATTAACCATATGAAGCACCCAAGAAACCCATGAGAGAGTCAGTTTTAACATTTTCTAGGCCCAGAGAGCCCAAAACCAACTTACGATGTTGCCATATGAAGGAAGATTTTATTTCTTCTTACTTATATCATGTTTTATTTTATTTTAACTAATTCGTGCAGAGTAATACTATCAGGCACTGTTCAAAACAATTTATAAATCTGCTCCTCCTGTTTGAAGATTAAAAAATATTGAGAAACATAATAGCATATCTAATCTTGTTTAAATAGTCATGGTATTCTAAATTTAGGAAAACATAAGGTATTAAGGTTTATCAATTTTAGGGAAGGTGGAAAAGAACTAAAAACAGCTCAATTTTCTTTATCCCTCAAGAGTAACAATTACTCATTATGACCAGGGAAACCTCTATGTTTTTAAGTTTATTTGAACAAAATATAAGCAGTATGTTTATAGACCAGGCATTGGGTCAAGGAAATAGTGCACGTAGATATTTGATATAAAATTTATTACAAAATAATTTTTAAAATACTAGAGGTCCTTAATTTTGATATAGTCCACTTTTTGAATAATCACACTTTAATAAGTTACAATGTCATTATAATTACCTTTACATGCACAATTTTATGTATCAGCTAAGATAAATAATATTTTGTATTATCATATGTTGGTGCAGCGTGTCAATGACCAATACAGTCAGTGGCATTATCTATAGCTGGGTTTGTAGAAATATTAAAATGTTATATTGTGCTTTTATAATTATGTAGAAATTTGTAAAAAAAATATTGTTGCTGGGAAAAAGCAGAGGTGTCACAAACTCCATAAAATTGAGAGGAGTTGTCAATCAGCAGGTATGCTGAGAACAGAGAATCTTTAGCCTTAATGAGTTGCTTATTGGACTGAAGCCAGCTGAGTCTACATTCAGTCAGGAGAGAAAAGAACAAAATTAAAACTACTGATGAAAGCTAAGCAATAAACCATCCAATGTATGTTTAAAGGAAGTGGGTAATTAGGGATTAGGTAATATGTAGCTCTCCAGAAATTAAACCCTGACTTTCACATGTTTTAATTGTTTATAATTCTGAAATGCATATTTTGAGTTGAACTTCTACTGAAAGATAACATCAGGAAAAGTTTGCAAATCTTAAGTGTATAGATGGATGGATTATCGTATAATGAACCTATAGATCACTTTAGGTAGTATGGACATTTCAATAGTATGATTCTTCCAATCCATGAAATTTTTTTTGTCCTATACAATTTTAATCTAAAATCAATAAGGATTTGAGTTTTCTACATGTTTTAAAGTAGAAGGTATTTCCTGTTTGTTTTTTCAGGAAGGGTATCCAATTGATATAGAACCATTTATTAAAAGGGTCTTCCTATTTCTACTGCTCTGCAATCCCACTTTTATTATGTATCAAAGGTCGACTTATATATAGGTTTATTTCTAGATTTGCTGTTCTAATCCATTAGTCCACTCACCTCTCTACCCTATTTTAATATGATAACTATAACAAATCTTGCTGTTGGGTAGGGTAAGTTATCTCTCTTTTTTCTTCAAAATTACCTTAGCTAGTCTTGATTTTCTAAAAACTTTAAAATTGTCTTATTTTCACAAGAAATTCTTTGGATTTTGATTGAGATTTTACTGAATTCATAAGATGTGTCTGGGAGAATTGACACCTGGTCCCCAAGGTTCTTAATGGCAGTGGAACTATTTCTGTGAAGTAGAATCTTACCAGATCTCAACAGCTCATTCGTTGCTGTGCTACATCCTTATTACAGGTAAGGCTAGCACACCATTCAGAAAGATATGTCACTAATTTGTGGCTTAATGTTGAGTATTTACAGATACACGAACATTCCATGTTCTTGAGCCATACTCATTATCATCAAGGTACATTATCATGTGGTGGGAGTGATGTGAGCAGGTATGCCCAGGTGTCTACAAATTTTCCAGTATCTCAGAAATTCAATCTTATTACATGTATATTGACTACAGTTTGGCATATGTAAGAGAGTTAAGACTTGATTGAAATAAACTTTGGATATATGATGAACTATATGCATTGGAGAAGTTTCCAGATAATATAGAAAAAAAAGTTATGTTTGAAAATTACCTGGAATGATGATTGGAGTGAAATAAAGAAAATATGTGATCTGAAAATTTTAAATAAAAAATAAATTATACTGTCTTCTGATAGTTAACATTAGTATCAAAATACTCTAAAATTAAAGTGAAATATAGAAAGTCATCTTGATAGGAGAATGGCTCCAAAACCAGGAAAACTTTACTTCTCTCTATAGCCCGAAGATTGTCTGAAAACCCACCATTGCCTCCTTCAAGTGAAGGAAACATTTCCCCGAAACACAAGATGCTGGTGCTGCTTTCAATATGTGACTATACCTGATTACCAGGTATAATTGATGTTGCTGCTTTACGTGGATAATGACTCCATTTGTAGCAAACACCATTCGGAACAAATGAGACCTATAAACAGGTTGCATACGCCTCCCATATACAAGGATGCAGTGGCAAACTTACTGGGAAAACTACTTAGGACTTGCCAAACTCCTCAGACCTCACATCATGGCGGTCTTTGGTTGTAACAAATATGGCTCTTTCAGTCATTTTTTCCTATTCCTTGTGTTTATTCTTTCTGACTCAAATATTGATTACTGTTCTCCCTCCCCAAACTTTCTGCTAATCACTCTGGAATCCTCAATCTCTTTATTGAATGTTTCCTTCACCTTTTTGCACTGAGGGCAAAATGTATATGGCTAATTCTGCCACTCCTCACATCACTCATTATTAGGATGTGCACATGAGTCTATCATGCGCCCCAAGACACTTCCAGACCACTACTTTTCCATATTTCTCAAAATACTTTTTGGATATACCTCCTTGACACTTGTTCTCATTCACTGAAAAATTTATCTCTTGTATCATATTCTTTCTGTGTGTTCCATGTTTTGCCATCAAGCTGGTAGACATAGCTACATGGATGACTCATCTAATGTTAGTCTCTGAGTTATTTTACCTCCTAAACTCTACTGACCTTTTTGTTTTTTGTTGTTGTTTTTTTAATTAATTTTTATCAGAGTGTAGTTGCTTTACAATGTTGTGTTAGTTTCTGCTGTACAGCAAAGTGAAACAGCTATACATATACATATATCCCCTCTTTTTTTGGATTTCCTAAAGCTCTAATGATCTTGTAAACATTTTATTTCTGCCATTGATTTGACTGCTATATTTTCTCCCAAGAAATCAGGTATTTACTGTCTTCAGTTCTTTCTTTAGCAAGCTTGTACTTTGTTAAATTTCTTCAATCAGTATCCTTGAACTTTTTTACCTGATAATTCTATAAACTGGACTAAAATGCATTTTATATCATAATATTGCATGAGGGAGTTTCATGCTTACTGAGTATTAGGAAGACAGACAGTAACAATATTACCTTTCCATAGATGAGCCCAAAATGGAGATAACAGGTTAATGGCCAGAGTATGATTTGGAACTTCAATAAACGCTTTTCAGTACAATTCCTTCTACTGAATGCAGGAAGCAATAAATATCTACTGAGAAAACAAGCAATTTATTGCATTAAGTGAATTGTAACGTGTAAGTGAGAGAAACAAACATTTTCTGAGCCGTGCTACGTGCTCTAAGGTAACAGCCCAAACTCCCACCTGGGGTTTCCAAATCCATGAGCTACCCCCTACTATGCTGATGAATTCCCTCCCATCTTTAGGTATAAACTTCCAGAGGTCAAGTAGATGTAAATGATCCCATGTTCCTGGTTTCTATGACCAAGCTGAACCAATTATACTTTCCTCCTAGGAATGTGGAATTGTGTCTCAGAGAGGCTCGATCATTAGGATAAGTGCACGACATGGAAATAAGCCGAGTTACACACAAAGTAGAGTACTTAGAATCAAGATCCATTAACTCTTAATGTAGATGTCCCAGGAGGCACCTGGTTTCCTACCGCCCTCGGTTCCCTTTCTTTCTTTGTTTCTTTCTTTTTCTTTCTTGCTTGCTTGCTTGCTTGCTTGCTTTCAATTTATTTAAATAATTGTGATATAATTGACAAATAAAATTATAAGATTTTTAAAGTATACAATGTGATGATTTGATATATATATATATATTTTATATATATATATATATATACACACATTGTGAAAGAATTCCCCCCCCACTGAGTTAATTAATACATCCATCACCTACCTTTTTTTGTGAGAATACTTTCCTACTCTCTTAGCAAATTTTAATTATACAATACGGTGTTATCAACTATAGTCACCATGTTATATATAAGATCCTCAGATCTTATTCATCTTATAACGGGACATTTGAACCTTTTTACCAGCCTCTCCCTATTTCTCCCACCCGCCCAGTCCCTGGCAACCACTTTTCTACTCTCTGTTTATGTGAGTTCAACATTTTTTTTTTAAGATTCCGCATATAAGTGAAACCATACAGTATTTGTCTTTCTCTGCCTTACTTATTTCACTTAGCATAATGCCCTCAAGGTCCATCCAAATGCCAGGATTTCCTTATTCTCCAAGGCTGAATAGTATTCCATTGTATATGTGTGTGTGTGTGTGTGTGTGTGTGTGTGTGTGTGTGTGTATATATATATATATATATATACACACCACATTTTATTTATTCATTCATCTGTCTACAGACACTTAGGTGGTCTGACTACTTTTAAATATTCATTGAATCACATGTGATGTGTAGTTTTATGATAATGCCTCACTTCTCAATCCTCTCAATCTGTCCACATATTTTATTTGAGAAAGATTGAATGGTTTCCTTTTCCTTGCCACCATAAAATTCTTGTAAATTGAACGTTATTATTTGTCAGATAAAGAAACTGAAGCTCAGAGAGGTTAAAAGTTGTCAAACGTACCACAACTAGGAAGAAGCACAGTCTAGACACAAAATAAAAGAATGGCAATAATGGGAGTCATTATTTAAAAAAAAAGAAAAAGAAAAAGAAGCATTGTTACAGTGGAGGATTACTGGACTGAATGTCAATATTATGACATAGCATGAGTGTGTTTCATGTTTGGTAATTGCAATCATTGTTGCTTTTGTTGTGGTCATCCATGTGCAATGCTTGGTGTCAGTCTATTTATCTCTTGTAAAAATAAAATACAATGTATGTGTGTGAAGAAAAAAAAAGAAAGAAAAAGAAGCATTGATTAGAATGATACTCATTGATAATAACAGATTCTTTAAAATTGAACTTCCGTAAAAGTGGGGAGGGAGACAATAATTCAGTTTTAACACAGAAAATGTATATCAATTGAAGTTTAATAGCCAAGATAAGTGAATACAGTTTCCTTCCTCAAGACATGGCAGCTGTAGTTGCCACCTTTGGTTTTCTCTTTATATTCCCAAGTCTCCCATCCCCGGGGGTAGGCATTAACTAGGTGAGCACTTTCTCACCTTGAGGTGAAGCAAATCGCTATCTTTGATGGCAGAGATGAGAAACCTATGCTAGTGATATTTTGAAGTAGGAGAACATTCTTTTCCACAGGATTTCTTTTAATCAGCCTTTGGAAGCCACTTCTAGTACAGATTTATATAGCTATGGTTTATCACTAATTTAATTACGTTTCCAGAATGAATTATGTTTTAATTTTAGAATTCCTTAGGCTTGGTTACAATTTTATGACTACCTTAAGCCTTTCTCAAGGGTGTAATTTTTATAAAGCCATCAAGTGCAAACACTAGGGAAGACCAGGGGTCATTCATCCTCTCCTCTCCTTTCTGCAAGCAGTACTTTTATAGAGCTTTCAGAAGCTATAAGGGAGTACATGAAACCATTTCCTTTTACTGCTGGAACTGCTTCTCCTATCAGACTGTTGATTAATTATGCCAGTTACATTTTGGATGGAACTAGAAGGTGCAAAGGGTAAAATATGAATCAGTATATGATTTTAGTACTTGATTTTGTCCAGAATTTGATATCCCTTTAGGGTTATTTCTGCTCAAAAAGTATCTATAAAAATTACTTATATTATTGTTTTTATTTCTAAACTACATCTATTGAATACCTCAAAAGCTCTACCACACAGAGCTTAATAGAATCATTTATGTTCAAAACATGCATATGCTGTATAATAAGATAAACCATAAGTAAACTAAGAGAATTTCCTCTGTAAACGTTGATCTTGGTAAGGAATAAAATGGACAGCCATGCGCCCACCACCCAGCTTAAAAAATAGAACATTTTTTATTATAATCTGAAGCTGTCTTTGTGTCTCTACCAGGTTATAATCCTCTGTAGTGACCTAATGGTAATCACTATCCTCATCCTGAATTGTGTACCCATTGTTCCTTTTCTTTTCCTTATAATTTATCCATTTTTATGTATATTTTCACAAAATATTGGTTTTACGTGTGTTTGAATTGTATACCTACAGAATCACTATATATATTTTTAAACCTTTTTTGCTCAAAAAGACCTAAGATTTATCCATTTTGATTCATGTAGCATGCTATAGGTCCATTCTATGTATCATTCATTATTACTGTTGTAAAGCATTAGATTATATTGTTATGAGATTCTTCATTGACTCTATTCATAGATATTCAGGTTATTTGAAATTTGTTGCCCTTACAAACAATGTGGCTGAGAACATTCTCATATCAATCGCTGTTGCCACATGCAAGGATTTCTCTAGGGAAATGATCTCCCACATTCTCCATGTAATAAAACACAAATATTCATCTATCATACTGGAATAAACAGTTGGATCTGCTCACACGAAAAGGTGACTAGCTTATGGGCTCTGGCTGCTCTTGGCCCTGTTCCCTCCACCCCCCCAGGACTGAAGTGGAGATCTCAGGCACACCCACAACACATGCATGGTATCAATATGCCCAGATGATGTCCGGGAATGAATTGTGAAGCCTTCAGGAATAACCATCTTAATTTTTCTGAATAATACCAAATAGTTTTTGAAAAAAAAAAAAAGTATCAAAGTAGTAGCAGGAAAAGGATTATTTTAAAATTTTACAGGCAGAGAAATGAGGAGGGCAGAGCACCCAGGGGCTTGGAGCCTCTGGGAGCTATTATTCAGCCTTGGCCAAAAGGGAAGGGACAGGGGAGTGAGCTGCTACAAAAACCTAGGGACAGTAGCTATTGGAGAGTACCACCTGACAGCACTGGTGGCCTTAAACAGACACAAGCTAACATTGAGACCTCTCAAGAAGGGAGCCAGGGAAATAAAAACTCCTGATTCTAGTTCCTTCCCATCTTCTGATCTGCTGGTCTCTCCCATTGGCCAAACCCCCTAGAAGCAAAAAGCAAGAAACACACTCAGTGTAGATATTAAAGTCACCCTTTTGGCCTTCAGAGAAGGATGGGGGAAAAGTGGAGAATGGACACAGAGTGGCAAATGAAAAATCACAGTAATAGCAATTTACACTCCTGCTAGGAATGTATTCATGTCCGGTGATTCCTATTCTTGCCAGCAATTTTTATTATGCAACAATTATGCATGATAGCTATTACATAAATATTATTCCTCCATTTTTTTATTTAAAAGTCTTTCAATAAATCCTTATATTTTCTCCATAAAAATCTCTAGTCCACCTTTTGTTAACTTAATTTTTGGGACAACAATGAATCAAGAACTCAAATTATCAGTATAAAATTGTTTTAACTAGTATTGTTATGATTTTAATAATGACATTATACATGTTTTCTTTTTATTAGATATTCAAAGATTGTTCTCTTCATTTTTTTGCACTTTTCTGTTGGGTTTATTATATTTTGTATTTCAATGCATTCATTAAATATATCAGATACTAATCATTTTTTACTATAAATGCAACAAATATTTTCTCTGAGTTTGTGGAACTTTTGAACAGAAATTCTTAATTTTATAGTAATTTAGTGATTAATTCTTCCTTTCTTCCATTTATATTTCAGTGTGTTTTAAGAAATCCTTTTCTTGAAATCATATATTCTCTAATATTCTTTCCTAAATTATCAAAATTTAAGTTTTTAATCCATCTGGAATTTATTTTTGTATATGGTGTGAGGAACGGATCTGATTTTACTTTTTACTATATGATTAACTTGTTTTCCAAATGCATTTATTGAACCATTAATCTATATGACAAATGCTAACAATTTCAAATATCAAATTTCCAAAACATGTATTAGGTTGTTTCAGGGTTCTGTAGCACATTTTATTCCATTAATTTATTGTGCTAATGCTGAACAAATAGAAAACTATCTTAATTAATAAAGATTTAAAACAAATATTGGACTTTGGTAAGGTAATCCATCTTCTTTAATCTTTTCTAAAGTATTGTCTAGACTGATACTATCAAATAGATCTTTCCATGATGATGGAACTGTTGTTTATCTTCACTGTACAATACAGTGGCCACTAGCTACATGTGACTACTGAGCACTTGAAATGTGGCTCATGTGACTGAGAAACCGAACTTTTAATTTTACATAGCTGTCAGCTACCTTATTAGACAGCCCATATCCATTTATTCCTAGCACATTTTGTCTTCCATATAAATTTCACTATCACCTGATAAATTTCCATGAAATACCCTCTTACAGTGTTGCTTTGGATAGCATTGAATCAATAGTTCAAAGTAATTATAACAAAGATCTTTAATATGGAAACTTCCTATTCATAGATTCGGCATATCCCTCAGTTTATGTAGATATTAAAAATTCTTTCAACAAAACATTATAATTTTCTCCATGAAAGTGTTGTTCATTTATGCCTGTCATTTTTTTGTTGTTGCTAATGGAAATAGCATATTTTACATTACATTTTTGATTGATTTAGTGCCAGTTTATAAAAATTGATTTTATTTCTTGCAAAACTGGTAAACTATTATTTCTCATATTTCATGGGATTCTATTTGTATAATTTGAAGATGTGCAAATAATATTTTTTTCTTTTCTAATCCTTAAAAATATTTTTTTTCCCTTATCTCACTGCACTGACCAAAATGCTGAAAGTGTTAAAAAGAAATATTCTTGTAATGATCCTGATTTTAAAGAGAATTGATTTTGTTATTTCACCACTTGGCTTAGAGTTTTTATAAGCATCCTTTATTAAGTAAAATAAATTAATTTCTATTCCTGGTTTATCACAAGTCTGTATTATGAATGGGGTTGGATTTTATTATTGCTTTCTCTATATTTATTGCGATAACCATATAATTTACTTCCATTAAAGTACCGTGGTGAATTATATTAATAGTTTTTCTGGAACTGAACTACCTTTGCATTTCTGGATAAACACAGTTTGTATTTTGATGAATTCAATTTTTTAATGTTGTTTAGGACTTTGTCTTTATGTTGAGGCAGGGATATAAACCTGTAATTTTCTTTCTTAGGTTACAATTTTCTGGGTTTGGTATCATAGTATACTAGAGACACAAAATATTCCTCATCTTTTTCTATTTTCTGGAGAAGTTTGTGTATAATTGCAATCACCTTCTCCATAAGTATTACACAGAACATTTGCCTTGGCCTGATACTTTCCTTTGTTAGGTATCAAACTTGTTACTAAATATTTTAATAGAAATAGGATTGTTCAAATTATCCTTTTATTAAGTTACTTTTAAAATGTTAAGTTGTTTTTAAATTTGTTCTATAATTTATCCATTTCATATAATTTTAACATTTATTGCCATGATGTTGTCCAAATATGCAGTTATTTTTTAGTCTACTCTTGCTGCATGTGTAGTTATATCTCTCTTTCCATTCTTGATATTGTTTTTCTGTTCCATTTCTCTCTCTCTCTCTTTCTCAGTTGGGATCAGTCTTGCCAAAGGAATTTGTCAGTGTTATTATTCTCTTCAGTAAGCTAATTTTGGGCCTGGTTGATTGTCTAGATATGGTTTAATCTCAATTTCTGGTTTTATTTTTATTATCTTTAAAAATGTTATTATTAGTTTTATTTTTATTTCCTCTGCTTTCATGTGGAATGTTTTTTTTCTGTTTTGGATTACTTTTTAATTTAGACATTTAACTCCTCCATGTTCAATCTGCCTTCCTTTCTAAAATAATACTTTAAATTACAAATTTCCCTCTAAATACCATATTCTGTATATCCCATGTATTAAGTTTATAGAAACATTGCAATTATTATTCAGTTCAAATAATAATTTGGTATTTTTGAATTTCAAGCATTCTTTCACCAATGAGATTAATGTTGCTTTTTTGTGTAATTTCCCAGTATCTGGTTTTGGGGATTTTTGTTATATTTTTGGTATTTAATTATGTTTAAATCTAATTTCATTTTAATCAGAAAATATTTCCTTATGAAACTGATTATTTGATATTTACCAATGTGTGAATTATGACCTCCTTCTTGATTTTGCTCTTTAATATGTAAATGAAAGGAATGTGTATTCTCCAATTTTGGGATGTAGTATTTCATATACTCCCATAGATGTTCCTCAAAAAATCAATTTCTTTACTGACACTTTTTTTTTTTTGGTACTTGGTCTTCAATTACTGTAAGTTATGCATTAAAATCTCCCCCCTTTGGTGGTGTTTCTTTTCCATTTTGAAATTATGCCATTAGGTGCATGCAAGTTTAGAATTGCTACATATTTCTGATGATTTGAACTTTTATTAATAGTTAAAGACCTCCCTTATCTCTAGTAATACTGAAAGTCTATACTGTATAGGATGAATATAGCTACTCCATTATTAACATGATTGTATCACATGATACAATCAATGTTTATCACACGTTTATCACTTTCTTGATTGGCCGTTCCTATTTTCTTTGCCATCTTTACCAGCTCATTTTTTCTTCTTCCTGAAACCTATTGTTTGTAAGTTCCTCTTGTAAATATTTAGGCCTTTTCTTAGTATGTTTTACATTTTTCCCTGATACTGAAAGATAGTTCAACCAATGTATAATATTAACTTGATCATTATTTTAATCTAAGCAGCTGAAGATATCATGCTGCTATTTTAATGGTTTAACTCTTATTGTTGAGAAATCAGCTACCTGCCTAAATGCCATTCTGTTTGGGAAACTGCTTTCTCTTTGATTTATTATAGCAACTTTCCCCTGGTGTTTTGTGTTCGACACTCTCACTACAATGCATCCAAATACTGATTTCTTTCTATTTATCTCTTTTGGGATTTTTAGTTTTTCTGGGTCCAACAATTAGTGTGTTTTATTTTTCCATTTTCAAACATTCTAAGCCAGTATCTGTTCAAATGCATCCTCTCATTTTTATTAGATATTCCTCTATTTCCTGTGGCTATTTGTGCCTCATCCATATTTTCACATAATTATCTCTCTATGCTTCATTCTGTTATTTCTTCAGGTAATATATATTCTACCTCACTCATTTGTTTTTTAACTGTGTTTAATCTACTGCTTAATTAGCCCATAGAATTTCTTTAGAAAATAATTATATTTTTCAATTTTAGAAGTTTTAAAAATTATTTCTTATTAGTTTCTAATACACACAGGCAGTTTTGTAGTTTCTGGTCTCATTATTGTGCTTTGAATATCCACTTATATTCTTTAAACGTTCTAAAATACTTACTTTATAATTTCAGTCATCTCTTTCCAATATCTATCTTGCAGTATCTGTTGTGGTTTTTTTTCGGTTCTCTCTCATTTTGATTTGTTTCTACATGTGTTTCATAATCTTTATTTCAAACTCATGTTTTATGAAACATAGTTTAAAATGGATTTCTCTAGTCTAGAGAGTATTTGCTTTTTTGTGTACAGGTGCGATACTTTGCATTACCAACCCAGGGCAGATTTAAATTTAATTCTCAACTTAAATTGCTTTTTTGGTAGGGTGAATTATGAATTCTAGTGTAAACCCACTTGAGAGCCAAAATTTCTTACAAATTATAAAAGAGACTTTTTTCAACTGTACCCAAAGGAATTGCTTTATTTCTTTACCACTTTCCTTTGAGGGGTCAGTTCCCCCGACCCTCCTCTCAGCCACTCTAGTGAGAGTTGCTTTTGGTCTTTCATAACTTGGTATAGGAATTTTGAACTTGGTGTGTTTTGTAACCTCAGCCTTTGTCTCCTGCTAGACTTAAAATTTTAAAAGGATCACTTTTGTGGAAACTATTGAAAGAGATAAAAATTTGTATCTTTATTTCCTCTGAATTATATGTGATATTGAAATGATTTACTGTTAAGAAAGATGATTTCTCTTTTAATATATTATTCAGAATATAGCACCTCTGGAGCCCTCATAACATCTGCAGGGATAGTATTTCAGAATCAGGAGAAAATATTTACATGATTGATTTCTGGGAGTTCTAGGGTGTAGAATTTTGTAAATTACTGAAAAGATAACAAGTTACAGGAAATTAAGAGATATGAACCCCGCCATCTTAGATTCCTAAAAATCATCAGCTAACACAGGACAGAAGGCATTTTGAATGTATTAAGCTTAGTAGTTAACATTTGGAAGTGTGCGTTCACTTTATTATAATCCTTTTTCATGAACATATATTGCCTTCTTTTTAAAACTAAACTCCTTACAAATTTTGAAGGATAAAAGAGGAAAAATTTTATTAAGTTTGGGGCACCAATAAATTCAACAGTTAGCAGAGCATTCTATCTGGGTCTTGTCGCATTCTATCTGAGTCTGGGAACATAGAATTATATTCTTGATTGTCTCTGATTTGAATTGTACTCATTTCTTCTTTCAACCTGGTCAGTCTTCATCAATTGCCTGTCTTGCCAGTGGGTATACAAAATATGAGGAGGGTGGGAGTCCCCATTAGTCACTGATGGCTGTCATGTCAACATCAGACATTATTTTGGAGTTAAACTTTGCCTTTATCTTATTCTGTTATGAGATGTGAACTCCTAAGAGAAGTCACTAACAACATCTATATATGAATTTACAAATTCTCTTTGTCTCTTTAAAGAGAAAATCAGAATAATAGGCAAGCAAAGTCCATCAAAAGAAAATAGTGACCAACAATACTGAAAAAACTATGGACAGCTTAAAGTTATAAATAATTATACATTTACTGAGGTGAATTCCTACTTTCTTTGGTTGAAGTCCTTTACTTGATAAAAAATTGTTCTTGTAAATCAGTCTTGTTGAAAATTTTCAAATAAATCTAAGATTCATATGAATTATTAAGAAAAGAAATAAAAGTAACCATACCAGTTTTTAAATAATTAGAAGTTTTGGATTCTTACTAGAATTTCCACATTGTGTAGGGGTTTATGAGGAAAATATATGAGTTGAAGGAAGGATAAAACCTTCACTGTCAGGGACAGTGTCCATGAAGCATGGTTTACCTTATAAAATGACATGCAAGTGGATATTTAATGATTAATTTATTTAGATAACAATGAACAGGTTGGAAAAACTTTGAAGAGAGAACATAGTGAGTTTCTAGGACTAAGAACCTAGTGTGTTTAAAATTTTAAAGTGAGTTTTCACTCTCAGTCTTTGATGCTTAGATTTTTTAAGTGGACTTTCCCTCCAAGCCATTGGTTTTTTTGTTTTTGTTTTTGTTTTTGTTTTAAATGACCTATCTGTGCTATGGGCTTCCCAGCCTGAAGTCAACTGTATGTGAACAACTGTCCCCTTTATTCTTACAACAAAGATACTATAAGTATGACTTGTCTATTTTTTCTTAATTTTTATTCTTATATAGCAGTTACATTTTATATTATCATGGATGGTTGTTTTTTTATAAGAATACTATAATTGAGATTTCATATAATAGTGACTTGTATAGAATTGGAATACAGTGCTTTTACTGCCATATTTAATTCTGTTTATTTGTAGGAAAAAAACAGTTTACATGTTTATTAATAACTTAACTTTGCATAGTATTTATTATTTATAAATCACTTTAAATTCATTATTTATCTAATCTTTAAACCAAGCCTATAAGTTAGGAAAGACAAGTATTGTATTTCTAAAACATTGGACTAAAAGACTACTTAGTCAGTTTTTTGATTTTATAGATAAGGAAACTTTCAAAGATTTGTTCATGGGCAGAGAGCTAGTTTGTGGACATATTTTAGGTTTTAATGAGAGAGGCTTGAAGAAGTTAAAGATTTACTAAGAGCAAAGCTAGCAGAGCACAAAGCAGACAGACATTTGAAATCAAGCCTTCTATCTTTAATAGCCTATTTTGCATATTATCATGTTGTCCTGTGTTTGATCTATTTTTTATTTGGTTTTACATTTTTGACAAAAAATTCTTTATTTATTGAAAGAAATCAATCTGGCTCCTCCATAATAGTCTATGATTTGTTTCCTCAATTGAATATATATTTTTAGTTTAAGCTATCAAGTAGAAAATTGAATATCTCTTGCTGTTTTTACAAACTACATGCTGACTTCAACCTCGGTTTTAGCATATAATAGGAAGTGGGGTTAAGAATGTTTGGACCAAAAATCCCAAATCTCGACCCTTAACTTGAACTGACCTTTAAGTGCACAGGAAATTTCTTAGAAGATTTATTTCCAGATGAACAAAATTGCTTTCACAGAGAGGGTGCAATCAAAACTGCATATGGGGAATTTAAAATGTAACGTAACATAGCCTTTGTTTTTTGTTTTTGTGTTTCTAATATTTAAATAAATTTTCCATTACACCACTCACAAAAATTAACTCAAAATAGATTTTAAAATGTGAATGCAAGACCTGAAACTATGAAACTCCTAGAAGAAAACATAGGAGAAAAACTCCTTGATATAGATCTTGGTAATGATTTTTTTGAAATCACACCTAAAGCACAAGCAACAAAATCTAAACAAGTGGGACTGTATCAAACTAAAAAGCTTCTGCACAGCAAAAAGAAACTATGAACGAAGTGAAAACAAAATCTACAGAGTAGGAAAAAATATTTGCAAACCATATATCTGATAAGGGGTTATCCAAAATATAGAAAGAACTCATACAACTCCATAGCAAAAAACAAACAAACAAAAAAACTCCATAGCAAAAAACCAAACAAACAAAATCCAATTTAAAAATGGTCAAAGAACCTGAATAGACATTTTTCCAAAGAAGATATGCATATGGCCAACACATACATGAAAAGATCTTCAACATCACTAGTTATTAGGGAAATGCACATTAAAACCACAACAAGATACCACCTCATGCCTATTAGAAGGGTCATCATCAAAAAGACAAGAGATAGCAAATGCTGGTGTGGATATAGAGAAAAGGAAACCCTGGTTCACTGTTGGTAGGATTGTAAGTTGGTGCAGCCATTATGGAAAACAGTATAGAGGATCCTCAAAAAATTAAGAATAGAACTACCATATGACCCAGTAATTCCACTTCTGGGAATATATTTAAAGGAAACGAAAACACTAACTTCAAGATACCTGCACCCCCATGTTCATAGCAGCATTATTTACAACAGCCAAGACATGGAAACAACCTAAGTGTCTATCAAAGGATGAATGGATAAAGAAGTTGTGTGTGTGTGTGTGTATATGTATATATATTATATATATTATTATATATGTATATATATAATATATATTATATATATACATATATATTTTTTTACAGTGGAATATTATTCAGCTATAAAAACAAGGAAATCCTACCATTTTCAACAACTTGGATAAATAAAAGCATAATGCTAAGTGAAATAAGTCAGACATAGAAAGACAAATACTGTATGATCTTACTTATATGTGGAATCTAAAAAAGTGAACAAACAAAAAATACCAAACCTAAGTGTTGGTAGAGAAGGAAAAGGAAAAGAGATCAGATTTTTGGCTGCCAGAGGTGGGCGGAAGGGAAAATTGGAGGAAGGTGATTAAAAAGGTAACAAAGGTACCATTTATGAGATAAGTAAGTACTAGGGATATAATGTACATGATGATTATAGTTAACACTGCTGTCTCACGTATAGGAAAGTAATTGAGTAGATCCTAAGAGGTCTCATTACAAGAAGAAAATTTTTACTTTTTAGTGTATCTATATGAGATTATGAACGTTAACTAAACCTTTTACAGTAACCATTACATGCTGTATGTAAATCAAACCATCATGCTGTACATCTTAAACTGATAGAGTGATGTATGTCAATTATCTCTCAACAAAACTGGGGGGAAAAGTTTGCCATTAAATATCTTCAGAAGCATTTATTTATTTTATGAAAGTAATATGATAATAAACCAAAGTGAATTGCCGTAACTTATAGTTTCAAATATCAATACCTCAATTCCAATCAAACAAAAAACCTCATTTGTGTTTATATCCTTACTTCGTGAGTTGCTTTGTGAACAAAAAAAGTTGTTTAGGTTTTTAAAGACTATATTACTTTATATACGTGGAGAAATACATCAAGCAATTGAGGATACAAATATAAATAAAAGGTAATAAAGTTGTAGTAAGAATGAACGGGGTAAGAAAGGAGGGTAAATTTTTAAAAGAACTGGACTAAATAGTTTTAGTTGGCTGAGTAAACTCAAGTGAGTCTGTTAAAAGGTAACTTCACACATGAGGTCTCGACGGAGCCTGTGGCTGAGATTTCTCATTGCCAAGATATTTTTGCTCTTCTACTTTTGGAAAAGGTATGGCTAGCATAGAAGAATGCTGACATGACTTCTGTGTTAGTTTAGTTGTATTCAGTGGCAAAACAAAGCAGGGAGGGAGAATTTTTACTAAGGGCTAGTTATGCTGCTTTATAACCATGAATGTTCTAATCTACAATCCGAATGTAGATATGGTTATCCATATTCATAGACTAGCAGAGTATCACCTGTTGCCAGGAAGCCAACTCTGCAGCATGGATTAGCCTAAGGAATTGTATTAAGGAATGCTCTTATTATCACTATTATTAATAATAATTAATAATTATGATAATTATTAATGCTATCATTATAACTAACTGTGTTGACGGGATGGAAGTAGACCGACCAGGCAGAGGAACTGGTGGTAATGCAGTCCTCAGTTGCTACCAGGAGGCTCTCAAAGCTGGAATGGCCATTCAAAATTGTCCTGAGTTGAGGCAAAGGGGTTGGTTTTTTTTTAATATCATTTTTATTATGTTAATATAAATTAATGCAAACATCATTACAATACCATATGAAAAACTATATAGGATACTATAATAAATACTTTATGTATCCGCACCTTGCTTAAGAAATTATCCCTCACCACCACCCAGTTTGGTCTTTATGTAATTGCATCAACCAGTCATCTGGTGTTGGCTGCCCTTAGAAGACGTGGTATGACCTTGAGAACATGAAGAGGCTATGCAGAGCTAAGAGTTGTTCTTGGATAAAGCTGACAGTTGAAATCTCTCAGTTGGCAACCTTCTCAAGAACTAGGGAATTACATTTTTCAGCCTTAAAAGGATCTGAATGTCACAGAACAGCATCCCATGCATGGCTAGGATTTACTTTATTTAAGTACTATAATTTACTCCTTCAGATTTCTGCTGGATTTTTCTTGGGAGAAACTGAGGAGAGGAAGATTAATGAAACAAACCACAGCCTCTGTTGCTTAGCTGTTTATAAGGCTGTAACTTATACTCATTGTCTCTCTCCTTTACTCTTCATTCGGGCTTCCTCTCACCCTTGGCTACAACCTCCATTGTGTAGGCGTCTTACTTTGTAAGATTACCCAGATCTTCAATACTGAGAAGTCTAAAGTTTTGGTTATCATGGCTCTCTCAGGCTACAGATTCTACTTTTATCCATATGCCATCAAAATTGGACAATTGAGTCTTCAGGATGCCCAGGTGGGTCACATGGATGCTAATGGTGCCCACCCTACCCACATTGTTCATAGCAGCCATACCTCCTCATGACGTTCAGGGCCAATTACCCTCCCCAACCTCACCCCAGAAAGATGATTCTTCTTCTTTGTTTTTCTTTTAGCAAGCAGAGCCTAAACTCCCTGGCTTCTAACAGCAGTCTTATGTTTGATACCATTGCTGTGACTTACTCTGTGGCAGTGTCCCCGTTTTGAGAGCCAGGACTTCAAAATCCACAGAGTCCAGGGTTGCAGAGAAAGAAAGCACAAGATCTCCAAGTGGGTTACTGGAAGTGTTGGTATGTGAGGCCACTTCTTGCACCCCTAGATGCCCCGACTTTAGTGTTTTGCCTGTTGGAGGACATAGCACCACACGATGGTCACTATTTAATGAGTATACTTAGCCTGGAGAGTGATGCTCCTTGTGCATTAGCTGCACTTGCAAAGGCTATTCTGTCACTCTGTTAGCTCAGCAACTTCTAGATGCTGCAATATGTGTTAAGAACCACACATCCCATCCTTTGATCACTGCCATGTTTCCTTTGTTACAAAGTGAGTCTTTTGGTCTGATGTCATATGGGTTCATGATTGGTGAATCAAAAACTGTTTAAGGCCTTATAAAATGATGCCAACTGAAGTCCTTCTGGTAGGGAAGGTGAACGCGTGTTTAGGATATAACAGTTCCTATGAGAATGGATTGCTGTCACGGGATGGAAAAGGTGCAGTGTAATCAACTTCAAGTATCTGGTTTTGCTCCTTGAGGGATGATGCTCTTTTGGAAGCTCAGAGTTAACCTTTTGCTGACACACTGGACATTCATCATTGGCAGGATCCCATTCTGTTAGGCCCATGCATAGCCTCCATCACTGCCGCCTGGGCTTCTCCATGATGGGAATCGTGTGCCCATATGCCAGCACTAGGGTGACTAATGACAGAGCCTGGCACACATCATCGGTCCAAATCATTCTGTCTAGGTTGTTTAGTAATGCCTTCTTACTGAATGTGCTCTGATGGGCATTACCACAGAGTAACATAATATTCACACCTTGTTGCCACTCCCGTAGGTCCATCAGCCCACCTTTCCTGAGTATTCCATCCTGTTCCTGATCAAGTATCCTAGCTTCTCATCACTGCATGAGTCAATATATATTCTAGCCTAAGGACACTTTTCTTTTTACACAAAACCAATAACTGATGCACCACCCAAAATTCTACTAAGAGGATTTCTCCTCCCCATTGTCTTTCAAGACTGTCTACAACCAGGGCTACACTGAACTAACACATCTGTGAACCAAGCTTTGGCTTCTTCCTTTGTTAGTTGGTGTATAATATTCTCTGGAAGATGGCATGGCCTTGCTCCGGAATCTCAGGACTCTGCATTGTGATTGTCCCATTAGGGCTTGCCAGAAATACGACACAGCATCCTTTCCCTCTACTGATGGATTTAATAGCATAGTTCATCTGAACCAAGAGATGGGGCCACTTGGACCTTAGCTTGGACCTTCTAGGCTCTGGACTCTATCCAGTGTTGACAGCATTTATTTCATCCTGTGTTTGGGTCAAATTCATATTCCCTGGTTAAAAAGTGTCAGTTTCAGAACCCAAAGGGACCTACCAGACATTTTGCTTCCTTGCTCTGTGGTGGTCTGCTTCTGGGAAAGAGTGTGGTCTTGGGCAAGGCAGCTATCTTCAGGTGAGAGTAAATCCAAGAAAGGACGAGCAGCTAAGATTAATTGCTGAGCAATCTTCTTAGATGCTGGGGGGGGGGGAAATTAATTACAAAACAGAGATCTGGATAGTAGAGCACAGAATTCATGATACTGAGGGTAAGAGTGTGAGTAACTTGCCCATGGTCACAGTGTCAAACACAAGGTTGAGATTGATTTTGCTTTGCTCTGAAGTCTATTAGGTCATGATAAATTATGTCTCATGTTCAGACAGACCTTGTGTTAACTTACCATCATTGCACGTATATTTCTGCTGTTGTTTGTATATTTATTTAGTGTCTATCATAGATAAGCATAACATTTTAGCCTTTCAAAGTCATACAAATAAATACTCTTAATTGTACACATAAATCTCTAGATGGTACTTACTAATTTTGTTATTTTTCTGAATGAGCACTTTCCTTTGCACATATTCAGTGGATTCATTTTAACCAATAAAATGAACAAGGTTAAACCTGGTAAACATTACTCTAGCTCATTTTTGGCATTTCAAAAGTGAATTATAGCAAAGGATAATAGTGCTTGTGAAAGCACAGACAAGCAAATACAGTGATCTCCCAGGGCAGACATTTTAAATCATTTAACTTTTTGAAATATAGGTAATGAAATAGTGACTTGCCTCATTTTTTTTTCCTCAGAAGAAAGATAATGATTTCCCTGTAGGAGCTCATAATGTGGCAAATGTCTAAAGAAAATAGCATAATGGAAAGTGAATGCATTATAGTTCTCTTTGTCTCATTTCTGGGAAAAAAATAGCATTCTGATAAATTATGTTCAATTCACAATTTATCCAGACATTCTGGCAAGGAATAGAGAAATTCGTGACAAATATTAATGACAAATATCTTCTGGAGACAGATATAATTCAATTTGGCTTAATTTTCTATTTTATTACAAAATCTTTACAAAAAGGGAAAGATTAAATTAATATAACACATATCCTCTACTTTGGTCTTTATGAGTAAGTAAAAATAAGAAACGAGATTGTGAGTAAGACTTTTGATGCTTCTGTCAGCCAGTGTGTTCCTGTCAAGCAAAAAGGGACCAAATATGACATGCACATAATTTTATTGTCAATTTAGTTTGCCATTTACAATGCAGTATAGGAGAATAGATTTTTTTAAAACATCTTCTACTAAGAAAAATTAGCTTGCATAATGGAATAATCTTTTATATATGTCAATCAAATGACCACTAAACCTATGAATCATCCTAAATAGGAAACTACGGTGAATAAAATAAAATAACTTGAACACTTGAATCAGAAAAAAAAAGAACTTTAGAATCCTTTCACATTAATACATATCATTCTTATTTCCTTCTGATGGAGTTGACCTTTTTTTTTCACCAACAGTAAGAATACTTAGCACATTGTCTTTATTTTTGTTTGTTTGTTATATTGAAAATGGGGGTAGTGCTTCACTGTGTTTTCCAGATTTCAGGAAATAGTTTTAGTGGTCACTTAAGGTGCTTTCCTCAGGTCAAAGAAATAATCCAGCATTTGGCAGCAGTAATTGAACAGACTGATAACTTCACGGAAGTGTAGATAGGATCGCCAGAGCTGCTATAGATGAGAGTTTGAAAAGTACTTCCTAAAACCAAAAGTGAGTGCAAATTAATACCAAGCACCAGTAGTTTTGTTAAGATGGAATTAAAAATCAGGTATTGAATATATTTTAATTAATCCTACTATGTCCAAAATGTCATTACTCATAGTCTTTAGCCTAGTCAGAAGCTTTTCTACAATCATCATGACAAAAAAAGCTTTCCAACCTTAAAATTCTATGAAGCACTATTTTAATAACATATTAGAATGTCTGAAAAAAACTTTATTTAATTTAAAATTACTAGGTTGTTATTTTAAAATAAAATAATCACCTGTTATATTTAGTAGAAAGAATACAGATGTAAGTGCAAGACCCACCTTATTGGAATACCATTTCTCTGTATACTCTCCATTAGTTGATTCCTTGGGTATCCCAAAATAATCTTGAATTTTAAATAATTAGGATCATTTATTGAATGTTCTGTAAAATATTATTACGGAATATTTTCCATAAACTACTATTGACAATCTATTTGAAAACAAACAAAAAAATATTAAAAAGCTTTTAATTTTAACAAGTACATAATTCAGTTAAACATATATCTTTTTATTTCTCATTTTGTTCAAAGATATTGCTGTAAGTGCAGCTTTCTCACATTGTGATAAAATAGCTATTTGAATTATTTAATTTTGTTTTTCTCAGTTACAATCATGCCACATTAAAAGAACTTCTGATAGGGTAGTGTAGGCTATTCAGGTAGGCACTTTTCAATGAATAATAAACTTTTTGTGCAGTTAAAAGAAGATTTTCCCACTTTTCCTTCCCACTGCAAAATGGATACCAAATGTGTTTTGGAGAGTCTACAGAGGAAAAAGTTAATTTCCATAGTTTCTGGACAAGAAGAGAGAAGCCAGACCAACCACTGATAAGTGTTCTCTAGATTGCCCATTGCCACCTGCCCAAGTGTTTTATGATTGTTTGTTTTTGCTAATCCAAGCCAGGAACACAAGTATAAATAAAGTAGCACTAACACCTTCCTAGGAAGACAGAGACTTCCTTCTTCTGGGTATTACTAAGTGACAAATCATCCCAAAATGTATTAACTTAAACCAATTTATTATTATTTCTCATAGTTTTCTGTGTTGATTTGGGCAGTTCTATGTAGTTTTCATTTGAGCTCTCTTAGACAGATGGTGGCTGGGTCTGTCATCATATCAAGGCTGGACCATCTCCAAGAAGGCTTACCACTTTGCTAGGAGGTGGGGCTAGCTATCAGCTCGGAATTCACTGGGGGCTGTCAATAACCGTGACTGTAGGTGGCCTTTCCATAATGCTTGGGCTTCTCATAGCATGGAGGCTGAGTTCCAAGAGGGAATTTCCCAAGAGCGAGCATTTCAAGCTGCCCAGAGAGAAGACAGAAGGATTTGGCTTCTTATGACCTATCTTCAGAAGTCACACAATATCACTTTTACCTCATTCTGTTGGTCAGAGCAATCACAGAGCCTGCACAGATTCAAAGGAGTAAAGAAATAGACTTCACCTTTTGGTGGGTTAGTGGCAAAGTCACACTACAAAGAATATGTTAAAAGTCAGATATTTTTGCAGCAGTCATTTGAAAATAAAATCTGACATAGAATTTTAAAATTATGCTTCATGCTAATTACAAATCAGCTGCAATATATTGAGAAAGAGAATATAAATACAATTTGGATAGGAAATTGTAGCATGACAAAATAAGTACACTCCTGTTGAGTAAAACTATCAATTATAATTATCATTATTACTAATTATAATGATCAAAAATGGAGGTTTCTGTGAAGCATACAGTTCTCAGGTATGTCTTATATATTGTTTGCTACTGCATTCTGACAACATGGAAGATCAAAACTACTTGGAATTCCATCCAAAGTGACATTATATATTACCATTACATTCCTCTGGTTAATAAAGTTGAGAAAATTCTGCTTCTTGTAATGAAATTATAACTTCCTCTCAAGGAACAATCTTTTTACACACTTCAGAAACTCACATTTTCATCCCTATACCTTACTACTCTCCATATGGTTAAAGTCAGCTCAGTTTATCCTGTAGTGTTGGTGAATCCAGATACAAACTTTCTCTTCTACTTTTGGGGAAGGTAGGCAAAGAAGCAGTAGACACATATGTAATGGCTTCTGTAGCTCCCAGTTTAATGTTACGTTCCCTAAACTTTCTCTGTACCTCAAGATGAGCCCTATGCCAGCAATAACTTTATTGCTATGTTTTGAAATACTAACTGCCCCCATCGTGTGGAAGCATCACAATAAAATGGTTAAGGCTATAGTAAAGTATAGTCATGCTGAAAAATGGTTGCTTCTCTACTTCAGACTTTGTGCATATTATCCTGTCCTATTCTAAGGAGATGAGTAGTAATCAAAGTATCAAAAATTGCCTGTTATATATATTTTAATTTATTTTTATTGAGGTAACCTTGGTTTATAATATTATATAAGTTTCACGTATACAGCTTTATATTTCTACGTCTGTCTGTATGCTTACCACCAAAAATTTAGTTTCCATCTATCTCTATACAGTTGATCAACTTTACCCATTTCTCCCTCCCCTCATGCCTCTTCCCCTCTGGGAACCATTATTCTTTTCTCTGTGTGTTTTTCTTAATTTAGTTTGGTTTGTTTATTTTGGTTTTGGTCTGTTTGTTTTTTATATTCCACACGTGAGTGGAATCATATGATATTTGTCTTTCCCCATCTGACTTATTTCACTTAGCGTAATACTTTCAATGTCCAACCATGTTGTCACAAATGGAAATATTTTATGTTTTTTTTGGCTGGGTAGTATTATGTTATATAAAATATCACATATATATGATATATATGGGTATATATATCATGTGTATAATCACATCTTCTTTATACACTCATTCATTCATGGGCATGTGGGCTGATTGCATTTCTTGGCTATTGTAAAATTTATGACGGTGGAGCAAAGAACATACAATGGAGAAAGGATTGTCTCTTCAATAAATGGTGTTGGGAAAACTGGAGAGCCATAAGCAAAAAAATGAAACGACCACTATTTCACACCATACACAAAAATCAACACAAAATAGACTAAAGACTTGAATGTAAGACGTGAAATCATAAAATTCCTAGAAGAAATCATAGGCAGTACACTCTTTGACATTGGTTTTAGCAATATCTTTCTAGATACATCTTTTCAGGCAAGGGAACGAAAAACAAAATTTTAAAAATGGTACTACATAAAAGTGAAAATCTTATGCACAGCAAAGGAGACCACCAACAAACAAACAAAACTAAAGAAGACCTATTGAATGGAAGAAGATATTTGCAAATCATATATCCAATAAGGAGTTAATATCCAAAATGTATAAAGAACTCATACAACTTAACAGCAACAACAAAAACAACCCAGTTAAGAAATGGGCAGAGAAGCTGAATAGGCATTTTTCCAAAGAAGACATACTAATGGTCATTAGGCATATGAAAAGGTGTTCAACATCACTAATTATTAGGGAAATGCAAATCAAAACCACAATGAGATATCACCTCATGCCTAGAATGGCTGTTGTCGAGAAGGCAAGAAATAACAAGTATTTGTGAGGATGTGGATAAACAGGAACCCTTGTACACTGTTGGTGGGGATGTAAATTGGTGCAGCCACTCTGGAAAACAGTATGGAGATTCCTCAAAAAGTTAAGACTAGAACTACCATATGATCCAACTATCCCACTTCTAGATATTTATCCAGAAAATATGAAAACACTAATTTAAAAAATTATATGTACCCTAAATACATCTCAGCATTATTTACAAGTTTACCGTTATATTAAAGATTCCACTATATTGTTTTCTCTGATACCAGACTTCACACTGGAAATCTGTGCTTAATTTAAATCCAAAATATATTCAAAATTTGATTTATGTCAAAAGGATTTTAAAGTGATTGTTTTATAAAATAATTCAACTATATATTCCCAAAGAAGCTAAAATGCACATTAATTTCAGTTACAAGAAAACTATTCTATGTCAATTAAAATATTTTTAGTTCCAAATATTGAAAAACTATCTTAGATTTTTAAAAATAATAAGAATATATGGCTCATGTGACTCAGTCCAGGTGAGACTGAAATGATATGTCTAAGACTTAGGTCCTCTTATCCCTAATGCCTTCTACTGTATTTCCTCCATTATCAGAAGTCTTTCTCCTTGTGACTCAAGACTCATTGGAATGCATAGAAATTACAGAAAAAATTGGATAATGTCTAAAGTTTGGGTTGCCAGATAAAATATAGAATGTTCAACTAAATATCAATTTCAAGAAAACAAATAATTTTTGGTATAAGTGTAACCCAAATATTGGAAGGGACATATTTGTTCAAAACATACTCATTTTTATATAAAATTCAAATTTAATAGGGCATTCTATATTTTGACTTGCTAAATTTGATAACCCTAGCTAAAGCAAATGTTTCAAATCAGTACGATTTTTTTTATAAAAATGGTGCTGAAACAATTGATAAACTATGGAAAGTGTAACTTTTAATCTCATACTGTCTACCACAATAAATTCCACATGAATTATGAAATTAGAGGTGACAAATAAAACTACAGTTAGAAAAATGTATATGGGGAAATAAGATATGATTTTGTATGGGGAAGAGCTTTACAGAGAGAAATCCATAAGAAATAGAAGCTTTATTAAAATGTATAGAATGTGTATATTCTATAAAGCGATTTAAAGGAAATGAGTTACGCAGTTGTCGGAGCTGGCAAGAATGAAATCTACAGAAAAGGCAGGCAGGATGGAAATTCAGGGAAGAGTTGGTGTTGCATCTCAAGTCTGAAATGTGCAGGCTGGAAACTCAGGCAGGGTTTGTGTGTTGCACTTTTGAGGTTTAATTGTTCTTCTTTAGGAAACCTCAGTCTTTTCTTGAAGAGAGCTGATTGAATGAAGCCCACCCACATCATAGAACGTAATCTTCTCTACTCAAAATCTTCTTTAAAGTTAATTACATCTAAAAAATAACTTCACAGCAACATCTAGTCTGATGTTTGCTCAAACAAGAGAGCGCCATTGCCTAGCTAAGTTGACTCAAAATCCAGCATCACAGATTTTTTTAAATATATAGTTTATAAAAATTATATAATTTAAAATATATAATTTTTAAAGAGAAATATTAACTCAATAAGCCAGAAATTATTCAACCTTGCTAATGATAAAAGAGAGAAATTAAAACAAAAACTCAGTATAACAACCTAGCTACTTCTTACATTAATATAGGTCTATAGTGTCTTAATCTGTTTTCTTTGGACCCAAGAACACCTTTGAAATGTACATCTCATCTTCAAAACAGAAAAATATCAATTTTAAGTTTCTTTATGCCAAACTTGTTAAATTTCTACAATGCCTGATTGAGTAAATATGTCATCTGTATTTATACTATTATAGTTTCTGCCCAAGAATTAAATACACTTTGTTTAGTAGAATTTAATTTAATAGTTAGAGTCAGAATGTACATTTTCCTTCCTTTAAGCAGATCTCACTTATAAATATATAATCATACAAATATAAGGAGATAAATTGAGTAAGAAATAGAAGCAACAGTTCCCTTTAAGTAGCAAACTTCCCTGGTTCTTAAAAGTAATTTATTTTGGAATTTGTTTTGGAATTAGTAAGCTAGATTTTTATAAATAGTACATTCAAAAGAATAATTATCAAGGAGTTCTCTTAGGGAAAGCTGGGGAGGGGGACAAAAATCCCTTTTGGGTAAATATGCACGGGAGTGGAGAGTAAGAACGTTTCAGCAAGTGTTGCAAAATTATTTTGTCTAAGAAAACTTAAAAATAAGTTATATTTATTATGTATTCGCCAGGCTCTATTTTTTTTTTTTATAAATGCTATGAATTTATGAATGCCCCTTAAGACTTCTCAAAGTCATTTTGACAGTAGCTTGAATTATATAGTGTAAAAGGCAGGCACCAGTTGGGACAATATTATACCAAAAATTAAATGTCAGTGAACACTAGCATTACAACATCAAAGCTGTAAGCCACATAAAATCGATGTTTTGCATACTAAGAATATGTATTTGCATCTTATTTGTGTTGTTAATATTTATCTTCAGTGCAACCAAGGATAAAGTATTCTTCATGGAAAATCCAATATATTTGTTTCTAATATTCAATAAGCCTTACTTACTTAAAATTCTGGGCTTTACACATCTTGGTTCCCCTAAGGCTTTATTATTTAGCCTCCATGTTGTTTCTTTATAATCCAAGTATAGGTGTTTCTAAAGTAGGGACTTTCCATCAAAATGATAGATACTTGAGTATATAGTGCACATGCAGTTACCTCAAGGCAAGTTAGTTACATAAACCCCATGGCCAAATATCCTCAGTTGGTCTAAGGGATAATTTAAAGGAAAGAAGGAAGAAAGGAAGGAAGCAAAGAGGGAGTAGGGGAGGGAGGAGAGAAGGAAGGAAAAAGGAAATACATTGAGTGCTTGTCATGTAACAATTGCTGTCTACACATTTGCGCTTTTCATACTTTTCCTCTATGCTCTATATTATCTTGCAAATTGTATACTAATAATTTATTTAAAAAGGAAACATAGTTTTGACTAGTCAAGTAATTTCCCAAGGTCAAATAAAATGAGTTGGAAGAATTGATCAACATAAAAGCAAGGATGTGGTCTCATCTCATAACTAATTCCAACTTGAAACCCCTAGGAAACTGTGGCACAAATTGAAGCAAGAGGTCTGGCCTATTATACTTAATGGTTATCAGTTATTGGACAAGGTTGACCCTAGGAGGGGGGAGTGGGTGGATGTGTGGGTGAGACAGTTAGCAGGTGAGATAAATCTTTGAGATAATGGCAACTTTCTAGAGAAGAGGACAGCTGTAAATTATCAGCCAATACTACAGCAGGTGGAAGTAAAGAGCTCTGCCTGGCCCTAATACATCCACTCTCCAACCCTATTCACATAAAATTAGATTACAATGACTCCCAAATCTCAAATTGCCATATTAGTAGGAAGTAGAGTCTTTGAGACTCTCTGCCTCCTCACCTATGTTAAAAAATCCCAAAGGCACTTATCCAGTCCAAAGTTCTGGGAATGTCAGAAACTTTAAGTGATATGCCTTTCCAGATACAGTGCTCAATTACAAAATTCTCATCAGTCATCTAAATTAAACATTTTAGGGAGTAGCTTTTCCAACTCATATTAAAATCTCCTGCAAATCCCCCTCCCCCAGGTGGCAGGTGTGTGAATCTGTCACCTTCATTATTTGTATCTTAGAGTCCTCATGACTCTTTCCAACGGCAGAGGCTTTCTGAGACCCTTCTAACATGTTTTTAAAGTAATTGTGTCTGCACAGTCCTGTGAACATTTGATAATGCCTGTAAATAACTGCCTTCACTCACAGATAACACCTCTCACTAGCAGCTCTCTCTCATTCTCTCTCTCTCCCTTTTACTCTTTCTCTCTTCTCTACCCCTTTATTTCACTCTCTCTACATATACTTTTACGCTCTTCCTCTGAAAAACTAGGTGGGTGTTCAACCTATATTTAAATGATCAATAGGAAGTAGTCAGTTTCTTTCCTGAAAACTCAGGGACACTGAAAAATGTTTATTGCCAATCCACATCTGGAGACCAAAAATTACTGGTTCACTTTTAAATGATAGTTCCTCAGCTTTAAAATAGATCTAGATAGATGATAGATAGATAAATAGATAGATAGATAGTCTCTCAAATGGGCATTGTATTATATCTGAGTCTACTCATGCTATATAATGATAAAATAATGAGACTGAATGTTTTCCTTCACAATGATGACGGTGAACAATTATTTATAACAGTAGTGCCACCATTATCAAAAACATTCCTATAAATCATCTTTTAGAAATTCTATTAGATGTAATTTATAAGCCATGCAAAAACATTTATCCCATTAACAACAATTATCAACGTTTTGCAAAGTCCAAGGAAGGGCATATAGGCTTTTATAAAGATTCACAGAATGATCATGTTGTAAACCACCAGAGTGTAAAAGTATCCTTTATTTTGGAAGAAAAATACTAAATTGTCCTTACTAGAGGGTTTTAAAACTACCTATAGTAGAGCAAATGTCAGTAGGATTGAAAGTACAAAATTTAGCTGCCAGGTTGATTTTTTTTAAAGACAAAAGAGAAGTATTGACTACCTTTTGAATGTAGATATTCAACCGAAATGTGTTGAAGAAATACACAGCATTTCAAGAGAACTATTTTATATTTTAGTTAACTGCATCTAATTCTCAAACTACAGGGAATAACCCACCGATAGCCAGTACAGAACTAAAAAACAGACAAAGTGGTTTGTAATGTACTGTTTTAAAGAATGGGAGAATCAGAGTAATTTGTTATATCAAATTTCACCTCAAATATCAATTCTTCAAGGAAGCCTTTCCTACAGTGATTGCTAGTATCATGCTATACTTCTCCACTGTTACATTTTTCACAGTTGAATTTTTCATTGTAGCATTTTTCGCACTAGCCTCTATGCTCCACGTTGGCAGGGGCAGTGTCTGCATTTGCTCGCCATTGAAGCTTCAGTTATCGTCTTCCACAGAAATTGCAATATGCCAGACATCTTCTAAGAAATTTGCAAGGATTAACTCATTTAATCATTACACCAATCCTGTAAAGTAAGTACTATTATTTGTCCCCGCTTTACAGATGAAGAAACAGAGGCAAGAAGTTAAATAGTTTATCCCAGGTTATACATCTGTTAAGTGGCAAAACCAGAATTTAAATCTAGGCAGTAGAACTTGCCCATGAAGGAAGCAGTGATCAGTGTTTGGGAGTTGAATATGGCTAAAAAGTATGGGGCTACTACTAGAAAAAAAAAAAAAGGAAGCAAAAGAGAGAAAGAGCTCCAGTTCTTCCCATTAAGGTTTTCTTAAGTCTTTGGTTGAATAGTGGAATACCAATCTGTACAAGCATAGGATAAAACTTTTGGAAGTTTGAAAAGGAGATACTGCAAGAGAAAGTATAACTCCCAGGAAATCAAAATTGAACCATTGCAAAAACTCACATATGGCTGGGAATCAATCTTTTTTTTTTTTACCTGCTAGAATAGTGATACCTTGATGAATACCTCAGGCATTAAATGGAAATAGCAGATGGATCATGTTTTAGCTGTGGGGCTAAACTAGCCTTAGAGTAAAGACTACTCCAAACTCACCCTCAAATTAAAACACACACACACACCTAGAAAGCATCTTTAAGTAGTTTTTGTCTTCATAACTCATTCAAAACCCTTTAAAGAAACACAATACTGTTCATCATTCGAAAATGAAATTTCACAGTGTCCAGAATCCAGGCAATGATTTTTGGTTATCTGAAGAAACAGGAAATTACTACTAATTTTTTTCAAAAGTCAATAAAAACAAATCTTGAGATGACAAAATGAAGAATTATCAGACAAGAATTTTAAAAGAACCATTTTTAAGGATTTAAAGAAAAACATTAATATATACAGAAGATGTGAAAAAAATCATATGAGACCACCAGGGATAAAAAGTAAAGCACAGGAAATAAAAATTTTACTTTATTAAATCAATACCAAATTAGATATTTCAGAAGGAACACAAAATAGTGAACTCAAACATATAGTAATAGAGGCTATGCAAAATGAGACACAAAGAAAAAAAACTGAATAAAATAAGAACCTAAGTGATCTGTGGAATAGTATTAGCAATCTATGATAAATGAATTTCTGGAAGGAGAAAAGAAGGAGTCAGAAAAGTAAAATATTTGAGAAATAATATAGAAAGATTTACAAACTAGAAAAAAAATTAGGAAACTTGTGTGTGTGTGTTAATTAGGTTTTATTTCAGGGAAACTTGAACAGTTGTTTTGGCAGATCAGGACACCTATTTGCTAGTTTTTTTAATGAGGTATAATTGACATATAACATTATATTAGTTTTAGGTATAAAACAGAATGATTCAAACTTGTATATATTGCAAAATGATCACACAGTAAGTCTAACAACTATTTGTCATCGTTCGTAGTTACAAAACTTATTTTCTTGTGATTATAAATTTTGAGGTTTACTCTTTCAGCAACTTTTTTTTTTTTTAACATCTTAATTGGGGTATAATTGCTTTACAATGGCATGTTAGTTTCTGCTTTATAACGAAGTGAATCAGCTAGACATATACATATATCCCCATATCTCCTCCCTCTTATGTCTCCCTCCCACCTTCCCTATCCCGCCCCTCTAGGTGGTCACAAAGCCCCGAGCTGATCTCCCTGTGCTATGCGGTTGCTTCCCGCTAGCTATCTGTTTTACGTTTGGTAGTGTATATATGTCCATGCCACTCTCTCACTTCATCCCAGCTTCCCCTTCCCCCTCCGCATGTCCTCAAGTCCATTCTCTACGTCTGCGTCTTTATTCCTGTCGTGCCCCTAGGTTCTTCAGACCTTTTTTTTTTTTTTTTTTAGATTCCATGTATATGTGTTAGCATACGGTATTTGTTTTTCTCTTTGTGACTTACTTCACTCTGTATGACAGACTCTAGGTCCATCCACCTCACTACAAATAACTCAATTTTGTTTCTTTTTATGGCTGAGTAATATTCCATTGTATATATGTGCCACATCTTCTTTATCCATTCATCTGTCGATGGACACTTAGGTTGCTTCCGTGTCCTGGCTATTGTAAATAGAGTTGCAATGAACATTGTGGTACATGACTCTTTTTGAATTATGGTTGTCTCAGGGTATATGCCCAGTAGTGGGATTGCTGGGTCATATGGTAGTTCTATTTTTAGTTTTTTAAGGAATCTCCATACTGTTCTCCATAGTGGCTGTATCAGCAACTTTCAAATACTCAGTACAGTGTTATTAACTGTGATCACCATGCTGTACATTATATCCCTATTATTTACTGATTTTATAACTTGAAGTTATACGGGCAAGAGGCTACTTTCCTCATTTACACCTAAGGAATCTGAAACCTGAAAGAATCTGAAACCCTGATGTATGTCCTAGATGGTAGAACTAACACAGCTGAGTATTCTGATTCCGTGTCTATTTTTCCTTGCACTATGCTGTGTCCTCTTATAACAGAGATCTGTAGATTCAAAGACATAACCAATATGTAAATATTATACACAAATATTAAAGATATAAGCTTATATATGCAAAGAATATCTCTGGAAAAATACACAAGTAATGGGTGAGGAGGAAGAGTTTTCCCTTCCAATGCAAAGGGAAACTAAGTGGCTGGAAGGCTGTACGTGAGGGAGTCTTCTTTACATTCTGTATCAATTCATATCTCTTAAATTATGCATCATGTCATATGTGCCTATATTTAAAAAATAAAATTTAACTAAATGATAAGGATAAAACAAAAATAATTTTATTTCTTGAATTTTATTCAAATTTTATTGTGAAAAAAAAAATCCTGTGCACTGCAAATACACAAAAATGGAAATATATCATCATCCTCTTTCACCACTCTATATTTATTCAGTTATTTTATACAGTTTATGTATACTTTAAATGATAAAGCTAACATTGTACTTGAAATTTTTTACTTTTTCTTAAAATTAATATTTTGGCATATGGATTATCCCATTTTACTACTTTTTCATATATATTGTTTTTAATGTTTATACCTTATTCCTTTGTATATTTGTATTATACTTTTGTTTGCAGTTGTTCCAAACGTTGACATTTGAATTGTTCATAATTTTTCACTTTGTAAATAATTAACTGTGCAATGAAAGCCTTAATGCATAAAACTTTATTTGTTTGCAGGTTTATACTTAGATAAATCCCTATAATTTTAATTGCTATGTAAAAATATATAAACATTTTTCAAGACTAGATTACATCCATCCAACCTGCACTGTATTTCCTCTATTTTAACGATAACCTCATTTTCTGTCTTCCCACTAGAAGGCCCCATGACATCAGGGACAGTGTTTGTGCCTTTTACTGCCCTATCCTTGGTGTCCAGCAGGTGGTAGTGGCTGATATTACCAATACATTTCTCCCAAACTGTGCGATTTCCCTTTCTTTCCTGCAATGGCTGGGAATGTCTATTTCAGCTTAAATTTCTTAGGTCTACAATTTCATTATTTCTTTTAAAATTTTTATCATAAGTTCATTATTTTGCTAGTTTAATAGATAAATATCATACCTTTCTTTCTTTGATTATTAATAAGTTTGAACCTGCCCAATGTCAGTTCCTGTTATTTGTAGGCTTTTGCTTTTCCCTCTTTCTCAAATTGTCTATCTGTACCCTTTGGTATGTATCTTATCCATTGGAATGAACTCATCATATGTTAAAAATTCTCATCCTTTGACTTTATATTTCTTGAAAATATACCTTCAGTTGCTAACTGCTACTTAATTCAGTTTAATTAAAAAGAAATTTAAGGTTAATCTTTCAAGTTAATGTTCAAGCAGTACTACTTCAAGAACATGTATGTCATGGTCAGAAGAAGCTGCTGCAAGGAGCATATAATTTTAAACATAATATGGTAGTTGTTTTTTCCTACCTCATAGCACAGCCATGCTATTCTTCTCTCACCAGACAAATTATTTGTTTATGCCAAATTATTTTTGCATATTGTTTAATCCCTTTTTGTGGTAACATGGAATTTTTCAAAAATAAAGATAACAGAGACTGGTTAAGAAGCTAAAGGCAAATGAAAATATCTTCAACCATAGAATGTTATTAATTTGAGCCAAATTAGATTTTTGAAAATAACAAAAATATTAATAATCAAGAAAATAAAGTGTTCAACCTCATAAAAATGTTTAGAAGTCTGGCCAAAGAAAGAAAAAGAAATCATAGTTCCTGACTCCCATGGACTCCCCATGCCCATCACACAATAACCAGAACCAGAAGTGCTCAACTCAGCCTTCCACAATCACAGGTAAGCACTTCAGCTTGGACACAAACATTTTAGCTACAAAAAAAAAGTGAAAAAAATATATCAACATAAAGAAAATAAATGCAATTCTCAGGTGAAATAGAAAAGATGGAAATTAAATGAAGAAAACTTCATACTATGTTCGTATAAGAGAGCTCTTCACATTAAACATGAAAAAGAGAAATAAATTGAAATGGCAGGTAGCCAAAAATATTACAATAAATGAAAAAAGTAGAAGAAAAGAGTATAGTCAAAGAGGAAAAATCCATTCTGGAATAAAATAAAACCAAGAGAAGAGGGGGGAAAAATCTTCCCTTGAGTGTCCTTTAGTTTAGATGAAATATATGTGAATATAGATTCAGCAGAAAAAAGATACCAACATGATAACAAAATAACAGAGGGGGGAAGGGAAAATTGTAGTGCTAGGAACTGAGGAAGAAAAATAACATTATGGCATAAATAATAAATACATAAAAAAGAAGAAATGTATAAAAACATAAAATAGAATGATTTGAAAATCATAGTGAATGTAAAGGAAAAGGACCAAAATAGATAATAGGGAATAAATAGTAACAAAATAAAGTTAATTATAAAACAATTAAAAGGTTGATACTAGAAAACAAATATACAGATAGTTTAAAAAATGGCATCCAGAAAAACACACTTTAAATCTGGATCATACATTATTCAGTGATCAGTGAATGAGACTGTGATAACTATCTATTTGGGAGGAAAAAAAAAAAACTGGAACTGTTCCTCATTTTTTACATAGGTTAATTATAGATAATTCCTTTAACCGAAACAACTGAAAATATATGACAAACATCAGGTAAATTTATTTTATTAAAATATATATATATCAAAATTATACAAAAACAAATTTAAAAATCAGAAATAAGAAGTTCTTAAATAAGGTAAATAGTATTTTTTATATCATATTAGCACCAATATTTGCAGTTATGAAAGAAACATCCATGATCATAAATTTTGTTTGTATGTTGGTGTAAGTCTTTGGAGAGCATTTAGCAACATCTTTCAAAATTTAATATTTACATTCCCATTGACCTACCAATTAACACTGCTAGGGTTTTACACTAAACATATCTAAATATAAAATGTATGTTCAGCAATGTTTATTTCAAGAGTTTTGAATAGTGAAAAGAAAAAGTTGGGGATAGTAAGGGGGTCCAATTAAATTATGATACACTCATTTGATGGATTCAGTCATTAGAAACAATGAGATAGCTTTCTGTGTCCTGATTAGGAGGAGCAGAATGATAGGCCATGCTCTGAGTAGAACTTCCACTTTACTTTTATGAGTAGCCTCAGAGTTACGTGGCTCTGGGAGGTCAGGGAAGTCGGAGGTCAGAGAACAGTGGTTGGTTGTCAGATGAAGTCCCTGATGCAGAAATGGCATTGAAGCTGTGCTAGGCATTGTTGGAGAAAGAATTTCTGTCATTAGTGCCCTGTGATGTTTGCAGCCGTGGTAACTAAGAACCTTGTCTGATACAGAAGATTATCTTCGGGATGGGAATATGGTTCCTTTTGTTTTTTGTTTTGTTTTGTTTTTTTAACATCTTTATTGGAGTATAATTGCTTTACAATGGTGTGTTAGTTTCTGCTTTATAACAAAGTGAATCAGTTATACATATACATATGTTCCCATATCTCTTCCCTCTTGCGTCTCCCTCCCTCCCACCCTCCCTATCCCACCCCTCTAGGTGGTCACAAAGCACCGAGCTGATCTCCCTGTGCTATGCGACTGCTTCCCACTAGCTATCTATTTTACATTTAGTAGTGTATATATGTCCGTGCCACTCTCTCACCCTGTCACATCTTACCCTTCCCCCTCCCCATATCCCCAAGTCCATTGTCTAGTAGGTCTGTGTCTTTATTCCCGTCTTGCCACTAGGTTCTTCATGACCTTTTTTTTTTTTTTCCTTAGAGTCCATATATATGTGTTAGCATACAGTATTTGTTTTTCTTTTTCTGACTTACTTCACTCTGTATGACAGACTCTAGGTCCATCCACCTCACTACAAATAACTCAATTTCGTTTCTTTTTGGCTGAGTAATATTCCATTGTGTATATGTTCCACATCTTCTTTATCCATTCATCTGTTGATGGACACTTAGGTTGCTTCCATGTCCCGGCTATTGTAAATAGAGCTGCAGTGAACATTGTGGTACATGACTCTTTCTGAATTATGGTTTTATCAGGGTATATGCTCAGTAGTGGGATTGCTGGGTCGTATGGTACTTCTATTTTTAGTTTTTTAAGGAAACTCCATACTGTTCTCCATAGTGGCTGTATCAATTTACATTCCCACCAACAGTGTATGAGGGTTCCCTTTTCTCCACACCCTCTCCAGCATTTATTGTTTCTAGATTTTTTGATGATGGCCATTCTGACTGGTGTGAGGTGATATCTCATTGTAGTTTTGATTTGCATTTCTCTAATGATTAATGATGTTGAGCATTCTTTCATGTGTTTGTTGGCCATCTGTATATCTTCTTTGGAGAAATGTCTATTTAGGTCTTCTGCCCATTTTTGGATTGGGTTGTTTGTTTTTTTGTTATTGAGCTGCATGAGCTGCTTGTATATTTTGGAGATTAATCCTTTGTCATTTGCTTCATTTGCAAATATTTTCTCCCATTCTGAGGGTATTGCTCAGTGATATTGAATGTTTTGCGTAATATGTTAAAAACTTATCAGTCGTCCATATTTTTGTTCTAATAAGTAGCATTTTATAATTGTAGGTTATTCTGTTCTATAAATGCTTTCCAGAAACTCAATAGGCTAACGTGAGATTTTTATTAGTTTAATGTTCTGGCATGTGACATGAATAGTTCTGTATTTCTATAGAAAAATCGACTTAAACTAATAGGAGTTTACAACTTTATAATTTTTATAGTCTTAAAGATATATAAACTAAAAGTATTTTTAGTAGCTTGACAATACATATTCCAGTTTCTATCTGCTATGATAGTAAGAAATCAATACTTCATCATAACTTGTGAGCTAGCATCAATGATCCAAAAATGGTTTAATCTGTAACCACTGCATTTATTTAGTATGTTATAGCTGTTTTTATTGACTTGCATTTCAGTGGCACTTAGGTCAAAAATCATATATATAAATGGTTGAAAATGTTATCTAAGATCTATTATTTAATTTCTGTATTATACACTTAACTAAATCAAAATATAGATATTGAACATTCAGGACCGTGCTCCTATTAATAAAAAAAATTATAAACAGATAGCTGTCCAGACATACATCAGCAAATATTAAGAGTTCAGTTTATTATTTGGAGAAAAAAAATGACAAGATTTAATACAGCACACACTTTGGGCAGAACACAAAGAATCAGTCTGGCCTGGGAATATTTAGAGCCTCATCCTAAGAGACCTTGAGGGACTATCATAAAGCATTTTCTAATTTATGTCCATTTGCTCTGACATGGGTAAAAAACATGACATAGATATTATGGTATTTTTTAATACATTTTGAAATGAAGGCTCTTAAAAGAACATCAAGATGTCTATTTATTTACACAGTAGGAATTTACACCAAAATTCAACTTACAGTAACCTTAATTTTGTTTCATTAAATAGTAAATGTGTTATAAAATGATTACACTTTACCCATATCTGTATCACTTTGATATATCTATATCTATTATTGTTACCCTAAGTCAGTAGGGAGAATCATTGGTCCATTATTTAACCAGTGTTATATTTAGGGTACTTCTATATATGAGTAATTAGGTTTCATTCTAGGGTTGTAAAATTGAATAAAATAAAACCATTGCTCCAAAATATTTTATTTATATTTATTAAAGGATTAAAAAAACCTTTATTATTAAAAGGAGAATAAAGTCTTGCACATACTTTTGCCATACAAGTATGAGTAAGGTATACTACTATACCCTGTTCCTTGGGGAATCAGGGAAATGAGTGCTTAATTCTACCTGAGAGTAAGGAGCTGAGGCTCAGAGATGATGACCTTAAAGAAAAAGTGACAATAGAGTGATCTAAACTAAGAAGGAAGAGACATGTAAAATATAAATTGAAATGTGTTCAAACTTAAAAGTCAGAAAAATAACTTTTTAAAAAACAGGAGGAAGGTAAATATGATTGCAGGTTTTTTTTGTTTTTTTTTTTTTAATGCTATTTTTGTCTGCTTACATTCTTTTTATTTATGTATGTATGTATGTATGGCTGTGTTGGGTCTTCGTTTCTGTGCGAGGGCTTTCTCTAGTTGTGGCAAGCGGGAGCCACTCTCCATCGCGGTGCGCGGGCCTCTCACTATCGCGGCCTCTCGTTGCCGAGCACAGGCTCCAGACGCGCAGGCTCAGTAATTGTGGCTCACGGGCCGAGTTGCTCCGCGGCATGTGGGATCTTCCCAGACCAGGGCTCGAACCCGCGTCCCCTGCATTGGCAGGCAGATTCTCAACCACTGCGCCACCAGGGAAGCCCGATTGCAGTTTTTTGACCATTTATTATATCTCAAATATATTCCACTTGCCCTGCATGTCTTATCTCATGCACTTCTCATAATAGGCTTATAAGAAAAACGTTATTATTTCTATTATGTATATGAAAGAACTGTGATATTAGGAAGATTGAACAATCACGCAAGGTCACATAGCTAACAAGTAATGGTGCATTTCAAACTCAGCCTTATTCCAATGCTCTTTACAACTTTACTATATAACATCAAAATATACATGCATGCATACATACATACATATATACATACCTACCAAAATAAAAAAGTAAATAGAAAGATAAATTAGAAAAAAGCAAAATAGAAGAATTGATAAATTAAAGAATTGGTTGCTTGTGGAAAAAATAATAAAATTAATAAAAATATCTAATCCAGAAAATATAGAAAAGCACAACCATCTAACATTAAATTAAAAAAAACCCAAAAAGATAAACCTAAAGCACTACTTTAAATTTTGAAAGAATACTATGTACAACAAAACTATTTGAAAATGTTGATAAAATGGATGAGTTTATGGGTGAAATAAATTGTTAAAAATAATTCAAGAAGATTTAGAACACCTGAATAGATCAGTGACAAGGGAATATACTGAAAGATGCATCAGTGTATTTGAGAAATTTTCTGGGCTGAGCATTCTTTTAGAGATAGTGAATTTCATACTATTGAAAAAATAAAATTTCTATTTTATAAACAATTCCAAACTAGAAAAAGAAGAAAAGATTCCTACTTTATTGGATTACAAATTCTGATAATGAAGCATTAACAAGAAAGCACACATGATTTATATGATGAAGTGGGATTCACCTCAGATCTTTTAGAATGGTTCCAAATTAAGATGTCTATTAACACAAACCATGTCAAGGGTAGGTCAAATGAGAGAAACTATGATTATGTAGACAGATACCAAAAAAACTTTTGTTGAAGAGAAAAATAAACGATATTCACTGTGATTAAAATTTTTCATAAACAAGTTATCAAAAGCATTTTTTAAATGATAAAGAGAATCTCAAGACAAAATTAAACATGAAAATTACTAATGAACTAAAAAGGCATTTTCTCTGAAGTATGGAACAAGATCAGGATCTCTGCTATTATCATTACAATTTGAGATAATTCTAGATGTTCCAGAAGGATTTTTTAAAAAGTTAGAATTTAAAATTGTAAGTATTGGCCAATTTTATCATGACATAGTTGGAAAAACTAAGAGACCAACAATGAGAAAACTATAAAACTCATATGAAAGTGAAAAAAGGGAAACATTTAAAAAATAAATATTAAAAACTTAATAATTCTTTTTGACACGTGGATATTTGTAAAAGAAATTTAATGAAAAGAGATAGTATACAAATAATCACAAATAAATATAAAATATATTTATTTTTCTTTAAAAAATATTTTTAGTAGTAACTATGTTCAAAGTACTGTTATTAGAGCTATAGATACAAAGGGCAAAGTTCTTGCTCTCAAGTAGTATATATTCTAGGATGTGTTTGGGGGAGATAGTCAATACGTGTATAAATATACAATCTAATTTTAGGTAATAAATATTATTCAGAAGATATTCAAAGCAGAATAATAGGGTACAAGATAATAGCAGAAGGTCCTATAGCATTGGAGGGATATTTATCTGTGTTGGTCAAGGAAGGCCTTCTACTTCTAAGGAAATGACATTCTGCAGAAAAGAAAAAATCAGAATTTGCTCTTGGTTTAAATTTAGATGAACATTTGATATCCAATAATGTTAGATAAACTAATGAATATGAATCAGCAATTCGGTGGACAGGCTGAGTCTTGAGATATAAATTTGAACATTTTCAATATATAAATATTATTTAAAACCAGAGACTGAATGAACTTACTTAACCAGTACTTAAATATAATCTTAATAAGGAACATGAAAAAATTACAAAATCGATACTTAAAACTTTACAATGGGATTTTGAATAATAAGATTTGAATAATTGGTGATTAAGGTGACTTCCTAAATTTAAAAGTTCAAACAATGTACACATCTTAATTAAAAATAATGCTGTTGGATAAATGGCACCAACAGACTTGTTTGATGAAAGGTTGTCACAAACTTTCAATACCCAAAAAACCACAATATCTAAAAAGCACAATAAAGGGAAGAGCAATAAAATGAGGTGTGCCTGTATTAGTGAAAGCTTAAATTAAGAAAAGTTCTGGTCCCTTATTAAACTCAAGAGATACAAAAACACTGGTGTGTGTAATCATGGTCTACTAAGCAACAGAGTGTTTACAGGCCCTCAGAGGCAATGGAAGATCCAGCGAGGGGCTCACCCCCAGGGAAGGAAGTACCAGGGGATGAGTAGTCGGAGTAGTTTAACAATGAGACTGGTTTACTGAGGTGAGTTACAATAAAACTCTTTCGACCTGCTGTTGGTGGGTAGACAAATTATAGAACAGAGATCTAGGCCACTTTTTGTTATAAAACAATTGCAGGGCTTCCCTGGTGGCGCAGTGGTTGAGAATCTGCCTGCTAATGCAGGGGACACGGGTTCGAGCCCTGGTCTGGGAAGATCCCACATGCCACGGAGCAGCTGGGCCCGTGAGCCACAACTACTGAGCCTGCGCGTCTGGAGCCTGTGCCCCGCGACGGGAGGGGCCGCGATAGTGAAAGGCCCGCGCACCTCGATGAAGAGCGGTCCCCGCACCGCGATGAAGAGTGGCCCCCACTTGCCTCAGCTAGAGAAAGCCCTCGCATGAACCGAAGACCCAACACAGCCAAAAATAAAATAAAATAAATAAATAAAGTAGCTATAAAAAAGAAAAGTGCTTTTAAAAAAAAAAAAAAAAAAACAATTGCAAAGTGTCGCTTCTAGTGTCTGACTACTTTCCAGCAGGAACGCATGACATTTCTTGTTACCCTAGAGTTCTGGGTTATTTAATGTTGTAGGTCCCGTCCTTAATTATGCTGTAATGTTCATATGAAGTGTACAAGAGTTGACATATTTGCTTCACAAACAGAATAATTGTAGAACCATCATGAATGTTTCATTATGCTCAGTTTACAAACTAACTGGAGTTAGCCTGAAGGTTTCAGCAGAAAACAGAACTAGGAATTATGATATATCCCTTTTATTGTAGTGAGGAGTATATTTGCTTTTTTGATTCGTCACTCTGGCCTAGTTTATTTTCTAGTAAAACATGCATAACAAAATACCATTGCATGATGAAGGGAAATGAAGTACAGGAGCTCACTATAAGAAAAACCAATATGAAAAATTAATTAGGAAATTATTATATTTCATTTACAAAATATTCAGAGTTCTTTTTAAAAAATAAATGTACTGTGTAATTAACCATGCAGTTTTTCAGAACTCCTGCTCATTCATTCTTTCATTCGTTCAGCTGATTTATACATCTCCCTATTATGTCCCTATTTTCCAGACATCATTCAGGGAAAGAGATATAAAAATGAATGGTATACAATCTCCAACCACAAAGAGATAAATGGAACAAATATATAAACAGGTGATCTCAAGATGAAATAAGCACTAATAAAAATATGTTGAAAATGCAAAATTTATTTTAAGATATAATGAAGTGTACAAATGTGTTAGTGTGCTATTTTACTTTATAAAAAGTGCCACAGTATATTAAAACACGTGTCATTTCAGGTAGTAAATTGTTGCTTCACTATCATACTGAAGGGAGAATCTGGCATGGGTTAATGAACATGAGTTTTTAAGGATTTAATTCAAATAGTCCCTAAATGAACTTTAATTCCTCTGAGTCTTGGGTTTTGTGTTTTTTAAATAGGCATAATTTTACTTACTTAAGTTTTTTTTCTTGGAATCTTAAAACAAAGGAAGAAAATAAAGAACTCTATATACCTTAAGAATCTACATACTTTTTATCATTACTTTAATTGTATCAGTCTCCTAAGATTCCAAAAGAATTAATACAGTTTTCAAATTATTGGATGTATCATATATAGAGAATCTGAAAACATATATCAAATCAATAATTTTTTTTTTCTTTTTGAAAAACTGTGTGGCTTATATGAATCTCATAATACTAATTTAATAGGAATGCATGTGAAGCACTTGCTATTGCCAGTATGGTTTCTACTTCTGCGCTGCTTCTACTATACCTACTATTACTACCACAACCACCATTATTACAAATAGAAGTTTACATATTTCCAGATGCTCTGTTTTCATTTGCTGACTATCAACTCTACAAAAAACTACCAGAAAATTTTGTTACAAAAAGGTTAAGTTCATTACACTTATTGCAGTAAAATAGAATATCACCTTGACATCGTCTTAGTAGTGTCTCAAAAGGGGAAAATCAGGAGAAGATATTTATACTGTTTTTAGCTATGGGATATGTGATTTTTTAAGGCAGTTCTTCAAAGACTTGAAACTCGTTGGAACTGGACAGAAATTATGATATAAAAGCTTTAGATTGATGGGCACAGTAGAGGGAGGCTCTTGAGTAAGTCTTGAAGAGCAGCCATTAGTCTTGATAAACAAGCTATTTTGCTTCCTTTAATCTTATCTACAAGAGCAAGTATTTTTTGGAGCAGGCAGTTAAGTTAGTTTTTCTTGTTTTCAGTAAATTTTAGCATAGGACCAGGGAAGTATGTTGTTTTAATATTTATAGCCATGAGCTTGAGGGAACATTCCAGAATTTGACTACCAATTTGGATTTTTGAGAACTAAAAGATGAGAAAAAAATTATAGGGAAAGTAAATGCAAATCACAATCAAAATGTTGCTAGCAACCCTCCCCCCAATCAAATTTATATATGCACACATACATAATGTGATCATATCAAGCAAAGTTATACATACTTTCAAGATATGAATACTCCATATTTATAATAGAAGTTAATGGATTGAAAAGGCTTTATAATGGGATATACTAGATATTTTTCCATATCATAAATTTGATTCCAAAGGAATTTATTATTTGTTCCAAAATTTGAAAGATGAAGTCACAGAAGAGATGCCTGGATTAGAGGTGAGGTTTCATAAGACATTTGTAAGCTTGTATCTTTGTTTCACTAGTGTCTTTTGAGTTATGACTTAGGAAGACCAAGTTTGGATATTACTTTCTATTTACTGCTTATCCATATGCAGCAGAGAAGCCATCAAAAAAGAAAAAAAAATCTTTGAGTTATAAGTAACAATATTTCTTTGTAAATACTACATGCAATTTCTCTATCCCTGTCATTTTTTTTCTTTTTTTCTTATAACTCATTGCTGTTTATTTTTCCCTGTTGCACTACTTCTTTTTTATTGGGGTATGGTTGACATACAAAAAAGTTGTTCATGTATAGTGTATATACATCTTGATGAGTTTGAAGATAATATACACCTCTGAGACTGTCACCATAAATAATGCTATAAATATAACCTTCCTTTTAAATAATTACTTTTGAGAATACATATCGCTACTTTCAGACATATGTCAGCAATGAAACTGGTTTGAAAGTTGTATTTTGTTTAGAAGTTTCAAAACGTCACAGGAGGGAAGACATATGGGGATATAGGTATATGTATAGTTGATTCACTTTGTTATAAAGCAGAAACTAACACACCATTGTTAAGCAATTATACTCCAATAAAGATGTTAAGGGAAAAAAAAATGTCATTCTAAAGACTTGGGGCTTGGGTTTTTAAGTCTGGTTTTAACTCCTGGATCTGGCATTTGCCAGATGTGTGTGACTGGAAAATTTAATTTACTTAACCTACTGAAGTCTGTTTTCTCTACCCTAAATTGGAAATAATGACACCTCTTACAGGGCTAGTGTGGGGATTAAATGAAGAAATGATAGGCAAATGCTTAACATATAGTAAGAGTTATGGGTTGAATTATGTCCCTACAAAAATTAACATGTTGAAGTTCTAATCCTCAGTACCTCAAAAGGTCACCTTATTTGGCAATATGGTCATTGCAGATGTAACAGTTAAGATGAGGTCATCAAGGTGGACCCTAATCCAATATGACTGCTCTCCTTATAAAACGGGGAAAACTGTGCATAGAGACTTGTATGCAGGGAAAACATCACATGAAAATGAAGGCAAGTGAAGATCGAAGTGATGCTTCTTATAAGCCGAGAAATGCCAAAGATTGCCAGCAAACCACCCAAAACCAGTCAAGAGGCCTGGAACAGATTTTCTCTCACAGCCCTCAGAAGGAACCAGCTCTGCTGACACCTTGATCTTGCACTTCCAGCCTCCAGAACTGTGAGGCAATAAATTTCTGTTGTTTAAGCCACCCAGTTGGTGGTACTTTGTTAGAGTAACTATAGAGTGAAGGATCAGCAAATCTTTACCTCTTGTAGTTGTTTTACTGTTGCTCACAGATGATTCAGACCTTTTGAGTTTCATAAAATATATAAAATCATTTAAATATTCTTTCATAAAATCACCAAGATAAGTAATTTATTATTAATGAACAATAAAATTTCTAGTTGCTTTATGTTTCAACATTCTTATATTACTATGTCATTTATGTTTTATTCCTAGATAAGAAAAGATGTCCCCAGCATCAAATTTATGTAAAACAGCAAACTTTATTATGTTCTAATGGAAGCAAAATGATATTCTGTATTTTAACAACTCATTTATTTAAATGTGTATTTATAACCAAAGTTAATTGAATTATTTTATAAATATCTTCCAAAACATAGATTTACATATAAGCATTTTTAAAGTGATTGCTGAATAATTTCAAGACATATTCTTTTCTTTTTTGCTACACACTATTTTTGGAAAAGTGTAATCTAAAAAAAAAAATGTGCATTTTATTTCTTTTGCTAAGGCTATGAAAAGAAACTCATATTAAAATGACAATATTGTGAAAACTGGAGGTCTTGGGGCTAAAGAAAGATCCCAAAAAACATTTAGAAAAATTCAAGTATTTATTGGCTATGCCAGCTGGGAAGGTTTCTTAATTGAATGGTGTTTGGAATGCAGCAGGAATGTACTGTCAAATGTATAAAAGTCAACATCTCTCCAAGAGAGAAGACAAGGAAGGGATTGGTATTTTATTACATACTTTCCTATGAGGTATTTTAAAGTAGATGTAACATAGCATTTATTATGACCTGAAAGCAGGGTAAATTGATAATTTTCTGGAGGATTCCTCATTGGAAATGACTTCTAAGAGTGAAATTAAGATAGCATCAAAGCATTTTCTGTCATTATTACTACCTACTAGCATGGAGAGAAACACATAGCCCAATTCCCTCAGGAGCTTAACACCTAGCAAGAAATCCACTTTGCCATCATTTGAGTAAATTATATAATGAGAACAGGCATTTGTCAGGAATTTCATTTCTTACAGCAATGAAAAGTAGCAGTAAGATAAGCCCTCTGTGATATTTTGATTTATAATAAATACGTGTTTGGTCTTCATCCCCATTTCTGGCACAGAGATCCCAAAACCTTTGGAATTTCTTAAGTGATGAGAGACAGAATGATGGTTTTTGTTACTTTAATAAGGTGACTTTTGGAAAGCCCCTAGATCACCTAAGGATGGGGGCTGGTCGCCAGGAGAACCAACCAGGTGATTAGAGGGTTGGAATTTTCAGTCTCAATCCCACCCCCAATCTCTAGGTATGGAGAGGGGCTGGAAGTTGAATTGATTGCCAATGGCCAATGATTTAATTGTTCATGACTATGTTATGAAGCCTCCATAAAAACCCAAAAGGAGAGGGTTCAGAGAGCTTCCAGGTTGGTGAATGCATGGAGATTCTGGGAGAGTGGCACCTCCAGAGAACATGGAACCTCTGCATCCTGATGATGGTGTCTGAGAATTGCTTGTGGTGTGAGAAAGACTGCCTCTCCGCCCCACACACACCCATTGGAATTGGGTCCAGAAACCTTAAAAATCCCTCTTTCCTTTGAAAAATAAATATGAGGACAACAGTGACCCAATAATCAATCACTAATTCATTTAACAAATATGTACTGAGACCTGCTAGATGAAAGGCAAGTAACTAGACACAGAGTGCACAGTTATGAATAAAGAAAACAAAGAGTCTGTTTCCATAAGATGCATCTACTATGGGAGACAAGTAATAAAAAATTATATAATCTACACATTCTGAAAATCTATGAAGGAAACAAAGTAGGTGTGTTAATAGTGAATATTGAGGGCCTGAAAGAAGGGAAAGTCATTTTGATTCTCGGTCAAAACTCTCAAAGGAAGAGTAATGTTGAGACTGGGACCTGACCGATGAAGAGAGCAAGACTTGCACCCAGCAGGTGAAGAGCATTCTAAATCCCTCCCTAATGAACATGTGCAGAAGTCCTAGGTAGGAAAGAACTTGCTATATATTCTGGGAAGAGGGCAGTAGGTTGAGGCCAAAGATATAATAAAGAACAAAGCACAGAAGGTGGCATTACAGGTCATAATAGGAAGCCCTGATTTTGACTTTAAAAAGTATTGAAATGGGATTGAAAGTTTTACAGCAGGAAGATTTTTAAGCCTATTATTTGCTTTTTTGATTTAGATCCTGTGTGGCGATTACTCTAAAAGAAGACTTGAGATTCAGTGGGAAACCGGTGAGTAGACCACCACAGAGGTGGAGGACAGGCGATAATTGTTTGAACCAGGCTGCTAAGGTTCCGAACTATTTTTTTAAATTATAACCTGTTCAAATGTCACCCATTCAGTCTATAAATTAGAAAGGTTACCTCTACCTCTAAAAATGTGTTTTGGGCATATTTCCTGTTTTATTATTATTATTATGGAAAGTCTGTCTGAAATAATGTTTACCTTGGGTAGATTAGTACTCTATTACTCTTTCAAACTAGAAAATAGAGGGAATTGCATAAATTTAACGTGTTATTGGAGGTGGAATAAACAAAGTGATTTAGAACTGGTTCGGGGAGATGAGCATACCCCCAAAGAGTAGTTACTCGATTGAGCAACTCAGAGGTTGGTGGTAACCTTTCCACGGATGGGAAAAATCAGGGAGAAACATGAGCCAATATGAATACGTTTTCACCTTACTAGTGTTCGTCTTTTGCTTTTAATATATGTTTAAAATGCAAGGGTGTTTCAGGTGGAATCTGAGTTCTGGTAGTCTTTATGATAATTAAAGAATTTAAACCGTTCCATTTGTTAGGCAGCCACTGTGCTTAAAGCATAGACCTAGAGTTTTCATCTCTTCTCGTTGTCGCTCCAATTTCTCACAGTTAAAAAAGTTAATTAATACAAAAGTGAAGGTGTGATGATTACCAACTTCAGTCCTGATAATTTACTTCTTGTTAAAATTGTTAGTTATGTTTCTGCATCTCTCTGTTTTTTAGCTTTATTTAGATGCATTTGAAGTGTGTAAGAATAGGTCTTTTAAGCAAATTTAGTTATAAAACAAATTAACAAAAATATGCTTTGTAGAGCTTTGGTTCTTTGAAATGAACTGTGAATAAAGGTTCTGTGATCAAGTACCTACTGTTTTTGATCACGTATAGAAAATTCATATATGTTTCTTGTATGATTTATAATACAGATTAAAAATTTGGAAAATTAAGTAAAGCAATTGAACTTGATCAAATCAAAATAAAACAAAACCACTACTAACAGCCCAAAGTCCTATTTTCCTTTAACCCGAGTAGTGCCAATCTGGCTGCTTATGACCACCGGGACTGTATGCCTTTAAATGGAACTCCACTATCTTTGACAGTGTGTATTTTCACCCATTATATGCATGTTTGTTTGTATTATCAACAATAAGTTTCCTTTTTTTGATCAGTTTACCAAGAGGTGATGTTTGCTTCCTGAAACAAAAAACCTAACTGAATGCTTGCAGCCTTTTTCACATTCTGGCACTCTTGGAAAATCACAGTTTGTTCAGCATTATGGGATATGTAAATGAAGCTGGTCACCTTTGTCTATGGCCTCACAATATTAGGCACCCAAAGGGCTAAGGTATTCCAAATCTCACTCTGATTTAATCCATGGCATACGGATGTGTGAGAAGCTCTGCCCTGATATGTTGTTTCCTAGACTTACAATACATCAACAACAAATCCTTTTTAAAATTCTTTAAATACATATAAATACAACATGGAACTAATATTCCGAGTAAGACCATTGGCAAATACTGGTGTAAGGATCCCAGGAAATAGCACCATGTATCTGACACGGTAGCTTCTCTCAAAGAACATATGATCATGGATGTCCTCTTTAACTTTTCTGGGATTCAAACAGACTTTGAGCATTATCTAGAATGGATTTATACAAAATGTTGTGCAAAATACATTTAAAATTCATGATGACTAATACAGTGTCCCACTTTGTTGAAAATACAGGGAAATATAAAGATAGTGTTTTATGGTTTGTGTTCTCACATTGATTTCCTGATGGTCTGGCTTTTAAAACTGTTGCCTTCAACCAGTGTTTAGAATATCTTTGCTTTTTTGTTTCTTTCTACTTTTTTTAAAAATCTACTTTATCAGCCACAAAACTGCTCCTGTGATTCCTTATAGATGGTTTAGGTGAAAAGGGAAATTCTGTGTTGATTATTACTTGGCAAATGCCTTCCTTTCTCCTTATTTCATTAATCAAGAGTTGTGAGGGTGCTGGTGAGTTCATGGTAAAGACATTTGAGCGTCATCAAATATTTACCAAGAGGCTACTTGATTTCAAAGTGGCACAGGATTTCTTTGGGATTCTGGCTCTCGCATTTACTGCAAGTGTGGTAAATAAGGGTATCCAACTTAGAATTATTGTGACAATTGCATGGAGTAATGTGTGTTGGGGGACTTATTTAGCACAGTGTTTTGCTATTTGTAATCATTCAACAAAGCATAACATAGAAAACTTAAAAGCTACTTTGGATGTTACAATATTACAAAGATTAAAAGTCACAATCCTTTCGGTGACAAGGTAGAAAATAAAGGATAGGAAAAGAGTCTGAAAGAGTCTTGGCCAAGAGGTGATCAAGTTCTAACTAGAAAAATGTTTGTGAAATTGGGCAGTAGAATTACCAGATGGTGTGAACGTCTGGAGGATATGAGATGAAGAAATGGGATACAAAACAGGGGATCCCAGAGTCTGTCTGTATTACTTTGTGGATGGTGCTGCCCCTTCTGTGTTGGGTTGGAAACACAAGCTTTAACAAAGTTATACTTTCAGTGAAACTGCAGGTAAGTTTTCACGACAGCGTCTGTAAAGATTTCATTCCTCACACCTTTTCCTCTGAAGACCCAAGGTGAGTACAAACAGTCGTCTATGACTATCTGTCATTTATTGGCCTTTATGAAATTCCAAGTTCTATAACCTATAACATCTTTTAGGTACCTGTTTTTTGTTTGCTTGTTTTGTTCATGTTTACATATTAACCTGCTTGTAATAACTGGTAATATTAAGTGACCATATGAAGCGTGTGATGATGGTCAGTGTTTGGAGGATTAGAAAAATAATCTGTGATTTTATTAGGGGAGAAGAGAAAGAAAGTAAAGAGAAGAGAGGCATTTATTGACTGTCCTATAAACTTGAAACAGCTGTCTACTCTTCATGTAAAAAAAACTAAATCATACAATTTTTCACATGCATAATTCCATTTCTCTGTCACAGGGCCCAGTGGCAAGGTCAGGTAGAAAAATCACAGGATTGGAGATAAAACACGGCCATTAATCACTGTGGTTTTTGCACACAATTAGCACACAGCACGGGTTAGTCAAAATGGAGAAAATAGGAAAGGGGGTAACAAACCACCCCAAGGAGAAGTCCTGGAAGGAGGCATCTCAGTATGTCCTGTGGTCTCTGGTCCAGCAAGGGACAAGAGAAGCGTGAGTGGGAGGTCACCCTCTGCTCCTACGGGGCTCCGGCAGGGTCTGTCTGAGCCAGCTCTCAGCCGATGGAGTTGGCAACTCAGCAAAGAGCCTTTAAGTTGCTTGGTTCTGTGGTCTCTTTTTAAGGAGTCTGTCAGTAGAGTGTAATGGTTATGCCTCAGGGGATGTTGTCTATCAGTTGCTCCTTCTGTTCCAGTGACACACGTTGCCAAACAAATTTCTTATCTAACGAAACGCTCTCAGTTTATCACTCTAAGGCACTCGCAGTCCTACAGCTCATGTATAAATCTGTATTTAGCGCTGGTTCTCTTTTGGCTATGACATGAGTTAGATTAAATAAAATGTCTTAGCCTTGCTTTCTTCTTTAGGATAGATCAGTGTATTGCAAAGGGTTTTCTGTGAAGTACTATTTCTGAAGATGCTCCTCAGAAAAGTGTTCTAGGATCACACGTGAGTGCAAAATGCTACACAAAGTACTATGGGCTTAGAGAGTCACGACGCACATGGCATTTTAAAGGCTCTGAGAGGATAGTCAAAAGTGGAAAAAAAGAAAAAAAAGAAAGAAAAAAGCTTAGCTTTGTTCAACTTGGTTTTTTCAAACCTGTTTAATGATGTACCATCTTCTTTATCTACTATCTCAGAAATACTGAGATAGAAGATCATTGAAAATACCTTTCAGAGGTAAATGTTAATGGTAGTTTTTCCAAGTCCTCAACAGAAATAAGGTATGCTTTAGTGAAGGCTCTTGATTGCAAGAAACATGAATCTAGCCCAATGAGATTAAATAGAAAAGAAAATTCAGTAGATTATACAAATTTGGGATGAAAATAAAGAGGAGGGATGCAGCAGAACCTCAGGAATAAAATAAACCCAGGCAGTTGAATAAGATTCTTTCTTCACCTTATATCTCTCGTTTCTTCTGCATGCCTAGGCCTGGCATTATCTTTTTTCTTAGTCTACATGGTTGAAAGCTTGGTTATAACAAATTCCAAGTTTACATGTTGCTGTTCAGTCTCCTGGAGAAACCCTCCATCAAATTTTTCTTAGCTTCAATATAGCATTTTTGTGGAAAGCTGATTTGCCCAGCTTGAGTCAAGGACCCATACCTGGGCATATTGCCTGTTACCAGATAAATAAGGTCCTGTTGTAAAACCATGACGCCTCCCATTGTAGCATGTAAATGGAGCAAGGAAAAGCAAGGTGATTCCTCCAGATATGGGGAGTGAACTGGGCACAGAGAACAATAGCTATAAGTATGTGGTCAGTACAAGATTTTATTAACCGAATAGCCACATTTTAGGAATTGGAAAAAAACTGCAAAGCCAACTCTGATTCAAATTCAAATTTGGGGCCAAGGATTTTTATAATTACAGTAACGTTTGAATATGTAGTCTGGAAACATTTACTGTTAACAAGAGAAATAATGACTGGTCCAGTGTTGTTGTATATCTTCCCCAATTGACCTGAATCTATAGTGTATATAATAGAATATTTGAGAAGTACTTAACTCTAAAGATAATTATCTCCTCATGTCCTTACTTAAGTCTCTGGAAGTATTGCTCTAAAATTTTCCAGGCAGTAGGGAAAAACTAATGAGTGTTCTGTGAGTCTTTTGGGGACCAGTCAACCACTGTTGACTATCAACAGCTTAGCCATCACTGAGAAAAGCAAGATTCAACTTAGCTCCTTCTTGAGGGCAAGAATTCAAAATGTTAGGCCGGTATATGTACTGAAGTTAATTTTGTATCAGGCATACATTTTTTCCACATCCATATTATTTGTACTTCTTTTAGGAAGGGAAAATTTTTCTCTAAAGCTCAGCTTGATGCAATTAATTTCATTAGGTCCACTTAATTAATTTTAGATAATTGATAAATTTGTCACATTACTGAAATAGCTGAAGTTGTCACATTCCATACACACTATGCTTCTGGGAAAGAAATAAGAACCATTCTAGAATATTCAACAATGTCAATTCTCAGCTCTCAGATTTCCTGCAAATCCAATGGTTTAGTGTAACATCAATGTACTGTGAATATATGGGTTTTCCTAGAAGCAAATACTCTCAAGCACATGGTTCATAGAGATTATCGAGGATTGTTTATTTCCTAGCTTCTATATGTCTTCTTAACCAATACCTGAAGCATCTTTCCCCCTTCACAAAAGCTTTATCCCACCTTGCATGCCTGAATTAACATGGCGATTTACAAGTCTCTAGATCAGGTGATTCAGGACTAAGTAAAACTATTGACAATCTGGTTCTGATTTTAGTCCAAGAGGGAGAAGCTGGACTTTGATCCTGAAATAAAAACTCCATTTCAAATTATACTTTTCATAATCACCATAGTAATAACAACACTGATGTGTTCTTTTTTTTAAATGAAGGTTTTTATTCAGTACCCTTGCCAAAAGACCATTCACAAAGAGTCTACTAAGAATCAAGTAAACATAGTTTCAGATTCCTTGCTATTAGCTTAAAATAATTCTGACTGATGTGTTCTTCTTGTTTGCTAGGTTCCATGTGTGTTTGCGCATATATTCTCTCTCTTTCTCTCTCTCTCTCTCTCTCTCTCTCTATGTATGTATTTATGTATGTATTTATTTATTTATTTATTCATCATAATAAACCAGTGAGGTATATATCGTTATTTGTACTTTAACATCAAGATACTGAGTTATAAGAAAGTTAAATAACTTAGACAAGGTGATATGGATGTAAGTGACAGACACAGGACTTGAAATTGACACTGACTCCAAATTCCATATCAGGAAATTGAAAGAGGTAATACACATAAACAATTTTCAGTAATATTAATTGTTTTTGTTATTTTTACTATGCATGCAGTCTTCCCCTCTGGGTATTCTGTGCTTCATTTCTGACCTACACAATTCCTAGAAATCTAACTCTTGTGAGATTTGTTTCTGCCTTGCTTTTGCTGGCTGACCTTGTTCTAAGGTATAAACTACGGCTTTGTCTCAGACCACCATCACAGTTTCTGGGGCCAACTACCTAAGTACGTTCTAACCGGTTATTGTGGAAGGTGCAGACCCATGAATTGATTTCATGCTTCTTCCTATCTCAGTTTACTCTTAAAAACATCACTGTTTATTCCTGCTTGGATTTCCATGAGACTAAATATCTATTTTCTTTCTTGTCATATTCCCTGGATACCTTCGCTGGCGCCCACTCATTGATTCTGTCCCTAAGAGTTAGAGCAAACTTTAAATATCATCTAAACTCTGACATAGAGTAAAAGGGTGTGTTATTAACTAATAATTATGCTGGACTACAGATATACATTGACTATGTCCTGAGAAAAAGAGGTTGCATGGTTACTCTACTTTTGTGGACTTCAACCCTACAGACTATCACTACATATTGATGTAAGTCCTATCTACTGAATCTTCGACTAGAATTTCTGTTGTTAACAAATCATTTAAAATTTTATAATACTAATTATAAAAACTGCATTTATTGACCTATATAAGACATATAAATCATTATGCTAATCCTGTATATGGAACTGATTTATCCTTGTGTAAAATACTGGTAAGTACTGTATTGTAATTGTGACCAATTTTTTATATATGAAAGAGTATTGCTTAGAGGTTAGTTCTCTTGTGCCAAGCTTATTCCTACAGTTTGTGGCGTCTATATTTTAACAGATTTTGACAAAATTGGGAATATTTTAGTTGTTGATTATCCTTCTGAGACATATTCTCTTCATCTAATGAGATTAATAAGATGGTTCCTGTCTTAGAAGACAGTTGTACAATTTGCTTGTGTAGATAAGAGAGTAGTCAAGAGTCCCCAAGTGTGTGATAAAATTCATGTGACAGACATTGTTGTGAGGAAAGATAATTCAATAGACAGTTTTATCAAGGATACAAAGAATGGTGTGGACCATATGACCATTGCCAGAAAAAAAATTCTGCTGGCTGCACCACACATGAAAGTCCATAGGACATACTTGGAACTGACAGAAGAAGAAACAGGGATTGCAAAGACCAAAAAAAAAACAAAACAAAAATAAAAAATAAAAACAAAACAAACCAACAGGGACTTCCCTGATGGTCCAGTGGTTAAGACTCCATGCTTCCGATGCAGGGGTTCCGAGTTTGATCTCTGGTTGAGGAACTAGGATCCTACATGCCACATGGCCTGGCCAGTAAATAAATAAGTAAATAAACAGTAACACTCCACAACTAAAACAAATAAACAAAAAAACAACAACAAAAAAAAACCTGCCTCAGTTGAGGAGTATAAAAATATTACCCTTCAGACTATACTACAAAGCTACAATAATCAAGAGAGTATGGTACTGGCACCAAAACAGAAATATAGATCAATGGAACAGGATAGAAAGCCCAGAGATAAACCCACACACATATGGTCACCTTGTTTTTTATAAAGGAGGCAAGAATATACAATGGAGAAAAGACAGCCTCTTCAATAAGTGGTGCTGGGAAAACTGGACAGCTATATGTGAAAGAATGAAATTAGAACACTCCCTAACACCATACACAAAAATAAACTCAAAATGGATTAAAGAGGGGATTTGGTTCAACATGGCGGAGTACAAGAACGTGCTCTCACTCCCTCTCACGAGAGCACTGGAATCACAACTAACTGCTGAACAATCATGAAGAGGCAGACACTGGAACTCACCAAAAAAGATACCCCACATCCAAAGACAAAGGAGAAGCCACAATGAGATGGTAGGAGGAGCGCAATCACAATAAAATCAAATCCCATAACCCCTGGGTGGGTGACTCACAAACTGGAGAACACTTATACCACAGAAGTCCACCCACTGGAGTGAAAGTTGTGAGCCCCACATCAGGCTTCCCAACCTGGGGGTCCGGCAACAGGAGGAGGAATTCCTAGAGAATCAGACATTGAAGGCTAGCAGGATTTGATTGCAGGACTTCAACAGGACTAGGGGAAAAGAGACTCCACTCTTGGAGGACACACACAAAGTAGTGAGCGCATGAGGACCCAGGGGAAGAAGCAGTGACTCCATAGGAGACTGAACCAGACCTACCTGCTAGTGTTGGAGGGTCTCCTGCAGAGGCGGGGGATGGCTGTGTTTCACCGTGAGGACAAGGACACTGGCAGCAGAAGTTCTGGGAGATACTCCTTGGCTTCAGCCCTCCAGGTAGGCTCCAGTGTTGGATTGCCTCAGGCCACACCAACAGAGAGGGAACCCAGCCTCACCCATCAGCAGACAAGTGGATTAAAGTTTTACTGAGCTCTGCCCACCAGAGCAACAGCCAGCTCTACCCAACACCAGTCCCTCCCATCAGGAAACTTCCACAAGCATCTTAGATAGCCTCATCCACCAGAGACCAGACAGCAGAAGCAAGAAGAACTACAGTCCTTCAGCCTGTGGAACAGAAACCACATTCACAGAAAGACAGACAAGATGAAAAGGCAGAGAGCTATGTACCAGATGAAGGAACAAGATAAAACCCCAGAAAAACAACTAAATGAAGTGGAGATAGACAACCTTCCAGAAAAAGAATTCAGAATACTGATAGTGAAGATGATCCAGGACCTCAGAAAAAGAATGGAGGCAAAGATCGAGAAGATGCAAGAAAAGTTTAAGAAAGACCTAGAAGAATTAAAGAATAAACAAACAGAGATGACCAATACAATAACTGAAATGAAAACTACACTAGAAGGAATCAATAGCAGAATAACTGAGGCAGAAGAACAGATAAGTGACCTGGAAGACAGAATGGTGGAATTCACTGCTGTGGAACAGAATAAAGTAAAAAGAATGAAAAGAAATGAAGGCAGCCTAAGAGACCTCTGGGACAACGTCAAATGCAACAACATTCGCATTATAGGGGTCCCAGAAGGAGAAGAGACAGAGAAAGGACCCAAGAAAATATTTGAAGAGATTATAGTCGAAAACCTCCCTAACATGGGAAAGGAAATAGCCACCCAAGTCCAGGAAGCACTGAGAGTCCCATACAGGATAAACCCAAGGAGAAACATGCTGAGACACATAGTAATCAAATTGGCAGAAATTAAAGACAAAGAAAAATTATTGAAAGCAACATGGGAAAAACGGCAAATAACATACAAGGGAAATCCCATAAGGTTAACAGCTGATTTCTCAGCAAAAACTCTACAGACCAGAAGGGAGTGGCATGACATATTTAAAGTGATGAAAGGGAAGAACCTGCAACGAAGATGACTCTACCCGGCAAGGATCTCATTCAGATTCGATGGAGAAATCAAAAGCTTTACAGACAAGCAAAAGCTAAGAGAATTCAGCACCACCAAACCAGCTCTACAACAAATGCTAAAGGAACTTCTCTAAATGGGAAACACAAGAGAAGAAAAGAACCTACAAAAACAAACCCATAACAATTAAGAATATGGTAATAGGAACATACATATCGATAATTACCTTAAACATGAATGATTAAATGCTCCAACCAAAAGACATACACTGGCTGAATGAATACAAAAACAAGACCCATCTATATGCTGTCTACAAGAGACCCACTTCAGACCTAGGGACACATACAGACTGAAAGTGAGGGGATGGAAAAAGATATTCCATGCAAATGGAAATCAAAAGAAAGCTGGAGTACAATACTCATATCAGATATAATAGACTTTAACATAAAGAATGCTACAAGAGACAAGGAAGGACAATACATAATGATCAAGGGATCAATCCAAGAAGAAGATGTAACAATTATAAATATATATATGCACCCAACATAGGAGCACCTCAATACATAAGGCAACTGCTAACAGCTATAAAAGAGGAAATCAACAGCAACACAGTAATAGTGGGGGACTTTAACACCTCACTTACACCAATGGACAGATCATCCAGACAGAAAATTAATAAGGAAACACAAGCTTTAAATGACACAATAGACCAGACAGATTTAATTGATATTTATAGGACATTCCATCCAAAAACAGCAGATTACACTTCTCAAGTGTGCACGGAACGTTCTCCAGGATAGATCACATCTTGGGTCACAAATCAAGCCTCAGTAAACTTAAGAAAATTGAAATCATATCAAGCATCTTTTCTGACCACAACGCTATGAGATTAGAAATCAATTACAGGGAAAAAAACGTGAAAACCACAAACACATGGAGGCTAAACAATACATTACTAAATAACCAAGAGATCACTGAAGAAATCAAAGAGGAAATCAAAAAAATACGTAGAGACAAATGACAATGAAAACATGATTATCCAAAACCTATGGGATGCAGCAAAAGCAGTTCTAAGAGGAAAGTTTATAGCAATACAATCCTACCTCAAGAAGCAACAAACATCTCAAATAAAAAATCTAACCTTACACCTAAAGGAACTAGAGAAAGAAGAACAAACAAAACCCAAAGTTGGTAGAAGGAAAGAAATCATAAAGATCAGAGCAGAAGTAAATGAAATAGAAACAAAGAAAACAATAGCAAAGATCAAAAAAACTAAAAGCTGGTTCTTTGAGAAGATAAACAAAATTGATAAACCATTAGCCAGACTCATCAAGAAAAAGAGGGAGAGGACTCAAATCAATAAAATTAGAAATGAAAAAGGAGAAGTTACAACAGACACCGCAGAAATACAAAGCATCCTAAGAGACGAGTACAAGCAACTCTAAGCTAATGAAACAGACAACCTGGAAGAAATGGACAAATTCTTAGAAAGGTATAACCTTCCAAGACCGAACCAGGAAGAAACAGAAAATATGAACAGACCAATCACAAGTAATGAAATTGAAACTGTGATTAAAAATCTTCCAACAAACAAAAGTCCAGGGCCAGATGGCTTCACAGGTGAGTTCTATCAAACATTTAGAGAAGAACTAACACCCGTCCTTCTCAAACTCTTCCAAAAAATTGCAGAAGAAGGAACACTCCCAAACTTATTTTGTGAGGCCACCATCACCCTGATACCGAAACCAGACGAAGATACTACAAAAAAAGAAAATAACAGACCAATATCACTGATGAATATAGATGCAAAAATCCTCAGCAAAATACTAACAAACAGAATCTAACAACATATTAAAAGGATCATACACCATGATCAAATGGGATTTATCCCAGGGATGCAAGGATTCTTCAATATATGCAAATCAGTGTGATACACCATTTTAAGAAATTGAAGAATAAAAACCATGTGATCATTTCAATAGATGCAGAAAAAGCTTTTGACAAAATGCAACACCCATTTATGGTAAAAACTCTCCAGAAAGTGGGCATAGAGGGAACCTACCTCAACATAATAAAGGCCATATTCCACAAACGCACAGGAAATGGTGAAAAACTGAAAGCATTTCCTCTAAGATCAGGAACAATACAAGGATGTCCACTGTCACCACTATTATTCAACATAATTGTGGAAGTCCTAGCCACAGCAATCAGAGAAGAAAAAAGAAATAAAAGGAATACAAACTGGAAAAGAAGAAGTAAAACCGTCACTGTTTGCAGATGACTTGATACTATACATAGAGAATCCTAAATATGCCACCAGAAAACTACTAGAGCTAATCAAGGAATTTGGTAAAGTTGCAGTATACAAAATTAATGCACAGAAATCTCTTGCATTCCTATACATTAATGGTGAAAAATCTGAAAGAGAAATTAAGGAAACACTCCCATTTACCCTTGCAACAAAAAGAATAAAATACCTAGGAATAAACCTACCTAGGGAGACAAAAGACCTGTATGCAGAAAACTAGAAGACACTGATGAAAGAAATTAAAGATGATACCAACAGATGGAGAGATATACCATGTTCTTGGATTGGAAGAATCAATATTGTGAAAATGACTATACAACCCAAAGCAATCTACAGATCCAATGCAATCCCTATCAAATTACCAATGGCATTTTTTACAGAACTAGAACAAAAAATCTTAAAATTTGTATGGTATGGAGACACAAAAGACCCCCGAATAGCCAAAGTGATCTTGAGGGAAAAAAACGGAGCTGGAGGATCAGACTCCCTGAGTTCCGACTATACTACAAAGCTGCAGTGATCAATACATTATGGTACTGGCACAAAAACAGAAATATAGATCAATAGAACAAGATAGAAAGCCCAGAGATAAACCCACACATCTATAGTCAACTAATCTATGACAAAGGAGGCAAGAATATACAATGGAGAAAAGACAGTCTCTTCAATAAGTGGTGCTGGAAGAACTGGATAGCTACATGTAAAAGAATGAAATTAGAACACTCCCTAACACCATACACAAAAATAAACTCAAAATGGATTAAAGACCTAAATGTAAGGCCAGACACTATAAAACTCTTAGAGGAGAACATAGGCAAAGCACTCTATGACATAAATCACAGCAAGATCCTTTTTGACCCACCTCCTAGAGAAATGGAAATAAAAACAAAAATAAACAAATGGGACCTAATGAACCTTAAAAGGTTTTGCACAAAAAAGGAAACCATAAACAAAACGAAAAGACAACCCTCAGAGTGGGAGAAAATATTTGCAAACGAAGCAACGGACAAAGGATTAACCTCCAAAATTTACAAGCAGCTCATGCAACTCGATATTAATAAAACAAACAACCCAATCCAAAAATGGGCAGAAGACCTAAATAGACATTTCTCCAAACAAGATATACAGATTGCCAACAAACACATGAAAGAATTCTCAACATCACTAATCATTAGAGAAATGCAAATTAAAACTACAATGAGGTATCACCTCACACCAGTCAGTATGGCCATCATCAAAAAATCAACAAACAATAAATGCTGGAGAGGGTGTGGAGAAAAGGGAACCCTCTTGCACTGTTGGTGGGAATGCAAATTGATAACAGCCACTATGGAGAACAGTATGGAGGTTCCTTAAAAAAACTAAAAATAGAAGTACCATACGACCCAGCAATCCCACTACTGGGCATATACCCTGAGAAAATCATAATTCAAAAAGAGTCATGTACCACAATGTTCATTGCAACTCTGTTTACAGTAGCCAGGACATGGAAGCAACCTAAGTGTCCATCAACAGATGAATGGATAAAGAAGATATGGTACGTATATACAATGGAATATTACTCAGCCATATAAAGAAACAAAATTGAGTTATTTGTAGTGAGGTGGATGGACCTAGAGTCTGTCATACAGAGTGAAGTAAGTCAGGAAGAGAAAAACAAATACCGTATGCTAACACATATATATGGAATCTAAAAAAAAGAAAAAGTTAGTTCTGAAGAACCTAGGGGCTGGACAGGAATAAAGACGCAGACATAGAGAATGGACTTGAGGACACGGGGAGAGGGAAGGGTAAGATGGGACGAAGTGAGAGAGTGGCATGGACTTATATACACTACCAAATGTAAAATAGATAGCTAGTGGGGAACAGCCACATAGCACAGGGAGATCAGCTCAGTGCTTTGTGACCACCTAGAGGGGTGGGATAGGGAGGGTGGGAGGGAGATGCAAGAGGGAGGGGATATGGGGATGTATGTATATGTGTAGCTGTTTCACTTTGTTATAGAGCAGAAACTAACACACCATTGTAAAGCAATTATACTCCAATAAAGATGTTAAAAATAATATATATTACCCAGAGCAAGAGACTGTTCCTTGATGATCCTGCTAAATCAGACCTCTTGCTGCTCATCCCTAGGACCCATGGCCCAGAGCTCATTCCACGAAACGTGCCACATTGCTTACTTGTCTTGATTGCACAAAGCTTTCCATTTTCCCTACTCATGGATTAGTACCTACCAATATATGAAGTACAGATATTTACTCATAATTTCCTTTTCCTGTTGAACATATATGTTAATTTTTAAACAGATTTACAAAAGAGAAGTCATTTAAAATACTCTGTCAATTGTTTTGCCAATCAACATTTATGTAATTCATCTCAATGCCAGTTTATTATTCACATTTGATGAGTACCCTGACCATGTTATGAGAATGGGATTTACTTTTGCCATCACAATATATCCAGAGGGGTTTTCCACAGATAGTTTACATAACCTAATTTGTCTTTTACTTAAAACATACCATAGTAAAATACATGCTTAAATCAGAACATCAATACCCCATGTTTCCGTTTTCAAATTAGTATATGGTGATAAATTAAAACGAGGTGAAAAATAAAGAGCTACGAATAGCATATATTGTCATTCAGGACAATTTTCAAATGGCAAGGAACACATAAATCCCCCCCTCTCTTTGAAAGGCATTAGACTCAATTCAATACTTTGAAGCTATTTTTCAACAATTGTATTTTTATCTATATATGTTGTTCAGCAACTTTTTATCCATATATGTCATTTTTCACTTAGGGAGTCCCTGTAAACATTGTTTAAGCATTAAGTCTAAACAGTAATTCATATTTTTGTAAGGAACTGTATGAATGTAGCAGCTTTATATAATTTATGAAGGAAGTTTTACTGGATAAATGCCAAGTAAGAAATAGAGAACGTTTCAATTATTACCCAGAACAAACATGCTCACTGCAGAGCAGGGACTATATCTTGAATTAGCATTAGACTTTATATAGACAGTATCAGGAATAAATGGCACTAAAATAAGTATTTGAATTCTGAAGAAAATGTTTGATACTTTATTATGGCCACTTGAGACTAGACAATAGATATCAAAGTATCTAAGAACATTTCTCAGCACATCTTCCCCCAAAACCCAAAATGTCTTATGGTCCTCAGTTACACTGGCTGACTCTATAGATGAGCAATGTCAAGGAATTTGCCCATAATTATACAATAACTAAATCCAGTTTTGCTTCAGTGCATGAGCAGTGTTGTCTCCAGTATCTTGTGTTAGGTCAGTAAATGTTATGTGTTCTCTATAGGCAACTTACACTGTTAGTTTGCCATTTGTAAAATATGTTAAAGTATTTTATTTCCAACAAGATCCGAAGTTCCTGGAGAGAAAACACTTCCTTCTACTCATTTCAGTATATCTCCCTAGTACCTGGCACAACCTTGAAAAAAATAGAAGAATATAGATATTGATCATTGTAACATTTTATTCATCTACTTGACAAATATTCACGGAGCACTAACCATATGCCTGAGTACTGTTTCAGGCACTGGGGATGCAACAGTGAATAAAAAATGCTCTTGTGGAATTTATGATTAATCAGTTCATTCATTTATTCAAGGATATTATTGAACACTGACTAGATAGCACATACTGTGCTCTTAGTAAAAATATAAAAGTGAAAATTTAGTCCATTTCTTACCTTAAGTAACTTTTAGTGCAGTTGGAGAAATACATAAATAGATCATTATGCTTCAATGCTGTGATAGAAATAAACACAAGTGGTGGGCCCCTAGTTCATATTTGCACGGAGAGAGCAATAAAGAAATGCTTCTTGGAGGGTATGATACTTAAGCTGACATAGAAAGTACTAGATTGCTTTGCAGGTGGGGTGACATTGGAGAGGGTAGAGGTGGGAACTGAGAGTGGAGAGAGTGAGTCCAAGCAGACCCAAGGGCATGTGCAAAGCAGAATCCTGAGACAGGGCGTATCCCATGACCAGAAGTGAGAATAGTTCAATATTGCTGGATAATAGAAAAAGAAAAGCCCTATGTAAATAAGAGAAGCTGCAAAGGGCAAGCTAGACGCCGATCACAAAGAGCTTTGTATACCTGTGAAACTGTATGGTCTTTTTCTAGAAGTCAGTTGGGAGCTGTTATGATCAATGCAGACTAAACTTCAGTAAACTGTATTCTGAGGCTTAAATAAAATATGTTTTCTCAAATTCTATAAACATTTTTGAACAACTTTTGTGTTGAAGGCATTACACTACACTAGATTTGTAGAGAACATAAAAATAATGTAGTATTATAAATCTTATCCTCAATAAATCTGCAGTTTGTTAGAGGGCATGAGCTAAGTACATAAATGAGTACATAAATCGAAGCCCCCAAGAGACAAGTTCTAAAGGACAGAAAGAAATCATATTATTTTGATGAAAAGACGAAACTTCAGGGTTGCATCTGTATCAGGATTTGAAGGATGGGTTTTACTTCAACAAAGAGAATTAGAGTAGAGGAACAATCATGAACAATGCAGCAATATGGAAAATTAGAATGTAAACAAAGTAAAGGTCATGAATCAGCCAGAAGCCAAGTTTTGCCTTGAGTGTATAAAGTGTGTTGAGGTGGTTAACTTTGCAATTTGTCTATTTTCTGTCAGGAAGACTCTGACCTCAGACCTTCCCATAGGTGACTTCTTGTTGTCATTCAGATCTTAGGGCAGATGTCTGCTCCAGAGAGAGGCTCTCCCTGCTTACGTAGCTAAAATGAAACTTCTCATTTATCCTCCACCATGTCACCCTGTTTTATTTGTTTATTTTTTCTTATTTTTTATTATAGTCCTCCCTTGTTTATAATGTAAGTGGAATAAAAGTAAGAGTATTGTATTATATGTATTTCACTACTATAACCTGCACACGTGTAATAGGCCTTCAATACCTGTTTATTGAATGCATGAAATAAATGACCAAGTCAATAAGATCAGAAAATAGTTTGAGGCTATAACATAGAAAGCTTGCATACCAGGCAGAGATGTTCGCTAGAGCAATGCCCGTGGAGGGATCTTTGCTGAGGGAATGGCCTGACTGGAGTTCTGTTTCTGAACACCTGGAGGCCATGAAGAGGTTGGATTCAAGACTGAAAGATCAGAGGGAAAGGAAATATCCAGAAGCTACCATAAGAGCTCTGGCAAAATAAATCAAGCACCAGAACAAGGACTGTAGCAGTAGAATTAGGAAGAAGGAGACATGGGGCAGCTAGAGTGGCAAGGTTTGGTTGCCAGTGACTCAACGTGCAAGAAGAAGGTTAAAGAGGACTCTCAAATTTCTGGAGTCAATAAACAAGAAAACAGTGAGTCCAGGGATATTTTGAGTTTACAGTGCTGGCGAAACATTCGGAAGATGATATCCACTTGGAAAATCAGCTGTTGAGTCCAGGAGAGAATTAGGGCTGCAGACCCACATCTGACAACTTATTTATGTAGGTGTGTCCAGGCTTCCCACCCATAACCATCCTCCCAGTAGGAAAGCCTTTCAAGTGGCAAAGGCATCAGCAGAACTCATGAGTTTATTGTACTCTTTACTGCCTCCCCCGTATCATTTTTTTTCTTTTGCAACCGACAGAAGCATTTAAGCTACTTGAGCTCAAGATACACAACCTGATATCACACTCTGTAGCTCCCTTCTCTAGCAGGTCACTTTTTCCTGATGCACAGTCATGTTCAGCCTTGTACATCCCTGTACAGTTTCTCTCAGATCTCTCCTTGGCAGAGGTATTTTAGTTCAGTTGTATGTACCTGAGACTTTAATATGATTTCTCCTTCTTGTTGGAGACAATCTGCTCCCATGATTGGTATTTATAAGTTTTGCATTCCTTTCTACACAACTCCGCTTCCTTTATCCAGAAATGTGTTATGATTTATTCCTCTGTTTAAGCCAGATAAATTGGATTTATATTATAAAAAAGAAGCCTTTGTGCAATTTTGAAGAAAAAGATTGATGAGGGAAATGGGTGTACCTTAATGATATTGGTGGTCTGCAGTACCAGGAACTGAAAAGCGATTGGGTGGAACTATCTTAATCTAGCAGGTAGGGCTCAGTCTTAGTGTTGTTGAAGAGGAGTTAAAATAATATCTGCATATTTTTAATGATTTAATTTAATTCTTTGATATGGATGATATTTCTGTGAGACTGAAGTGAAAAAAATATCAAGGCAATGATGAAAAATGGATGTGTTTATAAATTAGAATATGGAAACAGAAAAGGAACCAGGACAGAGATAGAAGAACCAGAATAGAATAGTGTTGGTGAATAATGATAATGATGATGACTAATATTTGTTGTCCTTTTACCAGGGACCTGGTATAGATCTAACCACTTTATTGATATTATCCTTTTAAGATTTAGCAATGTCCCATTATTTTACTGTCCATTGGATAGTGGAGGATTTAATATTAGAGAAGTTAAGTAACTTTTCAAGGTCACAGAGCTAGTGTGTAGATATGACTGCTGGTCAGTTGGACTTCAAATTTCCAAGCCATCAGTGAGTAGCCTAAAGCAAAAAAAAAAAAGTTTTAAAAGAAAAGAAAAAATACTGTTTTAAGAAAGAATGGCACAACAAACACACCAGTGTAAAGCAATTATACTCCAATAAAGATGTTACAAAAGAAAAGAAAAGAAAGAATGGCAGGCAAGTGTCTTAAATGCAGCAAATAATCAATGAAAATAACAGGGGAAAAGGCCGCTAGGTTTGGTAATTAAAATGTCATTATTAATGTTTGAGAGAGCAATTTTTTTAGAAAGAAGGAATGGTAGAAATCAGATTGTATCCTATAAAAAGAAACTGATGTTTTCTGTAAATGGGAGATTTTGGGAAAGCTGAAAACAAAGTAATAGTGAACCAAGCATTCAATTCAAATTCTCATTTGATTTTTTAATTACAGATTTTCGTTCATACATGCAATATGCAAATAAATACACATTAATAAAGTTGTAGTTCATTTAAATCTTTCAGAATACTTTGTTCTAATCTTAATGAAGAGAGAGAGAGAATGATTATCATGTACTAGCTAATTTAAGCTGCATGCTAAGGGCCAGTGTTCTGTGTAGAGCAATGTTTAAAAATAATAACAAGGATTTCTTTAAAAATATAAGTTAATGCTGTGCAGAAGGTCCTCCATTTATCTTCATTTCTGAGGTCAGAAGCGAAATTCAGTTGTAATTCAAGATCTGGCAATAGAACGACCTTTATGGTGAGCTGTTCCAGTCTCTGACATGTCCTTGTATGTTCTTAGTCTAAATGTTAATGTTTAAATAATAAGACTGTGTCTTTTTTGTTAGAACTTTGTTATAATTGTTATTTCTTTTAAAAAAAATCTATATCTGTCTATCTATAGTTCATTTGGACATAGATAACTTTTAAATAGTAGTATCTGTTTTTGACTCTAGTTTCTATTTTTATGACACATAGAGTAAGCTTAAATGTCATTGGACATATATTTACATAAAATTCAATCATTTCTTTGGGGAAACATGAGAGATCAGTTGGGTCTTAAATTTGCAAAAGATGCTGGTTCCCCAGGACAACAGTAATGACAGATAAATTGGGTTTTCCACTGTGGAACTCCCCATAGGCTTGTGCTATAATACACAGAGTGGAAGGGCTGCCTTGGAGGATTTTGTTGCTAAAGTGCCTATTTCTACATTTACTTACTTGTAGGAAAATCTGCCATGAATTATGGAATATAGAAATTTAAAAGAATATCCTAAACTGTAAGTTTATATTTTGAAGATTTAGCAGTATATAAATGAATATAGAAAGAGAAAAGTGTTTTATCTGAGAATTATAGTCATTGAAAAGATAAAAATGTGCAATGGTTTGAATATGGATATGAACTTAGAATATTTCGGAGAAAATTCTCTTTTTGGTAACAAATAGGTTATTTTTTATCTTATGTGAAATCGCCAAGACTGTGTACCTTTAAAACTATCCAGGTGTCAATGCAATCAGAAGTAGAAGAATAAATAATGACTGTTTATTTCTTTGTTATTGATTGGCAAGTCTGGAGAAAGACAATACAATTGATTTTAAATGTATATTGGCTTTTATTACATTCTAATCAATTGTACTACTACATAGCAACCTGAACTTCACATTTTATTCGGTTGTGGCTCAATGCCAAATTCTTGAAATTAATTAGTTCCTTGAATAGGCAGGAAGTGTGGATAATTGAAAGTATTATTTTAATGATTATTGTAGAATAATCAATTTTTACATTCTACTTTTTATTTAGGCAAAAGATCTCATTAGGCTTCAAGAACATAGCCATGTTCAGTTTCTATTTATTGTCACCCATAGGTTGCTTAGCTTAATGCTACATGATCAGCCTCAAAATAAGAGGTGCTACTTTAAATTATTTTCGTTAAAAAAAGGAAAATGCATTCATAACAATGGTATCATAATTGGATTCTCACCTGAGTGTAACTTTAAAAAATTTTTGTTCTATTTATTTCTCCAAGCATTTAACTCTTCTGTGCTGTTCCGTCCTCTCCCTTTCTCCACAATGTATATTTCTTTGCATTAATACAGTCTGCATCTTGTCTACTAAAAGTAAATAGTTCCCTCTTTATACCAAATAACCACAGATTCACAATGTTTGTTGTTTAATAAGTTTATGCTGAAAAGTCATTTTATCATTAACATGCATCCAGTTCTGTATTTGATTTATGTTCCGTAAAATGTTTTTAAGTCCAAATTTCTAGTAATGTCAGAAGGTTTTATAATGATATTTCAATGGTCTCAGATGAGTCTGAATCTTACCATCATCTCCTATAAGTACCAAAAGCTTATCTTTAACAGTCAGTCCAGCCATTGTGATCTCAGTTTGTACCCAGAGTATCAGATTTCATTCCATCTCTTCTACCTCTTCTGTATTTTAGGCATAATGTCGGTGTGCAGAACAACTGTGTTTTTTCTTAAGTTTTTGCATGCTAAACAGACACATTCTTTAAAAACCCATGGGGTATTTACTAACTGTTCTCTCTGTGCTTTGGATACCCTCGTTCCGCTTAAATTACTTTCTTCGCAAAACTTCTGCTACATAGTGTGATGGTTATAAATTTCCTTTCCAGCAGTGCTATTGTAGTTTATGTTTGTTGTGCCTTACCTAAAATTAATTTTGAAAGACTCATCACATAAATGTTCTTTTCTAAGTACTCTGGTCTTTATCACAGACATTGGAAAAGACAGGTAGTTAGGCCAAAGGGAATTGTCACTTGGATAAACAGGTGAGATTTGGTCTAAAACATTTCTTTGTTTAGAGACATTTGTGTTTTGTTCAGCATATAAAAATGGCATAACTATGAGCTCAGAATATACATCACATTTGAAAATTTGAAAGTAGTTATCAGCCCTTAATTATCAGCTTCATCTGACACCCGTGTAATAGCCAAGGAAGCTTGGTATAATATCTGAAGTTTCCTCTTACCTACTTCAGATCAAGTGACTGGGTGAAAGTAGGATTTTAATTCTGAATATCAGATCTATAAGCTTGAATGGAATTCTAGAGTACTTGAACAATGCTGACAGTTTATATGGCCTTATGACATTGCTAAATAGTCTGACTTTTTTAAAAAGGCAGAAGTTATCCTTTGGTGTTTCCAGAGTCTGAAAGTCCTTCTCAGACACTTCTTTGTGTGTGTTAAGAACATGACTTTAGGAGATTATCATTAAATATGTTCTTATATGAGTAGAAGGAGAAATAAAAGAATAAAGGCATAGTTTTTTATGAGGAAGTCAGTGGCAGAAGACCTGAAATATGAGCTATTACACAAACGAAAATTATAGTGGAGTAATAAAGGGTGGGAGGAGAGAAAAAGGAGCCTGGGCATCAGGTCTGGGGTGAAGAGGAGGTGTAGTTGCAATAAAAAGGAGAAAGATCTTCCCAAAGGATGAACGGCGCCCAACACCGCTTCCGTAACTATCCAAATCCCTGATTCAAAGCTTATAATTCTTCCCAACCCTGAAAGAATTCAATTCTTTCAAAATAGTTTCCTTTTAAGTAGAGGAAAACCTGTTTAGGAGGTTCTTTTCTGAGATCAGTGTATTTTTCTCGACATCAATGTGGTTTTTGATAATGTACTGTCGATTATCTCATCATTTCTATTACTATTTCTTCTAAGATATAATATTATAAATACTTGAATTAATGTAATGATTAAAAAATAAGCATAGGGCAAGGACTGAAATAATCCGGGGGAATTAATAGCATAAAGAATTAGTATTTGCAATATATATTTTTAAATGTTCCAATGAAATTCAGTGCTCCACAGGCAAAATTACTATGTCATTTTTGTTTATATACAATAATCTAAAACATGACAGATGAAGATATTCCACTACAAGTGAATTGAATGAATTAGTCAAAAGTAAATTTCTCAAAATAAACTCCAATATCAAATGTCTGAAAGAAGTATTAGACCTAATTACCAACTTTTAGAGAATGCTGAGGCCAGAGGAGCATGTTAAAAAAGCACTATGGAGATAAACTCAGCCAATCCAGACAGAAATCACAAAACAAAAGATTCAGTGTCTTCAGCAGACACATTGCAGAGGGGTGTGGAGAGAGAGAGAGAGAAAGAGGAAGATGAAAAGAGACCTGTAGATTAAAGAGAGAAGACTATATCTCTTTAATGTGTGGACTGTAATTGGATTCTGATTTAAAGGGATAAATTGAACATTGTATATGTATGAAGGGATGTGTATAAAATATATTTATAAAATAATTATTAAATTTGAGCACTGATTACTTTATTAGAGAATCATTTTTAATGCTTTTTTAAAAAGTATAAAAGCAATATTGTGTTTATGTTTTTTAAAAGTTATCTTTTTAGAGGTAGGCAATGAAATATCTACTGATGAAATACTATAATGTCTGGGAGTAGAAAAAGTTAGGAGGATCAAATAAACCAGATTTTCCATGAACTATAACTATTAAGGTTGGGTAAAAAGTAGATGGGAGTGCATTGTACTATTCTGCTTACTTTTCTAAGGGTTTGAAATTTTCCAAAATAAAAAAGTCAAATATATATGCCAGTTGTAGGGTATGAAACGCTTAATATGTAAATACAACCTATTTTTGAATCACCATTTTTCCATGGAAATCTCTTTACAAAAGAAGAAAGTGACTTGAGAATTCACAGATCCTGTCCCTTCAACCTTTCTTCATTTTTGACGAATAATTTTTACTCTATGGTATTCATTGACCAAAGATACATACATACATACATACATACATACATACATACATACATATATATATATATATATATATATATATATATATATATATATATATATATGACATGAAGATGTATACACTGTAGTCTCTAACCATTAAAAATTACCTTGGAGAAAAAAAATAAAAAATATAAAATGAACTTGAATTCCACTCAGGAAGATAGAGTATTTCATGACTGTGTCAACAGAATAATCACATTGGACAATATTTGTAATATCAAATATGATCATTGTAAAAATCTTTAAAATATTTTTAAAAGAACATATTAATTACATCGAATGTTTTCTAACTTAATTTCTGGGTTCTCAATTTTGCATTTTCTGTTCTTTGTTTAAACTGCTGCATTCCCAAATTCCCAGAACACTTGCAGTATAATGCTCATGAACTTCACAAGACCTCATTCTTGATGAAGCAGGATATAAAATAATAAAAATCATGTCCCATTTGTTTCTTTCTGTACTAAGCCATGTTTCATTGTTCATTTTCCCAACCTTTCTAAAGCTTAGGTAGTTACAAACATTCCCGTATTTTATGTATGGAGGGAGAAAAATGTAGCCAAGAAAATGAGTGTGCACGTTTATATTCTCACCTGGGATCATCTTGAGGATCAATACAGGACTTTAAATGTATCTGAGAAATGTGCTTCAAGTATAAAATGATAATAGCGATCTTCGTACATGTAAAGAGGCTTCATTTGTTTTGGCTGTTAGTCATGAGATATCCCTTTATATATAATTATGTGTTTGGTTACCAGGTTGATTGTAGACAAAGATTAGTAGAAGATTGCAGGTTCTTTTAAAGCATTAATAGAACTATTTTTGTATTATCTTTTCAGAATAACTCCTGGGTAATATTTTTAGAACTTTGATTAATCTTCTTATCAGAGTTTGGCATTTATAATTTGCAATGAAATGGCATACTCTTTAATCTATACATTAAATATAATCTTTCATGGACCATAACAGTTTGAAGGTACCATGAGAGAAGAATTAACTTGGAACAGTGCAGAATGCCTGTCCCCAGAGGCTTGGATAAGAGAACCAGATTGCCTCCAGACTAGAGAGAAATGAGGTAACATTCAAGTAACAACATTGTTATTTGATGCATTGTTATTTGGTGCAGAGCTATACAATATCAGCACTAATTCCAGAACATTCTTTGTTATATACTTAGAAAACAATTTCTCCTACCTCTTTATTTTCTAATAGTGCTTATGCTAGCTTCTACCAATGAGAAAAACCTATTTACAATTCTCTTAATGTTACACCTTTACAGCTTTTGCATGTTTCAAAGTAACACAAGTATTTTCCTGCTTTTTTCTCATAATACTTTTAAATTTTGGTTTTTAAAATACTTGGCTCAAGTTTTTTGAAGTGTCATTTTCAAAACAGCAGAATAAGATCATTTGAAGAGATAAGACAGAATACAGGAGCCAACATTTTGTGAAATTCTATCTGGAGCCCAGTAGTTTGAGAATTGTCTCTCTATGGAAACACCTTTATTGATGGTTGGACATTATTAGGACAGTACCATGATCTGGAGGAGAAAACTACAAATTGCTAGGGAGGTAAACTTCGGGTGAACAGACAGCACAATATGCTACAGTAGTAGCTGATCTCTCCACAAGATGGCGGTCATGGTTTAATAGTTGGTTTTAATTAGTATATTCAAAATATATTAGTATACAAAATTTACAATGTTGACATTACCAACATTCAGTGATACTGAGATATTAAGTTACAATATTTAGGGAGTATATTATGCAGGTAGTATTTATATTCCTGCAGATTCTTTCTCTTGGCTCCATACTATGTTTGGTAGGTACCACCAGCCCAACCAGAGAAATAGAATGAATAGAAAGTGGGTCACCAGTTCTAATCTTGAATGTGGAAAGGAAGAGCGGAAGAGACACAAGATCACCTAGCAATTACAATATGTATCAAAGCAAACCAAGGCAGGAGCCAGGCCATTAGAATAGTGGGTGGTGTTTCTTGGTGGGTAATGGGTGCTAATGCTCACTCCTGAGCTCTAATCCCTGGCTCTGATTATTAGTGAATAAGACCTGGAGGACAAAACAGTCAGCGGGGCCCTGCCCTTGGATTCTTGGATTCTGTGTCTGGAATCATCATTGGTTTATTCCAGGTTGTCCCATATTTTACCACTGACGGACACACTGACTCAGACATAGAGTAACTTGTGCCTACAAGTTGACATAAATCATCAGATTGGGTTGACAACTAAAGAAATAAATCAGGAGCTAATATTAAATCTGAGTATAATTGATTGGAATCCTCAACAAGAGGTAAATATGGATGTAAATTATGTTCTATTGTAATACACTAAGATAAAAACCATGAAATTTTGTCTCTGAATTTGACAAAATTTGGATTTTTTAAATGTATTTTCTTGAACTGTTATAATTTTTCTTTTAAATAAAGTAATGGGACTATGAAATGGCAGTTATTCTTATAGCTTGAAATTCTATAGTCTCTATGTAGAAAAATGATGTTTTAAAATTTTTGTTAGAGAATAATATCCCAATGAATGTTTCAGAAATTGTTGACAGTTAATGTTAATATTAATAATCTACATCAGGTTTACTCATAGTTCCAATCTCTAAAAAAGGTTCGTTTTAGCTAAGTGTATGGAATGTATGTGTATATGAAATTGTGATCTATACAACACCTTAAAACTGTAAAAATGCATTATTCTATTTGGAAATTTCCTCAAGAGATCAAGAAGCTCCAAATGCTTTAGTATGGAGTACAAGGCAATTCAGTCATTTTAGAGCTTAATTCATCAACATTCATGCATCCTGTGACAGAGATATGTCTGCAGTGCTTTGACTGTCCTACACCTCCAAGATTTTACACATACTGTTGCCCTAGTTTTTCACTGCTTTATCCTTTGTTGAACTAATGAAACCAATAAACTAAATTAGTGTTCACTAAACATCATTTATACTCATACTACCCTACCATTTTTATTTTCTATGAGTAACACCTACATTCTTATTTACTTAATACTTTTCTATGAATATATTGATTCTTTTAAAGTTAGTCTTACTCTAAACAAAATACACTGAAACTATGGCTTAAAATAAAATAGAAACTTCTTGCGGTCAGGTTGGAGAGACTGGTACTACACTAGACTTACCTATCTACCTTAAACAACTGAAAAACTATACACACTGTGTGAACAACTTGATTCCAAAATCAGACTTGCAAGACTGACCCCAGAGAAAAAAATCAAACAAGGTGAGTCATAAAATGACTTCAAGTTTCTGCCTAAAGGTACTTGTTAGACCATGAAACAAGACAGAAATGTCAGAGAATTGAAAAGACAGAGATATGATTTCAGGTAGGCTGCGTCAGCTGGAATTTATAGTAAAGAGTTCGTGGAAAGGAAAAACCTAAGCAGCACAATTCCCAGAGTTCACACTGTGCTGGAGACTTGATTTCTGACAAGCCATTTGGAGAAAACACAGTCAAACACCCATTGCATTCATTAGGGACCAAGAAGTGTTACACCATAGTAATATGTTTAAACTACCTAGCAAAAGGCTACTCTCAATGGGCTCTAATATAATTTTAAAATTATCCTCAGAAGGACCAAACATATCTTCAAGTTGCTTAACTAAGGGCCTAAACAGAGTTCAAAACTATTTAAAGAATAAAAGACCCAGGCACTCAATGATGTAGCATTTATAATATCCAGTCATTTTTAAAGTAAATAACGAAAGAAGCAGGAAAATGTGACCCATACCTAGTTAAAAAAAAAAAAAAGTCAATAGAAACACATCATGTAGCTATAGAGATGATGTAATTACTAGCAAAGATTTTGAAATAGCTATTATAAATACACTAAAAGACTTTAAAAAATGTAAATATGGAGGGGAGAAAAGGAAGATACTAACAAAGAACCAAATGAAACTTCTCGAGTTTAAAAATATAATACCTGAAATAAAAACACTCACTGAATAGATCTAGCGACAAATTAGACCCTGCAAGAGGAAATGGTCAATTAATTTAAAGATATAGGAACAGAAACTATCCAAGTTGAAGCACACAGAGAAAAAAAAAACAAAAACATAAGATGAACGTATACAGAATCTCAGGGAACTGTGGGAAAGTACCAAGAGGTTCCACATTATATGTAGTTGAAGTCCCAGAAAGAGAGGACAGAATAGGGGTAGGGGCAGCAAGAAATATTTTAAGAAATAACGTCAAAATTTTTTCTAGATTTGATAAAACCTATAAAATCAAAGACCCAGCGATATTACTGAACCCAAGGCAAATAAGCATGAAGCAAAATACATCTAGGGACACCATAATCAAACTGGTGAAAAGAAAATGATAGTGAAAAAAATGATAAAAGCATCAAGAGAAAAAAGACACCTGTCATGTAGGGAAACAAACAAATGACAGATTCTTGGTCAGAAATAATGAAATTCTGAAGTCAACGGAATGACATTTTTAAAGTACTCAAAGGAAAATCAAAACTGTTAATCTAAAATTATCTATCCAGTAAACACTACTTCAAAAATGAAGGAATGTATAAACTTCTTTGAGGCATGTACAGACCAAGAGAATTTGTCTCTAATAGACCAGTACAATCTGAAATGTTAATGACATTTCTTCATGTCAAAAAGAAATGTTATAGGATGAAGAGTTGAAACTACAGAAATAGCATAGAAAATGTTAAATATTTTAATAAATATAAATATAATTTTAAAATTTATCTTATTTTTAAAATTTCTTTAAAAGATAAGTGACTGTTGAAAGTAAATATAATAACAATGTATTTTAAAGTTGCTAACCTAAAGTTCAAATATATAACAATAAAGTCAAAGCACAGGATATAATAAGGGAAATATACTATTTGTAGATCTCATGTTATATTCAAAATAGTACAGATAATATGCAAATAATATTATTTGAAGATATACCATAATAATTTATAAATGCATACAGTAAACTCTAGAGCAACCACCAAAAATTGAAACATAGACTAAACTGATAATACAGATAAAATCAAGTCATAAAATATTCTCAATTATTACCAAAAAAGAAGGAAAGAGGGTAAAAAAAGAACAAAGAGTAGATGGCAATGATAGAAGGTAAAAGGCAAGATGATAGGTCAAAATGCAACATATTACTAGTTAATGAAGTAGAAATGATCTAAATAATCCAATTAAAATTTTAAAAAATGTCAGAGTGAATACAAAAAAGACCAGTTACGGGCTATCTAAAAGAAACAGCATTTCAATATAAAGAAAGTGATAGTTAAAGAGTAAAATAATTAAAAAGCATACCATGCAAACATTAATCAAATACATTTGTGCTAGCTATATTAATATCAGGCAAAGTAGACTTCGTAAAAAGCAATATTACCAGTGATAAACAGAGCCATATCAAACGATAAGATGACTAATACATCAAGTCATACTGTTTTTAATATGTACGCACCAAATTACAGAGTTTCATATATGAAACAAAATGGAGAAGCAGTTAAATCAACAGTGATATCTGAAGATTTCCATATTCTTTTCTTTTTAACTGATAGCTGATAGTGTGAAAATCAGTAAGTGTATAGAATATTAGAATAATATTTCAAGCAGTTTGACATAATTGACATTTATAAAAGAATCCACTCAACAATGGCAGAATACACATTTTTTCCAAGTAAATCAAACAGCGTACTCTGATATCAATACAAAAAACAAGTCCAGTGGTCCTTTTAAACAATAACACAAAAATCCTTAATATTAGCAAATTAAAAGTAACATTATGCAAAAAAAATTATGATACAAAGAACATAAAGACAAAAAAAGAGGTAAATTACACTTCATCACAATTAAAACTCATCTTCAAAAGACCTCTGTAAGAAAATAAAAAGCCAAGCTACATACCAGTATTATCAACTTTTACTTCTTCAGCCATCTGAGTAGAGTGAATTGATAGCTATATATTCTTTGCCAAAGTGTTTGGTCAGATAAGTTGCTCATGGTTTTGAAAATTTAGTTGTTTGTTATTTTATTATTGAGTTTTAGGATTCCTTCTATATCCTAGATACCAGTTCTTTTATATATATATATATGAGAGGGAGGATATTTTTTCTCCTAGAGTGCGTACCTTGCTTATTTTCTAAATATGGACAAAGTTTTAGTTTTGATTAAGTCTGACACACACATACTACACATATGTAATTATTTCTATGACATGTTTATAAAAGCTTTGCCTACTCTCAAGGCATGAGGATATTCTTCTGTGCTTTCTTTTTCTCTAAAATCTTTACGGTTTTCGATTTTATGTTTGGGTCAATGATCCATCTTGAATTAATTTTTTCATATGGTGAAAGGAAGGAGCTGAATTTCATTTTCCTTCATATACATGTTGAGTTATTCCAACATAATTTGTTGAAAAAACTTTTTTTTCTTTATCTCTAGATTGCATTGCCATTTTTGTCAAAAATCAAATGACATTAAAAATATGGGTGTACTGGGGACTAAATTTTCTGTTCCATTTATCTCATTTGTCAATCACTATATTAGCATCAAACTGTCATGGCTACTAAAGCCTTAAAGTGACTACTGAAATAGGTAGTAAAAATTCTCCAGTTTTATTATTTTTCAATATTGTTTTGGATACTCTTGATCTTATCATTTGTACATAAACCTTATAATCAGCTTTTAATTTCTTCAAAAAATGTGTGCAGTATTTTATTTGGAACTGAATTGCATCCATGGATCAATTTGAAAAGATTTTTGTCAATGTTAATATGTCATGAACATATTTGTCTCTTTAATTTATAAGTTATAAGATGTATTATAGTTTTCAGAGCGCAGGTATTGCACACATTTTATCCTACTGTCTTGTGGCTTCCTGGTGACAAGTTAACAGCATGTTTAATGACTTTTTCTCTGTATCTAATATGTTTTATTTACACATTAAAACATTTCATATACCTATATTTTAAGATTTCCTATTTAAGTTTGGTTTTGGTAAGCTTGACTATTATGTGCATGTGCATAGACTTCTTCATATTTATACTGTTTGGAGTTTGCTAAGATTTTTGAAACATAAATACACAACTTTCAAAAATTTGAGGGACTATTTGGCTATCATGTTTTCATGTTATATCTGTCTCTTTCTCCCTCCATTTGGGAATTCAATTATACATATGTTAGACTTGTTTTATATTGTCCCATGGGTTTCTGAGCCTCTGTCCATTACTTTTAAAATTTTTTCTCTCTTTTTTCTCCAGATCAGATAATCTCTATTGAACCATCTTAATATGTACTGATACATTCCTCTGTCATCTCCATTTTGTTCTTTACTTCATCTCGTGAAAATTTTAATTTCAGGTGTCGTATTTTTCAGTGCTAAAATTTTCCATATAGTTCTTTTTAAATTTTTCTGTTTCTCTCCTGAGATTTTCTATGATCTCCTTTATTGTGATCATATTTTCCTTTATATCACAAAGCACAGCAATAATAGTTGCTTTAACTCCTTTGCCTACTAATGCCAACATTTGGATTATCTTGGGATTTGCTTCTATTAATTTTCTATTATCTTAGAGTAGCATATTCATGGTTCCTTATATGTCAAATATTTTTTTATTTTATCCTGGATGTCACAAATATTATATTGTGGAGAATCTAGATTCTGTTTTATCCACCAAAATGTCTTGATGTTTTGTTTTAGGAAGCAATCAACTTGCTTGGAGTCAAACTGAAAATTTTATTGCTCGGACAGGACCTTAAATCTCTGTTCATTTATTTTCACTGCTGCTAGTCTGGCCTGCAGTTGCAGAGTAATAAGCTGAAGCATGTAGTAATTAAGTGATTTGCCTGTGGTAACACAAGTGAAAGAACAGTTTTTAAATTCATGTTTGTGTGATTTAACAATACCCCCAAACTTCTAACCACTATATTGTACTTTAATTTATCTGATTACTAGATAAATGATTTAAATTCTAGTATTAGAAATTTCCCAAAAATATTTTGAGAAAATATACTTTATTATTGTGGGAAATTCTAAATTCCAGAAAAAAATCAGCAATTTCAATTAACTTCTACTTGAGGATAGACTTACCTTGTATATTTTTATAAGATTATTACCATCTAAAATAGTAAAATGAACATGATAGAGGCCTAGCAAAGCAATATATTAATTATAAAAGTCTTAAAATTATATAATTTTCTGTAAGAAGCAGAATGTTTGATGGAAAGATTTTGGGTTTTGACAGCTATCATTTACTAATCGTGTGTGGCCTTGAATAACACATAAGATCCTCAATATTTTGAGGTAGATCTATGGATTGAATAAAACATCATAAGAAGGACCAAATGTAGATCTATGGATTGAATAAAACAACATAAGAAGGACCAAATGTCAAGGAAAGAGGTCTCAATAAATATACTTTCCAAATCTACCATAGATGAAATTTTGCACCAAACTCTGTCCCTCCTGCAACTGATATAGGAGAGAGACATCCTGAATTAATCACTAACTGCCTTATTCCTCAATATCACTTCTGGGGCAATTTTGAGCCACTCCTCTTGTATCTGTCTCTGGAGACTAAGTGATAGACAGTAGCTACCTGGAAAATTGCCAGATTACGCAGCAGAGGCAGGGGTAAAAGGAAGGTCAGAGAAGAGGAAAATGAGTTTGAAACTCAATTGATGCATTGTGGGGAATACTGCCATGATTAGAACTCATTGAGTACAAAAACAGCTTTGAGAATAAAAAGGAGAGGACTAAAAGCACACAAACTTAAATGAGCGAGAAAAACAGGAAGCAAATGAGCACAGTGTTTTCAAGGGAAAAAGTGTGTGTTTGGGGAAGGAAAAGGATTTAAATTATTTTATTCTAGTAACGAATATATGGTGTAACTGAAATACAGTTTCTGCCTTCCACATGTTGTTTTCTTATTTTGATATTTAGATACCTATTCATCTATAATTAATATATTTGAACAATTACAACAACAAATCATTACTGTTCTCTTTATCTTCCTGCTAATACAACTTTCCTTCTCTTAGAAATGGTCATTATATATTTAAAAACATAAATTGAAAAATATATGTAATTATTTAAAATAGCCTTAGGGGGAACTAGTGTAAAATATTTCTTTCCTTTTAATTTTTCATTCATTTAAAAGCTTTTAAACCATTAAAAAAATACATTTAAAATGTATTAAGGAACTTCCCTGGCGGTCCAGTGGTTAAGACTTCGCCTTCCAATGCAGGGGGTACGGGTTCAAACCCTGGTTGGAGAGCTAAGATCCCACATGCCTGGTGGCCAAAAAACCAAAACATAAAAAAGAGAAACAATATTGTAACAAATTCAATAACGACTTTAAAAATGGTCCACATCAAAAAAATAAAAATAAAAATTTAATTTAATTTAATTTTAAAAATAAAATAAAATAAAATAAAATAAGATTTATTAAGTGTATGCTATGACCTAACACTGTTATAGTTATTTGGAATAGATTAGAAAACTAATTATATCTTATTGTCAAATAAAATTTGCTCCTATTGCCCTCTGCTAGTTTTTTAACATTCTTGAACAATTTTATGTTATTTATTACAATAAGCATTTATTATACTCTAGATATAACTATATTTTTTCAAAAAAATCTGAAAGAATATGATATTCTTTTTATATAAAATCCTTGTATGAATAACTTGCAAAGTCATGGACTAGGCAAATAGTCATATTTCCTTCCATGGTTTGCTTAATATCATCATAGAAATTTATTACATGAATACAATATTTTAAAAAGAAAAAAATATGCATTGATACTAATGAATCTTAATCTACAAAGAAAATGATTGACCTCTGAGTTATTTTAATTGCTTTCATTTTTCATTGAAAGCCCTATTCTTACAGGCTGTATTTCAATTTCTCTAACTTTTTCTTAATATGGAAAATTAAGTTTAAGCACTCAATAAATTAGTATTATATTATAAGGAGCATTTTTTTCCTTATTAGAAATTCTTTTTTTTGCCCAGACTTCTATTTACAGAACTACCAGGGACATTTATGTTCTAATCTAACACTTTGGATATATTTTTATATCAAAATTACCCCCCAAATATAAATGATTATAAATTAGAAGACATAAGAGGGAAAACCTTGGGACACAGAACAGAGTAGATGAGAATTCTGAGAAGCAAAATACTTCTGATTTTAAGTAAGCACCAAGAAATGTCAGTGGAGATCATTACAGCAATAAGATTGTATTAAATTTCAAAAACCATTCTGTAGTAGCCAATATTGTAAAGATACCCATGTTTTGTTTCAGTAAGCAGAGTATCTATTTTAAAAGGCCTGCTGGGTTTTTTGTTGTGTTGCTGCTGTAATGGTGGTGGTAAGTTGCCTTAATAAATCTGTATACACTATCATTTTTGAAAAATTACCTAATTTCAAACTGAAAAGAACCATAAAACCCAAACATTTCAGAAAAAAAATGAATTTTTAGAAAGCATAGCTATAATTTTCTTTGAAAGCAAATACATAAAATAAATAGTTATGAGTTCACTATCTTGATTGTGGTGGTTGTTTCACTGGTATATAAATATATTCAAACTTAACAAATTATACAGTTTAAATATGTGTGGCTTATTGTTTGCTAATTATAACTCAATATAAGGCCATTTAAAAAAAATAGGGACACTGGAATTTCACTTTAATGTAAAATTGTCTTGAGGCCTTGACCTTTGAAAGGCCCTTTGGTGCCCTTCAAAATATGACAGAAATCTTACCAGTCACTCAGTTATAAAGATCCCTTGACCAGCTTCATTCAGAACTGTACATCATAATAAATAGTTTTGTAATGAGGTTGTAATGAATAAATGAATATTAATGATAATTTCAGTATGTATTCTTATACAATGTAGTTGTCTCTTGGGGTAAAATAGAATATCATTAATCCTTAAAAAAGAAGGAAATATAGACATCTGTGACAACAGATGAACCTGGAATACATCATGCCAAGTGAAATAAGCCAGACACAGAAGGACAAATAGTACATGATACCACTTATATGAGAAATCTAAAATAGTTAAACTCATAGAAACAGAAAATAGGATGGTGGTTGACAAGTTCGGTGGGGAGAAGGAAACAGGGAGTCATTACTCAAAGGGTACTAAGTTTCAGCTCTGCAATATGAAGAAGTCCTAGAGATCTCCTGTACAGCATAGTGTCTACAGTTAACAATACCGTATTGTATTGCAATACTGTATTGCTAAGAAACTTGTACTTATGTTGTGTTCTCATTACAAAAAGAAAACCCCAGAAAGAATAAATACAGAGGGCAGGAGAAAACTTTTGAAGGTGATGGAAATGTTTATGGCATACATTAAATATGTACAGCTTTTGGTATGTCAATCATACCTTGATAAAGTGGCTTAAAAATAACATTTTCCTGAAGTGAATAATGAAAACTGTGAAACCTTCCATCTGTCTCAAATTAACATATGAATAATATACAACCCTCCAAACATACCTTATGGGTGCTTATAAAAAATACAACAAAATTGTTCTAAAGTTGATCCACAGGAACAAACATGCAAGAATAACTAGACATTTATTTGAAAAACAAAAAGCAATGAGGGAGACATGATACCACATGATAAAATATGTCATAAAGCCCTCATAAAAAGACAGTGTAAGGTTATGCCAAATGAGACAAATAATGAGCAAAACAGAACATATAGCCCTGAAATAGACCTACTATGTAAAAATTATGCATTCTGAAATTAAGAAGCACTAAATGTATTATTCATCCGTTATATTTGGGGAATGACTAATTAATTTGAAAATGTTCTAAGGGATCCTTTACCTATTCCATAAAATAGCATTATTGACCATAATTTATGTAGAAAAGACCATTACTGAACATGAAAAAAAGTTTATGTTTTACCTTATTGACTCTAGTAAAACATGATGAAAAATTTAAAACTTGTCTAGTGGTAGATTACTACAACCACATTCTTAAATAACCATCAGAAATATAGAAGCAGAAATATAGTAAATAGAAATTTACTAGAATAGGTAAGGGGGTGATTATGCTATGAAAACAATTAAAAAGTAATTTCCATTAATGATCATGAAAAATAGTCATTAATACTTCCAGAACATAATTATCCTGATAGCGAACCTATGCACTCCTAGTTAGATTTGTTAGATAATAATTTATCTCAGTAAACACACATTAGTGTCAACCCCACTCTTACCAATGGACCTCATAAAGCAAGGTGCTTTCTGTTGGAGCATTTTAATTAGAAATATGATGGACTGCTTCTCCTTGTCCCTTGATAGATAGAACTACTGCAGGTTAGGGTTTTTTTAAACCTCTACCGATTTTTAATATGCGTTTTTGCAAAAAAACTCTCAGTTACTAAATTTAAAGCATGAGAACTGAAAGAAATGAATTTAAATCAACGGTATTAGATTATCATCTCAATGAGAAGTGAAATCAGCACTTTCAAAATGTTAGGGAATCTAAACATTTTTCCCCCCAGTATGAGAAACAGTGGGCAACTTAAAATAGCAACTTTTGTTGTTACTTAAGATTATTAGTTTAGAGAAGCAGTAGACATTATCATACTGCTAAAATAATTATAGGTTTTATTCAGTTTTAACTTGTCACTAATAACAGCCTTTCATTGCATGGGTCAGTATTGAAATGTATAAAAGATTTTTCTTTCTGCTTTCAAAATTGCCAAATATATATAGACAGACAAAAATGGCCCCAAAATGTGTATTTCTTCTTTCTTTCTTTATATTTTCATGCTTTTTTTTTTCTCCCTAATAAATATTGAGGGCACAAAGTGTGTTGCAGCTGTAAAGAACTTCTCAGGAAACTGGGACAGAATTTCCTAGAATTAACCCTCCATTAACACTGAAGGAGTGTAGGTTCATTTGTTTCAGAAAGATTTTTTGAATTGAGAGCCTCGATTATAATTCTGATGGTTTCTTGCTTGGAAACTTAATGAGTTTGACTGGGAATAATAGTGATTTTTTCCTGAAAGTAAAATAATAGATTTTTCAAGTTTAAGTTGAACTTGTTTTTGGTGGAGGAGTTTAGGGAGTATAGACCTGATCTAAAAGAAGGAAACATATGCATTAGCCTTGTGTATTTTCCCCAAGCCTTTATTCCCCATTACTGAAATGAAATGGAGTAACAGCACAAGCACATAGCCTATGAGTTTGGATGAACTTGCTTTATCACCCCCAAAGTTCTCTTTATTTCCTTTGGTTTCATATTTTACATTAGCTGTAAGGGCCACTGAAAACTCCTGTCATCTTGTTTTAATGAATTCTTCTCAAGCAATTGAATAAGCTTGGTTCATTCAAGGGATCTCATATTAGGGACCTTTGAAAACTAGCAAAGCAAATTGTAAATAGCAAAAGATTCCCTTGGTCTTAGAGAATTAGGGAACTTCCTCAAAACTGACTTTTAAGTTTTGGCTTGCTCTGATCCAGACCCACCCTGAGGTGCTATGAAGATGGTAGGTTTGTCATTCTGTATCTTTCCTACACATACTAAAGTGTTAAAATTAGCTTTTAAGTTTTATTCAATAAAAATCTTGTAGTGCTTTCTGATTAAATAAAACCCATAGTCATGACTGATAAGAATATTTCATGTGTATGTGAGTGTAATTCACTAGATTAATTAATTAGTAACAGAAACTAGCCTTACCATTACCTGAATCTCAAAAAAATTCAAATATTTTATCTCAATTTGCTCCGAGTTAACTATCTTCTAATACTGTATTGGAAATGTCAATTCTCTGCATCTCTCTTTCCATTCAAACACCAAGTCCCGTATATTCTTTCTTGGTAACATCATGTTCTAGCTAAAATATTTAAGGATATAACAATTCCCATTAATATGGAAAAGTCTACATAAATGAAAAAGGAAAAGTAGATGTTTGGGGTTATACAGAGTATAGCATAAAATAGGATTTGGTCAGTTTGTTAAGGTTTATATTTTTCTCAGGGTGTGAAACCATTATAAGCCAAGATGATATCCAAAATTTTACCAAACAACTGGTGCAACAGGGGCGCTGAGACTGCGCTGAGATGGCCCATAGACTGGTATGGTTAGACGTGTGTGTTAGCTGAGCATCATTCCAACTTATGAATTGCATAATATACTCTCAGATGAGGTGTTTATTGTCTTGTTTTGTTTTTGTTTGATTTTTTTTTAAGTGGGCTACTAAACAACATCTTTCCAACTCCCGTAAATTGCAGTTGATTAAATCATTTATTCTCCCACAGTCCTAGATTCAGTATATGCAATGTGATTAAAGGAATAGAAGTGACTTTCCTGAAGTTTTACCGAAATATGTACGTACAGATGCATGTAGCAAAAATGTTGAGACTGTGTTTAACAGAGGTGTGTTAATCAGAATTCAGCATGGTGGGGCTTCCCTGGTGGCGCAGTGGTTGAGAATCTGCCTGCCAATGCAGGGGACATGGGTTCGAGCCCTGGTCTGGGAAGATCCCACATGCCGCGGAGCAACTAGGCCTGTGAGCCACAATTACTGAGCCTGCGCGTCTGGAGCCTGTGCTCCGCAACAAGAGAGGCCGCAATAGAGAGAGGCCCGCGCACCGCAATGAAGAGTGGCCCCCGCTTGCCACAACTAGAGAAAATCCTTGCACAGAAACGAAGACCCAACACAGCCATAAATAAATAAATAAATAAAATAAATAAACCCAAAGTTTAAAAAAAAAAAGTAAGCTGAAATATTTAGTTAAAAAAAAAAAATTCAGCATGGTGACAGATCAGTGGAGGAGATATTCTGAAGTAAAGACTTGTCATACTTGCCACTACCTAATTCTATAGTACACAAGTATAGGTAAAGCATTTGAGGTTGAGTGATCCTGAGAGTAAAACAGTAACAACAATAATATCAGTGACTGTGAATATTTTTTAAATTCCACTCTTGGTTGCATGAGAAGAAACACAAAATATAATGCAAGGCAGCCGCATCAAAGCCTTTCAAACCAGGTGGAATATTAATAAATATATCAGTAACATAAACAAAGAACTTGTTTATAAATATATCAGTAACATAAACAAAGAACTTGTTTATAAATACTTTTCTCTTTCCCTTCATTCATAAAGTCTACATTTCTCTTTTATAGCATTTGTTGGATTGAGAGTGAACAGCGTGCTAAAAGAAAACAGACCTACCTGTGTAACTATAAGATGAAACAATCAAGTGAATTATTTAAAAAAAAAATGTCACTCTTCAAGTGGCTAAGAGAACGTGGGAGCAGATGCTGAAATAATAAGCATCTTGCATTATTTCATTTAGAGTAAGCTGTATAAATTCCATCACAAAATAAAGTACTTGGTGCACTCTGAGCAATATGTCATCATCAACAAATGCCTTTTTTAGTACCTGCGGGAAGAACACAGATGGCTTGCCCTGCTCAGTTTGGTATTTTTTAAAGTAAATTTGCTAAAGAGCAGGTAGATGCCTTATTATTTTCAAGACACATTCAGTGCTGTAGAAATATACTGAGATCTCATTCGGAAAGGCTGTTCAGGACCCATATGACATCGTCATCCACTATGAAGACATTTGATGGAAAATTATTTTTTCTCCATGCAGTCATAGTCATCAGTATGGTTAAAATATCTTGACATTTTCAAATGGCACCGAGGTGACAAATACCAGGAAGGGTTTGAGGAATAAGTCATCTTATCCATTCGTTTCTCATTACAAAAAAAGACAGTAATATGTACCTTACAACGTTCGTAGTCACACTTCACTACTTCACTTTTAAACTGAGTCACAAGCTGAAGGAGAACTTCTTTCAGTTTTTACAAGGAATTCAATACTATGGAGGAAAGATACTTCCCACACCTTCCTGGCTTGCCAGTGTTTCAGGATTTCTCTAATTTCCTTGCTTAAAAAAACAAAAAACAAAAAACAACTCTCCTTTATTTCCCTTACATTTTACCCATATCTTTCTCTCAGTATTGTGTTATATGATCTTATCTTTGATTTTTTTTTTTTAATAAATTTATTTATTTATTTATTTTGTGGCTGTGTTGGGTCTTCGTTTCTGTGCGAGGGCTTTCTCTAGTTGCGGCGAGCGGGGGCCACTCTTCATCGCGGTGCGCGGGCCTCTCACTATCGCGGCCTCTCTTGTTGCAGAGCACAGGCTCCAGACGCGCAGGCTCAGTAGTTGTGGCTCACGGGCCCAGTTGCTCCGCGGCATGTGGGATCCTCCTAGACCAGGGCTCGAACCCGTGTCCCCTGCATTGGCAGGCAGATTCTTAACCACTGCGCCACCAGGGAAGCCCTTATCTTTGATTTTAATGTTGTTATAATACATCTAAACCCTTTTATCATTTTTTATTTTTAAAAAGTAAAACACAATTCCTCTTTTGAAAAGAAATGTACAAAAACTGTGTTGGAATACATACAGAGTTTTAATCCATAAAGTTATTCATTTCTATTCTGGGAAAAATACAGCAATAGTTCATAAAATGCGTTTTGAATATAACAATAGTTTAATAAGTAAATGACAAATGTATTTTGGCTTGAAGTTTTTAGGAATAGAATTGCTTCTATTTCCTATTTCCCTGCAGTGAATGTACATAGTCAAAAAACAGATGCTACATTTTATGCTCATTGGATGTGAAGTACAGTAGTCACTAAGGAAAAAACAAATATTTCAAGTGTGTGTTAGTGAACATTTGTAATACAAATAATTTTGTATAATTAACTGTCATTGGTTTAGTGGTTATTTTTTCAAGCCAGGGATTATATTGTCATTTGTATGTTAATATCTAAATCTGATGTGGTATAACTTCAATTTCTTGTCTATTTATGAAATGGAAAAATAATTCTTAACACTCAGAATATAGTCAGTTATTCCATTCATTTAATATATTTATTGAGCAAGAATAGAATTTTGGAAGAATTATACTGTGGTAGAAAGTGACACATAATTATTTTCTAAAAATCATAAAAAACTACCTCACTTTCCTAAAGGTTTTCACTGCTGAGATCAGAGCTCTTTCCTATTGATAACACTACCTGATATATATTTGATGAAGGATCCCATAATATCTTACCAATGGTGGTAACACAGCTTTTGATGATGGAGTGTATATTTTAAAACATCTGTTCTGAGGTAGAAATTATACTTTACTGAGCAGAATTTTAATGCATTGTTAATTCAGAAACTCCCTATATAGCCTCTAGGTTTAGAAGTGCACGGCTGTGAAAGAAGATTTAATGTGGCTTTTGTATTTGTCTGCCTTGTTGTTTATGTAGTTGCAGCTCCAATTGTATAATATATACATAATATAGCACTGTTAAAAATATTTGTTTTATAAAATGCTAAATGTTATCCATTAGAGTTGAAAGTTTAGGCTTACTGAATTTACCATTTCTAATTTTAAGTTTAAAAAAATGTAAGGCCCTTCTCTTGAGTACAAATGTATAATAAGGGGGTTTCCTTTTGAGGTCCAAAAGTTTTCTCTCTAAGGAAAACATCTTCATTGAATAAACAATCAAATGATATTTCCTTATTGATTTGCATTTTCATAAGTGTTAGCATAATTATTTATAGAAGAAGATACTTTACTAGATGTATTTAACCAAGAAAAGCAGATAACCAAGAATATACCATGACCAAGTTGATTTATTACAGAAAAGCAATGTTGGTACAACATACAGAAATCAATTAATGTAATATGCCACATTAACAGAATGAAGGTGAAAAAACTTACATGATAATCTCAATTGCAGGAAAATAAACTGTGCAAAATACACCTTTCATGATAAAAATACTCAGAAACCTAGAAATAGAAAGAGACTTCCTTAACATAATAAAGAATATTTATGAAATATTTATAGCTAGATTATACTCGATGGAGAAAGACAGGATGCTTTCCCCCTAAGATCAGGAAAAAAGTAAGGATGCCCTCTTTCATCACTTCTGTTCAACATTGTCCTGGACATTTTAGCCAAATCAATTAGACAAGAAAAGGAAATGAAAGGCATCTAAGTTGGAAATAAGTAAGTAACACTATCTGTATTCTTACATGATATGATCTTATATAAAGGAAATCCTAAATAATCCACATAAAGTATTCGCACTTATAAATAAATTAATAAAAAAATTAGGATTAATAATGAACATGTAAAATTTATTTGTATTTCTATAAACTAGCAGTTAACAATCTAAAAAGGAAATTAAGAACACAATTCTATTTACAGTAACATTAAAAATAATAAAAATCTGTGAAACTTAGAAAACATGAAGATAGATCTTCCTGACATTGTATATGACAATAGTTTCTTAGCTATGACACTGAAAGTACAAGAAACAAAAGGAAAAATAGATAACTTGGATTTTAAAATAAAAACTTTTGTGCATCAAAGGATACTCTAAAGAAAGTGAAAAGACGCTCCACAGAATGGGAGAGAAATATCTGCAAATCATATATCTGATAAGAGTCTAGTACCCAGAATTTATAAAGAACTCTTACAATTATCAACAACAAAAAATAATCTAGTTTCAAAATAGGAATAGGATTTGAATAGACATCTCTCCAAAGGAAATATACAAATGGTCAACAAGCATGTGAAAGATGTTAAATGGTACTCATTAGGGAAATGCAATTCAAAAGCACAAGGAGATACCACCTCACACTCACTAAGATGACTAAAATAAAAAATTTAAAAATGTAAAATAACAAGTATTGGTAAGAATGTGGAAAAATAGGTGTTTTCTGGTGGGAATATAAAATGGTGCATGTGCTGTGGAAAACAGTTTGATGTTTCTTCATTAAGTTCAACATAGAATACCATGTGACCCAACACTTCCACTCCTCAGCATATAAATTTTTGTGTTGAAACAAAAATTCGTACGTGAATGTTCTTTGCAGTATAAGTCAAAATAGCCCAAAAGTGGGAACCTCCTAAATGTCCCTCCATGTATGAATTAATAAATAACATGTAATCACATTTACACCATGGAGTATTATTCAGCAATTACAAGGAGTGAAGTTCTGATAAATGCTACAACATGGATGAACCTTGAAAACATGCTAAGTGAAAGAAGCCAGACACATAAAGTCCGGCGTTAGGATCCATTTCTATGAAGTATCCAGAATAGGGAAATTCAAAGAGAAAGCAAACAGATTAGTGTTGCCAGAGGCTGGAGGTAATGAAGAATGGGGAGTAACTTCTTAACGAATGTGGAGTTTCCCATTGGGGTGATAAAAACATTCTGGAACTACATAGTGGTGATGGTTGCACAACATTGTGAATGTGCCAGATTCCACAGAAGTGTACACTTTCAAATGATTAAAATAGTGAATTTTATGTTATATGTATTTTACCACAATTTTAAAAAAATCATTGGGATATATCTGCATGCTTATATCTGGGTTCTTGAATCTCTCCATTGATCTATATACCTATTCCTTTACAAATACCAAACAGTCTTGATTACTGTGGCTATATAAAAAGCCCTGATACAGGGTATACTGATTTTCTCCACTTTTTCTTCTTCAGAATTGCTTTAGCTCTTCTGGTTCCTTTGTCTGTCTCTCATTTACATGGCAGAATAATCTTGTCTATACGTACAAAGAGTCTTATTGGGACGTTGATCATCTCAACAGATACAGAAAAAGCATTTGACAAAATTCAAAATCTTTTTATGATAAAAATTCTCAACAAATTGGGTGAAGAAGGAATATGCCTCAGCATAATAAAGGCCATATATGACACATATCCCACAGCTAACATCATACTCAGCAGTGAAAGGTTGAAGGCTTTTTCTCTAAGACTGGGAACAAGACAAGTGTTCCTCCTCTCACCACTCCTTTTAAAAATAGCACTGGAAGTCCTAGACAGAGCATTCAGGCAAGAAAAAGAAATAAAAGGCATACAGATTGTAAAAGAAAAAGTAAAATTGTCTATTTGAAGATGACATGACCTTATATATAGAAAACCCTAAAAACTCCACCAAAATACTCTTAGAACTAAATCAACATATTCAGCAACATTGCAGAACATGAAGTCAACATACAAAAGTCAATTGCATTTCTATACACTAACAAGGAAGTATCTGAAAAGGAAATTTTTTTCTAAAAATCCCATTTACAGTAGCGTCAAAAACAATAAAATACATAAACAAATTTAACCAAGGAGGTGAAAGATCTGTATACTGAAAACTATGACATTGATTAAAGAAATTGAAGAAGACATAAACAAGTGGAAAGATATTACATGTTCATGGGTCAGAAGAATTAATATTATTAAAATGTACATACTGCCCAAAACCATTTATAGAATCAATGCAATCCCTATCAAGATTCCAATGGCATTTTTTACAGAAATAGAAAAAAATTCTAAAATTCATATAGAACCACAAGAGACCCCAGATAGCCAAAGGAATCTTGAGAAAGAACAAAGCTGGAGGTATCACACTTTCTGATTTCAAACTATATTACAAAGGTAATCAAAACAGTATGGTACAGGCATAAAATCAGACACATAGACCAAAGGAACAGAATAGAGAGCCCAGAAATAAACTCATTCCTATATGGTCAACTAATATTTGACAAGGGAGCCAAGAATACTTGATAGGGAAAGGACCGTCCCTTCAATGAATGGTGTTGGGAAAACTGGATAGTCACATGTAAAAGAATGAAACTGGACCCCTATCTTACACTACTAGCAAAATTAACTTGAAATAGATTAAAGACTTAAAGACTCTAAGCCATAAAACTGCTAGAAGAAAATATAGGGAAAATCTTCTTGATATTTGTTTTGGCAATGATTTTTTGGACATGACACCATAAGTACAAGCAACAAAAGCAAAAATCTGGTAGAGAGGAAAAAATACAGTTGGAGAAGAAAGTTTCTGAGTTGTGTATATTTATCTTGTAATCTCTTTTTTTAATCATTAATTCTGTGTATTTTTTAACTGATAGTTTAAGTTCTATAGCTATATATATATATTGCTTAAAAATAATAACACATTTATTTTTAAAACCCATTTCTTCTTTAACTTGTTTTATTAAAACATCAATTCCATCATGACAATTATGAAGGTTTGCATTCTTTTTGCTTGGCTGAGTTTGTAAAGAAAGCTATCTAGAAATTATCCTTGAATATGATGCTGGCTATTGTTTTCAGGTCACCACTCTATTAAATTAAGGAAGATCCCTTCTAGTCCGTTGTATAATATTTATTACATGGAAAGGAGTAAAATAGATATACATAGTTTAGCTGAGACTTAAACTATTTGACTTTACAATATGGTCACTTCTAACAATCTTTCAATATATTTATGTACATTCTTGTGTTAAAACATAATTACATCTTTGATATAAACTTTAATTGATTGTGATGCATTATTTTAACATTTACTGATAGATCTGTCTATGAAATTTACAGAGTGCATTATTTATACTTGGGGCAGGAGATAGAGCAGCAAACAAAACATTAAAAATAATTTGGACAATGTGTGTATGTTTTTAATGGGGAAAACATCTTAGATTTAGTGTTACTTTTGTATTTTCCTAATAAAATGAGTTAGCAGCTTTCAATATGCTCCCAGGCTTTGGAAAATATTCATAAAAGTCTATTACACTAGGGGCTAACAAAACCTCACATTGGCTTTCTCGTGTGTGGCCCACATCTAGTCCTATGAAAATCACTTTTGCAGCCTTTGTGGAGGAATGGTGCCCACAGAGGGATTTTCTCTTCGCTGGTGAGCCATATTCCCCAAGGGTATCACTGAGCCAGGGACATTTTTCTGTTATTTTCTCAGTATAAGAATTTCCTTACCATGGAGGTAGTATAAATTCACATTTCATAACCACCATATTATCTTCCCAGTCCCAAACACAGACTGGAGCTTTGAATTATCATAAAACTATAATATTCCCCGTATTCAGAGCCTAAAGAAAAGACAAAAGCGTTTTGTCATCTTACTGGCATTTGTCAGTGTTTTCTGATATCCCTTTCATGGTGGAAGGAACCCCTTGAGTGCTCTCTTTTAGGTGGGAGACTAGCTTATCAGTCTCTGCTTTAAATGGTCCCAGTACCTTGCTTCTTGTGCACCTGTGGGCACAAAAAACTAAGCTTATAACTGTTAAGGAATATGTTCAGGTCAGATTTCCATCAAAGTGCCTCCAACTGCCATAGTGTTTAAGCATATTCCTTGCAATTCACGCCCTCTGTATCTGTTCCATAGGGATTTCACTTTTCTTTCTTTCTTTTTTTTTTTGCCAGTATAACTATGCTTTTAAATGTGTTGTTGTTGTTGAGGAGTTTGTAGCAACAGAATTTACTCTTTAGTCTCTGATTCCATTTAGCGAGAACAAAATATTTCACCCCATTGTGGTATTTATTGTAGTGGGTGACAAATCTGAAGGTTTAACAGACTTGAAAAATTAATATTATGTTGTATTATATTGGTATAGTTTAAAAATTACTATGATATTAGTATAGAAATTAGAAAAAATTGTTTAGCAGAAGAGAATAGAGACAACACAGTACATGAGAATTTTTTGCATAAAGAGATAATAGTTCATAGATAAATTTGAAAAGAAAAGATGTATTTAATAAGTGGTGATAGACGACCTGCAATACTTAATTTGTTTAGTAAAGCATGATTCCTAAGTCTCTAATAGAAAACAATTTTCTGAACAAATTAAAGAAAATAAAAATGGATACTTATGTTACACTACATAGAAAAATAGTTCAGATATATAAAATGTTTAAATGTGAAAAAATAAAGGAGTGAATCATTACAAGACAATCTCGGAGATCACATGAACATTTTAGGGGTGGTCCACTTGAATAATTCTAGAAACTCAGAAAGCATAAAAGTAATGTTAGGCATTTCACAAAATATTTCTTAACAATTAAATGGTTAAAATATATCATGTGTAGTAAATAGACAAACATGACTATCTGGGAAAAAATGTAACACAGAGACAGACAGAAGATATGAATATGTGTATGTATGTATATAGATATATGTATATAAAATGACCTCAGACAGTATTCTTTAAAAATATCTATAATGGGCATGGGAATCATTGAAGTAGTATATAAACATTGTTCAAATTAAAAACAGTCTATATTTTTGTAAATTCTTATTCTGAAGCCATTAAGGTTTTTTTTAAAAAATAAAGTTAAGGGCTTCCCTGGTGGCGCAGTGGTTGAGAATCTGCCTGCCAGTGCAGGGGACATGGGTTCGAGTCCTGGTCTGGTAAGATCCCACATGCCGCGGAGTAACTAAGCCCATGAGCCACAATTACTGAGCCTGCGCGTCTGGAGCCTGTGCTCCGCAACAAGAGAGGCCGCGATGGTGAGAGGCCCGCGCACCGCGATGAAGAGTGGCCCCCGCTTGCCACAGCTAGAGAAAGCCCTCGCACAGAAACGAACACCCAACACAGCCATAAATAAATAAATAAATAAATAAATAAATAAAACATGACACAAATTAAGCAATGTGAATACCATCAAGCTTTCATCATCATAAAAAAAATTTTAAAAAATAAATAAATAAAGTTAAAATGAAAGGGAATTACTTAAAATCTTAATGTCATATGTAAACAAAGATAGTAAATTTTCATCATGAAGTTTAGGTTATGATAAAGGATGGTCTTTGTTAATGAAATCCCTAAATGACACATTCTTCTTTGAAAATGAAATAGTTAACACATTTTTGCACACATGTAGCATTAAACTACATTAACAGATTGCTTTTTATTATAGATTTAGGAATCATGCTTTATTAAACAAATTAAAGTGTTTTTAACTAGTATATTGTTGACTTTGTTACATGTGAGAAACAAACTACCTAAGAATAAAGACAGGCGATGATTCTAAAATCTTTTTACTGTGAATTTATGATTTAGAGGGAAAATTTAATGGAAATATTGAACATGAACTGTAACACCTGCTCAAATATTTGTAATGAAAAATAATGGCCTCAGAAATCAAGGGGTTTTGTTATGAGATTAATATGAATTCAGTGAACTGAAAAAATTAAAATGTTTTTGCCAATTTTCCTTAAACTATATTTTATATAAGCCAAAAAACATCATGGAAACTAAGGAGTATTTCAAACAATATTGCTCCTGATGAACTAAATATTTAGCCTGCTATTTGCATTCTCATTCCTTTCGCTAGAAAATAGCTGCAAGGTTAAGTTAATTTCCATTCTAACCCAAAGTTGGCAGGGTGCCTACTGTTAAATCAGAGTTGACAAGGAAGAGAAATCAGAGCTTCAGTTATAACACATTTTGCTATATTTAAAGTCTGACACACATGAATTGAAATATAGCTCATATATTTTGGATGCCAAAATGTTGTAATATAAACCATTCTTAATAGTCACAAGTATTTTTTGCTCTTGTTAACAAAAATAGAAATTGAGATAATATATTAAAAACTCAAATAGGAAGTTATCTATTTATGGAACGAGTATATTTGTGTCTTGGATTTGTTGTGAGGCATTCAGAATAGCTTCCCAAATTCTCAGCCTCTACAAATTCAGTTTGTTTCTGATGTATAGTTATCTTCTGTGCAGTTGGAGCGCAGAACAATAGAGGAGGGAAGACCTCTGTTGAAGCCAAAACTTCCTACGCTGAGGATAAGGAACTAGGAAAAAATTCCTTCAACCAATTATAGCAAAGTGTCGTAGTTGAGCTTTACATTAGCATGTAGAGTCTGACTGTTGGCTGTGCTGGTGGCCGGCCACCCATGTGATGTGTACTGATTGTGTTGATGCACATGGTGGGGGTGTGGAATTAGAAAACAGGTATAATTCTGTTCAGGCACTCTTGAGAACATGAATAAAGTAAATATCAAGATAGTGATAGATCTATTGCCCTGCCTATACTAATAAACTAATTTTGAGCTCCAGTAAAGAGAGGATTGGGACTGTATCTTACTGAACAGTTTTCATAAGAGCCAATGTGAGAATCGGACACATATATAATGCTGCACTGCTGTCTCATGGTGCCCTGGGCATTGAGTGTCATTGGCTTGGAACAGTCAGATAGCATTTTTACTTGATAAGAGTAACATACCATCTTTATAGAGACGCATGAGCAGCCAAAAATAATTGGGAAGTACTTCAAGGGGTGAGACATTCCTCTGTGATAAGAGTAGGGGCCAAGAAAAATTACGGGTTATTATAGTCTCATTTGTACCCAAAGTGGTGAAGATTAAGAACATTCAAGGTGCCTTTCCCTAATTGGCAGCTTCTAAAGGAATTAGAGGTGAGCATAAAATACTTTCTTGTCTTTTCAGATTTTCTGTTCATGTTTTGGGCTTCACATACCCAATACTTAACTTACGATCTTTCTCTTCAATCCTGCTCCTTCTATTTTTCTCATCTTGATTTTTAAAATGTCAACTCCAGCCTCCAAATTGCTCAGACAAAGAAACCTGTAGTCCTCCTTGACTCCATACTTTCAAACTCCATATCTGATCCATTCTGTCGGCTGTGCATTCTAAATACATCTAGGAGTCTGATAACTTCTGAATAAACCAGAGGTGTCCACTGGAACTATAATGCAAGCCATATATGTAATTTAAAATGTTCTAGTAGCCACACTGAAAAGAGGTGAAATTAATTTTAATGACATATTTTATTTAAGTCAAATGAAAAGTATCTAAAATATCATCTCAACATGTAATCAATTTTAATAAATATTAATGAGGTATTTACTTTTTTATATTAAGTCTTTGAAATCTGGTGTGTATTTTACAGTTAGAGCCCATCTCATTGCAGACCTGCCACATTTCACATGTTCAGTAGCAGCATGAGGCTAGGAGATCTCAAATGGGACACAAGAGCTCCAAATAATAGTTTTCTGAGGTCTCCTTCTACCCTCCCTCTTACAATTTATTCTCAATGTACTAGCCAGGGTCCTAATAAAATCTATAAAACCTATAAAAACAGATCCTTATAAAATATATAAACACAAAATGGCTCACATTCTACATATGCGATGCTTGTTTCTTTAAATATGCAATTTCACATTTTATAAGTGATGGGGCTCAGGACACGCCACCCCAAGATATGGCACCTTGGCATATTGCAAATCTTAAACTGAAGGAGTTGGAGAAAATGGCTGACGCAAGAAGGTCACTTTGACCTCCCTTCACCTCACTCTTTTTCCCTGAAAGCACAGGATAAATCTCCCATGTGAAAAGCATCCTCAATGTACTAGGAGGAAGGAATACATTTTTATCACCAGAGGTGGGGAATATGGGGGTCACGAAATCTGTACAAACCTTATTAAACCAATCCTTATCTTCCTCGTTACTTCTTCACATTTACTCCCCCAGCCCAGAATTCTGTCACTTCTTCACAAATGTATTGTTTCTTTGTTTAAAAAGTATATAAGCTTCCTGCCCTGGTCACTTCTTTGGGTCTTCATTCTCTTGTGAAGGCTCCCATACACATATAAAAATTTAATAAGATTTGTATGTTTTTCCCCTGTGAATCTGTCTTTATCAATTTAATTTTCAGACCTAGCCAGGAGCCCCAAGAGGGTCTTGGAAAAATGTTTTTCTCCTCTACATAATTCACTAGTGCTCACTAATAAATAAAGCTCTATTACTATTTCTCAAATATGTCTGATTTTAACAATTTATTTTCACTGACAGTGTAAGTCATCACTTTCAAGGGGAAAAACTCTAAACAGTGCATAAAACAAGGTAAAACCATTTCATTGTTACAAAACAATGTAAATGAAGAATACATTAACTGGCAATTCTTTTGTCTTTCCAGCTACCTGCCCTGCAACAATGCACCTAAAACTTACAAAAGTTTTAAAGTAATTGAAATAGTTTTGAATTAAAGGCATGGCAACTACATATGTCTAAATCAGATCCTTATAATACTAATTATCAACTTAAGCAGCATCTATTAACTTTCTTTTTGTGAATTTGTCCTTTTTTTTTTTTAAAGATTTAATTTTATTTATTTTTGGCTGCGTTAGGTCTTCGTTGCTGCGCGCGGGCTTTCTCTAGTTGCGGTGAGTGGGAGCTACTCTTCGTTGCAGTGCGCAGGCTTCTCATTGTGGTGGCTTCTCTTATTGCGGAGCTCGGGCTCTAGGTGCGCGGGCTTCAGTAGTTGTGGTGCGCGGGCTCAGTAGTTGTGGCTCACAGGCTCTAGAGCACAGGCTCAGTAGTTGCGGTGCACGGGCTTAGTTGCTCCATGGCATGTGGGATCTTCCCGGACCAGGGCTTGAACCCGTGTCGCCTGCATTGGCAGGCGGATTCATAATCACTGTGCCACCAGGGAAGTCCTGAGAATTTGTTCCTTTTTAATGCTGTCTTACAACCTCTTCCCACACCTCAATATTGTTAAATCATATTTTTTGGTTAACTCAAGAGTCAGTGCTTACATTAATTTGACCTGTAAATATTGATTATCTTTATTGACCACATTTTACTTTTTATTTTTTCCTTGGAAGCTATTAAATGTTTAATATTATTTTATTGGCTTGGTTTTCTATGCACTTCTCACTATTCATCTTAGAACCACTCTCACATCAAACTGCTCTAAAAGTTTTGGGTTTTTTTTCATATCACAAACCTATCCATCCATTTTTTTTATTTCCTGGAGACCTACCCTCTCCACCCTCTGCCCAATATACGACAAATCTACTATTCTAGTCTTTAGGTATGTTTCTCTGTTATATTTAATCATTCTGAATATTTGCCTCAAATAACATAGAAGTTATATGTATTTTAGCCCTAGGATTTTTGAAAATGTTTCTACTCTATTATCACATTTAAATGATAGTATGGATGGTATGGGATTCTAGATTAAAAATACATTGCTCTAGGGATTTAAACCTTGACGCCACCATTTTCTAGAATCTAATGCTGGTGAGAATTCTTTTTTTTTAAATTGAAGTATAGTTGATTTACAATGTTGTGTTAATTACTGCTGTACAGAAAAGTGATTTAGTTATACATATATATGCATTCCTCTTTTTTTTAATATTCTTTTCCATTATGGTTTATCATAGGGTATTGAATATAGTTCCCTCTGCTATACAGTAGGGCCTTGTTGTTTGTCCATTCTATATATAAAAGCTTACATCTGCTAACCCCAAACTCCCACTCCATCCCTCCCCCAACCCCCTCCCCCTTGGCAACCACTAGTCTGTTCTCCATGTCTGTGAGTCTGTTTCTGCATTGTAGATAGGTTCATTTGTGTCACATTTTAGATTCCACATATAAGTGATATCATATGGTATTTGTCTTTCTCTTTCTGACTTCCTTCACTTAGTATAATAATCTCTAGTTGCAACCATGTTGCTGCAAATGGCATTCTTTCATGTTTTTTTCTATGGCTGAGTAGTATTCTGTTGTATATATGTACCATATCTTCTTTTTTTTTCTTTTTCGCCTGTGCCACACAGCATGTGGGATCTTAGTTTCCCGACTGGGGAACAAACCCATGCACCCTGCAGTGGAAGTGTGGAGTGTTAACCACTGGACCTCCAGGGAAGTCCCTGTACCATATCTTCTTTATCCATTCATCTGTTGATGACATTTAGGTTGTTTCCGTGTCTTGGCTATTGTGAATAGTGCTGCTATGAACATAGGGGTACATGAATCTTTTTGAATTATAGATTTGGCTGGATATAAGCCCAGGAGTGGGATTGCTGGATCATATGGCAACTCTATGTTTCGTTTTCTGAGGAACCTCCATACTGTTTTCCACAGTGGCTGCACCAACTTACATTCCGAGGCCATCTTGCACCCCATGTTTTGCATATGCTCCCCACCCACCCGCCCTCTGCAAGCCAGTAGGATCTTAAATGTATCTTAAAGGTTTGGAAACTTCACGATTTGTTCGTGAGACAGTCTTTTTCTTGTATTGTCATGGACACTCTTTTGACCCTTTCCATCTGGAGACTTAATTAATGGGAAATTTAACTGTGTGATTTCTCTCATAATTTCTATACGCCATTTCTTCTCTTCTCTTTCTCTGTAACATATAACAGACAGCTGTTGCACCTCTCGGATATTGATTTTTTTTAAAATTAAAATTGGTCATATTTTTATTTTAAAGCGTTTTCTTTTTCTCTGTCCCTTTTTTGTCCTTCTATTGTTTTTTGTTGTGATGTTTTCTTCATCTCTCTAGTTTCTTTTGTCTCTGTGTTTACTAATTTGCACTGTGCCTGGTGCCTCCATGCCTGAACACCCAGGGGTTCTGCAGAGGGGACAGATTAAGTCATTGTCAATACCCTCCTTCCAACAAAAAGCTGTAGCTTCCTCTCCTCTGCTAAGCAAGGCACTGTTTTCCTTTCTGCTTTCCACATTCTATAGTTTTACTCAAATAACTTCTTTGCTGTCATCTCCTCTCACAGTCACATTGTGTGGGTTAATAACTTATTTCTTCTAACTTTTTCCTCCCTTTACTACAGATAAAGACTATGAAGTCATTGTTTATCTGGAAGCTCCTTTTCAATATTTTAATTTTATAACAAAGCACTAAGAAAACATAAACCTAATTTAATTTTTCAGAAGATAAAAATAAGGCAAGAGTTAAATTTTTCCTAAAAAGACCAATAGGCTAAGGATACAAAAACAAGTCAGCAGTTTTAATTTATTTCTCAGGGCAATTTTCAATTTATTGTGTTGTCATTTCGTGATCTATTTTTTTCTGTGTTAAATCCGTGTTTCACAGGCCAGCAGATAGCCTTTTAATTTTTTTTCTAATTTTATTTTAATTTTTATTTATTTATTTTTTAATTGAAGTATAGTTGATTTACAAAGTTGTGTTAGTTTCAGTTGTACAGCAAAGATATATATATTCTTTTTCAGATTCTTTTTCACTATAGGTTATAAGATACTGAATGTAATTCCCTGTGTTCTACTGTAGGTCCTTGTTGTTTATTTTATATATAGTAGTGTGTCTTGATACTACTTTTATCCAGCAGTCACCCTCATAATTTTGCAGCACTTTTGTACATGTGTGAATTCACATCAGGAGTCAGGACCTCCTTCATCATGAGAGGCAGCAACATCAGCCTCTTTTTACACACTCCCATTACACTTCCTCGTCCCACTTTATCTAAGTGCTCTCAAAGATGGCTTGAATGACAAACATCGTATCAAACACCCACTATATGTAAGTTAAAATACAAAAAGCTAGTCGACGTTTTTGGTACTGACTGTGTCCTCAGAAGGCATCCTAATACAAGACAGCAGAGATTAGTGCGGAGAATACAATGTTGGAGCCAGACACACTTAGGTTCAAAACTCAACTCTTTCACTTACTGAGAAAGAAATAACGAAATCTCAGTTTTCTAATTTGTAAAATAAGCATAATAATTTCTACCTCACAGGACATATATGGATTAAATGAAATAGCATAAATAAAATGCAGGGCATAATATATTCATGAAGGTTGACTGTATTTACAAAAAACACAAACTATCAGTGGCATAGTTGTGATAAGTTCATTTCTCTCTTACACAAAGTAGAGTATAAGCACCCAGGGCATGGTGATTTAAGAAGTTCCTAGGTACTCACACCCCTTCCTCAGGAACATTACAGTACTATATATGAAATTTTAAAAGCTATTAACAATTTTTTTACTTTTTCAAATGAATAAATATAATTTTTCTCCTTTCCCATAGTTCTTGAAACAGACAAACTTCTAGTATCATTCTCCTTAAAGCTACTAAACTATTTCTGCAACTAAGTGAAAAATTAAGACTTGCTTCTGTAATGAATAATTTGTAAAACAATATCTTCCCTTGGGTTTTTTTTTTTTTTCCAGCCCAGTGTACTGTTTTCCTGTATATTCAGTCACAATAATAACTGAAGAGAGGCTAGAAAACAAATTTAAATAGTTACCCCAGTTCTGTCTTAAAAACAAAAGGAAACATGAGATTATGGTGAGAAATGTATTCATAAATGACATATTTATACCTGTATCTTATCAATAGAGATGACAGAAAGATATAGAAAGGGATTATAGTTTGCTGGAAACAATTCTAGTGGTCTTTACCCTGAGGGCCACCAGCAACACTAGAGCATTGATATGCCGTGTATGTCCGTAGGCACATTCTGTCTCTAGATTTAATTTAAAAAAATATAATTTATTGCTGAGCACAGTGGTACTCTCATGTTGAAATTTCTCTACAAATTCACCAGTCTATTAAGAGTGTTGCTGTCTACCTGGACGACTCCAGCTGCATATCGAAATCATTGATTAGTTTCCATAGATTTGGCACCTCACTGTAATAAATTTCAAAGTTTATTTTTTTAATCCAAACTTTAAAAATATAACTCAAAGACTAGTTGAAAAAAATGTATTCATAGTTAGAGAATACATAGAGTCATACTTACATATGTACTTATAATAGGTCATAAGTAAAGTTACATATATATTACTAATTATATATAAGAGTAATACAACTAACATATTCTAGAAACCTGTCTCTCTAGGATGATGGTGAAATATTATTTAGCACTAACCTGAGAAGAACTCTCCTGGTCATGATTGGGATAGTCTTTCTACATCATTCTGCTTTTTATGCTACAACCTCTAAACTCTACTCTGATTTTGAATATTTGGGTTAAATTTATTTCCTTGAATCAGAATGAATTACTAATTGCTAACAGTTCTGTCTTCTGTCTAGAGTTCTTCAAAGCTCATCATTTAAATTATTGAGATGATCTGTCTCAGATAATCTATTTTAGTTTTTAACATCTTTATTAGAATATCATTGCTTTACAATGGTGTGTTAGCTTCTGCTGTATAACAGAGTGGATCAGCTATACATATACATACATCCCCATATCTCCTCCCTCTTGTGTCTCCCTCCCACCCTCCCTATCCCACCCCTCTAGGTGGTCACAAAGCACCGAGCTGATCTCCCTGTGCTATGTGGCTGCTTCCCACTATCTATTTTACATTTGGTAGTGTATATATGTCCATGCCATTCTCTCACTTCATCCCAGCTTACCCTTCCCACTCCCCGTGTCCTCAAGTCCATTCTCTACGTCTGCGTCTTTATTCCTGTCCTGCCCGTAGGTTCTTCAGAACCATTTCTTTTTTTTTTCTTTTTTTTTTTTTTTAGATTCTATAGATAGGTGTGTTAGCTTACGGTATTTGTTTTTCTCTTTTTGACTTACTTCACTCTGTATCACAGTCCCTAGGTCCATCCACCTCACTACAAATAACTCAACTTCATTTCTTTTTATGGCTGAGTAATGTTCCATTGTATATATGTGCCACATCTTCTTTATCCATTCATCTGTCGATAGACACTTAGGTTGCTTCCATGTCCTGGCTATTGTAAATAGAGCTGCAGTGAACATTGTGGTACATGACTCTTTTTGAATTATGGTTTTCTCAGGGTATATGCCCAGTAGTGGGATTGCTGGGTCATATGGTAGTTCTATTTTTAGTTTTTTAAGGAACCTCCATACTGTTCTCCATAGTGGCTGTATCAATTTACATTCCCACCAACAGTGCAAGAGGGTTCCCTTCTCTCCACACCCTTTCCAGCATTTATTGTTTGTAGATTTTTTGATAATGGCCATTCTGACTGGTGTGAAGTGATACCTCATTGTAGTTTTGATTTGCATTTCTTTAATGATTAGTGATGTTGAGCATCCTTTCATGTGTTTGTTGGTAATCTGTATATCTTCTTTGGAGAAATGTTGATTTAGGTCTTCTGCCCATTTTGGGATTGGGCTGTTTGTTTTCTTGATATGAGCTGCATGAGCTGCTTGTATATTTTGGAGATTAATCCTTTGTCAGTTGCTTCATTTGCAAATATTTTCTCTCATTCTGAGGGTTGTCTTTTCATCTTGTTTATGGTTTCCTTTGCTGTGCAAAAGCTTTTAAGTTTCATTAGGTCCCATTTGTTTACTTTTGTTTTTATTTTCATTTCTCTGGGAGGTGGGTCAAAAAGGATCTTGCTGTGGTTTATGTCATAGAGTGTTCTGCCTATGTTTTCCTCTAAGAGTTTTATAGTGTCTGGCCTTACGTTTAGGTCTTTAATCCATTTTCAGTTTATTTTTGTGTACGGTGTTAGGGAGTGTTCTAATTTCATTCTTTTACATGTAGCTGTCCAGTTTTCCCAGCACCATTTATTGAAGAGGCTGTCTTTTCTCCATTGTATATTCTTGCCTCCTTTATCAAAGATAAGGTGACCATATGTGCATGGGTTTATCTCTGGGCTTTCTATCCTGTTCCATTGATCTATATTTCTGTTTTGGTGCCAGTACCATACTCTCTTGATTACTGTAGCTTTGTAGTATAGGCTTGCCTCAGATAGTCTTAATCAGCCTTATAAAACTTCCCTATCTGTATGCATTCCTGTAATCACACAACTCTATGTAGTACAGTGGATTTTAGTGAGAATGAGCATACAAAGAGGATATAAAAATGTGCTTTCTCTTGCAAATGTCTGTGAAGGATGTATAAGCTTTAGAGAGAAATTTTATAAAATTTTATGATTCAAAAAAGGAGCACAGAATGTCTTCCAGAGATCAGTAAAAGTGTTATTGGATAGGATCATATCGCAAAGAGAGTGGTAACTTGGGATATGGGTGTGGACAGACTGATACTCATAATTATGTATTGTAGACCCCACTGAGCAAATTCTGAAGGCTAAGTGTGATCCTGATGGGTTTGTGGTCTGAGTCATGGAACTAGTAGCCAAGAAAAACCCCATTTTAGTACAAATTTCTCAATCAAAAGAGGTGGGTGTTGTTGGGTTGGTTAGATCTGTTGGGAAAGCACGACCCTGGTATAATGAAGCCAAAAAAAATAGATGGTAAGATTTCCAAGAGCTGATGAGATTGTGTGCATTGGACTGTGTGAGAAGGAGAGGAAAGGAGTGTACAGTGGACATGAGACCTGGAGTAAAGAACTTAATTCTGTCACTCTTTTTATACATTACCTACCACTTCAGGTAGAGACATGCTCTGAATATTTGAGAACAGGCAGTCCTCCAAACTGAAACAATTATGCTTTCTACAAAAACCTCTGATTCTTTTTTCCTGGGTGTTTCCTCATGTCCTGCTCTAATAGACCTTAGCATAAATGCAGTGCAATAGGGTGTAATGCACTTGTAAGAAAATAGGCTTGAACCACTGGTTCAAGTGTTGGCTCCATTATATGTTTGCATGATCTGAGGTACATTGTTTAAACTCTCCAAGCTTTAGTTTTCCCATCCTGAAAATACTGATAATAATAGTATCTCTGACATAGGGTTGTTAAAGAAAAATAAATTCCGAAGAATTGCTAAGCAAAATGCTCAATAAATTATAGATATGCAAAATATTTTAGCTACACTTTTTTCATGGTGGGAAGAAAGTTCCAGTCCTGGCTATTTGGGAGACAGACATATCATCTTCACCATTTTTATCTCAAAAGGGAGAATTGAATCATATGATATCATGATAGTTCTTTGTGTTTTAAATGTAATTAAACTACGATTCTTAAATTTTTTATTTGATCAAGAGATGAGTGCAGTATTTTATAGTCTAAGATATACAGTGTAAAAACTATGACAAAGCTATACTTTGTTACTGTGATATCCAGAAATCTCACATACATTAAATAATATTCTGATTCCATATTTTGGGTCATTGATAAATATCCATTTTGATGTATAATCAAAGCATAGAAAAATCATTTTATACTATTTTTACCATTAAGAGAATCTGCTATAGAAAAAAATTCAAAGAGGCTCACTATTGTTTATATTATCTTTCCATTTTATTACACTTTATTGTACAATATTTAGCATACTAAAGAATTATAACTCTCTAAAATAGATATTTTTCTTTACATTTTACTTTCTTGGGTTGTTTTGTAATTTTGCATATGCCTGCATGTATACAAATAGAATATCACAAATTAAGGCACTTTTATAATCCACAATCTGGTTTAGTAATGCCTTCCCAAATGCTCTCGTTACAAATACTTGTCTTGTTCATTCTTGTTATAGCTCTTGAGGAGTTATCCATTCCTACAAATCTTGGTATCAAAAGAAAAATGAATAACAGTAGTAATAACAGTAAATGTTGAAAGTTGGATAAGTAATGATACGCAGTGTGCTGTGTGAAACAACAATGAACTTCGAAAGTGAGATCAAATTTGTATTGGTTTTCTTCACTACTTTACACATGTGATAAGTTGTGGATTTGTGAACAAACCTTAAAGAAACCAAGCCTATGTAAAATATTAAGTAATATGAAATTATTTTTGTTGAAGTTCATAAACTCTGCAGACTGAGGCAACTATCCTTAAACAATTTATTTTAACAAGCATTGAGTGTAGCAGGTTTGTACCATAACATGATATTCCAAATTAAACTTTTGCGTCTCAAGTGACCTTTATAGCAGTTTTACAGTTCATAAATTCTCTACAATCTTGCTCTGTGGAGTAGTTCTAATAAATCTTAATTCTGCTGTAAACATTAGTGCACCTACTAAAATGGCATTTTCAGTCCTAACAAACACAAATGCAGGAATGTGTCTCCTCTGCCATAAGGAGAATTTACCATAGAGTTCATGAAATATTAGACATAATTTTGGTAAAGAGAAAAAGCACTACAGATTATTATCATTGCCATAGGGAAAACAAATAAATCAGATGCTCATTATTTATGTATATTTAAAACAGGTTTAAGAGTCATAAAGTCTACCACGGGGGAAAAAAACCAATTTGTTAATGTTATGAAGATTGGAGATTACATGATGGAGAAAGAAGAATTTAAGATATGAAAGTCTTAACCCCTTATATCTTGTAAACTTTCCATATTCAGCACATGAGAGGGTTCAGCACGTTGGTTATGTTTGATTAGTGGAATCTCATTCTATTCCTTCCATCAAAATTTGATTCATCTGGAATTTTAAGTTTGAGATTATATTTGGAGAAAATTTGTGGAACTCTCTATGTTGACTAAGTAGAGCATACTCTTTTATATCTGAGCTCCTTGAGACCAGGAGAACAGTGTTGGGTGAAGGCAAATATAAATGCTGAAATTTAATTAACTATCAGCTTTACCACTGTGTTCCTTATTACATTTTATAAGACTATTAAAAAAATCAGGACTATAAATAAATATTATTTGATCTTTTCAGACTGTGCTGACAATGTTAATACAGAGAAAATAATTTTTCAAATAGACTAAAAGGGAAAAGCAAATGACTTTGTGTATTTCCTTCTCATTTCTTGTAGGCAGCCCCTCCCCCATCCTTCCTACTTCCTCTTCCCAAACTTCAACTAGAGAGATTGCTGGACTTCTGGATATAGCTTCCATGTCCCTTAACTTATCACCTTTTTCCTTTACCTTTTGCCTGATATTCTAAGAAAATGCCTAAATATAATCGTCTACTTGATTAATTTTCTCTTCGGAATTGTCCATTCGGCTATTTACTCCATCTGTTGAGCTTTAAAAAAATGAAAATTTCAATTCCCAAAACTTATCTGTGTAGATCCTTTATTATGGGGGAAAATATCCTGTTGCATATCTCCGAAGATATACAGCACATTTATATTTTTTCTCAAGTCTCTGTTAGCTCTATTTATTCCATTCTGTATTAATTTTTCTGTTGAGATTTTATCTTCTTTTTGTGTTGCTGGTTTTCTTCCTCTGTTGAGGATTTGGGGTTTCTGTTCATACTTGGAATTGAGAATTCCTATTTATCTTCCTATTACGTTTACTTAAGTCTGAATCAGTAACTGAAAGGTAGAACTTGACTCCTGTGTGTGAGAGATCCCCGCCCTTTATAGGACCAGCAATTACCTGGAGAATTGTCCTGAATCTTTGGTCCAGTTCCTGTATTTGTGTTATAACTTGGAGATAATTTCATCACTGTTTGCTGCTTAGCATGGATGTTCCATAGGTGTCCACTTGTATAATTTCTCATGTTTGTCAAATGTCCTAGCTTGTCTTAATTTACCCTCCACATAATCATGACAAATTTCTCAGGGCATGAACAACTCTCTCATCCACTGACTCTGGACCTTAAGCTTCCACACATCATTCCTATCTATAAAAACACCCTCACCAGCACTTATTTTAAACATTTATTTCCTTTGACTTTATTTCTCCATAGATTATATATTGTGGTTTTTCTGCCTTTCAAGGATCCTATACATTTATTTGCTTTAATGGCTCTATGTCTTTTTCTTCCCCACTCTGTATTGCATTTATCATACTAAAAATTATATTTTCTCTCACACCATGGTATTTGAGGCCTAGGGATGTATGCCCTGTCTTAATGCAACATATTGATTATTTTATAAACTAGCTATTCAGCATGGTAATCTTGATATCACAAATTAGTATAGCAACCTTCTAACCTAAAGTTTTATAATCAGACAATGTGTCTTATTTACTCGGTACCATAGAAACAATGAAAGAGAAAACCAAAGCTCTTTACGCATTGTGAGGACTATTTAATATGGGATATTTGAAGACCAGATCACAGAATAGGCCCTGTAGAAAAGGATTTAGATATTCAGTACTATTCATAAAACCTTGTTTTATCTTAGGTTTATTTTAATTATTATTCAAGCACAATCTTTTGCCTGTATACTAGCCTTTAGGAAATGGGCTTTTCTAAAGGAGGACATTACAAATAGTTTCATTAGATAATAAAATTTTTTATTAATGCCATTTAAAATTTTCTCCTTCTTAAAAGGGTATTTGACTCATGAAAATGTCATATTGATTAAAATTCATAAGATTTACACTGTCAAAATTAAGGGGATCCATTAGTCTGCATTGTTAAATCATTTCAAGCACTTTTCAATAATTTTACTGTTAATCCAAGAAGTAAATTAATTCAGTATGAGTTATATTTGAAGACTGACTTTTCTTATGTAGAAATAAAAAGTTCAGTGAGGTGTGTGATGGTTTTAAGGATGATTTTTTTCACTGTGAGAAAAATGTAGCCTGTTGATATATTATCATCAAAAGATGTCAAATGGAAAAGTGGAGTCAAATTATACTGAAATTGCTTCTAGTGAACTGATTATTTATATTGGTACAATGTCTGACCTTCCTTACCAGGCCAGTAGAGGTCTAAGAAGTTGCTTGAGAGAATCACGCATAGTGTGGATTCATAACTTCTGTGTTTATTACTTGAGACCCTGAGTGATAATAGACAATCAATAGCAGTATTAAAGTTTCTTGCCTTCTCATTTCTGGACCCATGTTCTCCCAGGAGATGAAGCACTAGAGCATAGATCTTCTTAGCCAGTCTGTCTTGTTCCAGATAAAGGGAGCATGGTGTGTCCACATTCCTGAGATCCAGTTGGAAAATTTCTTACGTGTGGATATTTGTATGGTGGTGATAATCGTGTCTGTTTCTTGAACATGATGTCTGGGTTATATGGTTCCCAAATACTCTTCATGATCCAAGAATGAGAGGGAGACACATGGACGGAGGTTTCTCAGAGAACTGCTTATAAGCAATAAAGAGGTGGGTCCTGGGAGATACAACATTATCCCCCATCATAAAAGCGGAAAGTTTACATCATAAAAGCGGAAAGTACCTTGGTCTCCTGAACTCATCCAAGACTGTTGGTATGTGAAGCTTGTAGATAAAGCAAGTTTTATTATAATAATGATTCCCAACTTTTCTGTTTCCGTCTTCAATGTGCAGAAGGTATTCAAACTTTCTTCATTTCATTTAAAATCCAAATTAAAAAGAGAGAAATTTCTGTTTATCATTGTAACAAGAATAAACTCATAGGCCACAGACAAGGTGAGCTAAAAATAGAATCAAGGTTATTAAAGGTCAGTGCCTCAGATGGTCATTTCAATAATTCACCTACAGCTTGATGTAGGGTCAAAAATGTTGTGGTGACTACATATTATACAAAAGAATATTTCTAATCACACATGGAATGGAAAATCAAAGTGAAGGGCAAATGGTTTCTTAGCACTGCTGGTAGCTGATGTCCCAAGGATGGGGAGCAAGATTCTCTGTGAGTGCACCTTCATACTGTAGGGGAAGAAACACTAGAGTAGGAGCTCCAAATAACCGTGGTGTAGCCACTGCTTACACTAGTGGCTTCTAAACTTGACTGCACAGTGGAATCACCTGGGATCTTCAAAACTCGCTGATAACCCACTCCCAGACATTCTGATTTTTTGGTATAGGATGTGACCTGGGATTTGAAAATTTTAGAAGGTCCCCAGATGATTCTAATGTGCAGCAAAGATTGAGGACCACTGGCTTAAGCCACTATTAACACGTGAATTTTCAGCAGTTTCATTTTCTCACTGGTAAATGGATTATTAACAAATTCCTGCCTTGTAGCATTGTTGGGATGATTAAACAAAGATACTGTGTGAAAATATTTTGCAAAGGGGTAAAGTGATACTTAAGGTAAAGAATCAATTAGTAGCTTATGAGAATCTAAGAGGATTATTAAGGTTTTCTAATTTTTATTTATTTATATTTATTTTTGGCTGTGTTGGGTCTTCGTTTCTGTGCGAGGGCTTTCTCTAGCTGCGGCGAGCAGGGGCCACTCTTCATCGCGGTGCGCGGGCCTTTTACTGTCGCGGCCTCTCGTTGCGGAGCACAAGCTCCAGACGCGCAGGCTCAGCAGTTGTGGCTCACAGGCCTAGTTGCTCCGCGGCATGTGGGATCTTCCCAGACCAGAGCTCGAACCCGTGTCCCCTGCATTGGCAGGCAGATTCTCAACCACTGCACCACCAGGGAAGCCCCTATTAAGGTTTTCTAGATGAGTTTGCAACTCTGGTGATAGTTAAATATTGATAGGTGTAGATTCTTTAAAAATTTAGAGATCTAACTGTGCTTCAGAATGTGTTTCTCTTTATCTTATACTCATATTCTGATATTGAGCTATCAAATTACAACATGCAGTGTGGCACACCAGGACGCATGCAGGTTGCAATCAGAGGTTGGTTCAGCTCTCTTTGAATCACTTTGACATCTTGAGCATGTTATTTAACATTTCTATGCTTCACTGGTCTATAAAATTCAGAAAAATATGTGTCCTAACTATTTCTCAAGTGTAGGGAGAGAATCAAATGTGCTAATAGATGAAGGTCCTTTGAGAAGTCAACTTACTATTAACCTTCTACAAAAATAAAAATCAGCAGTAATTCCAAACTGAGAAACAAGCAGCAGGGTATTGTGAATAGAATATTGACCTGGAAAATTGGTATTCTTTCTCTTTCTCTTTCATTTTCTTCTTAAATAAAAGGGTCTGAAACAAATACGACAAAAATCGTATCACCTGTTAAATGCCCCAGTGATTGGTATATAGCTGATTTTTATATTAGTACCTATACTATTATATGTTTAAAATATTTTATAATTAAATTTTTAAAATTAAATTAAAAATTAGAATATGACTTTCAATATTATAATTGAACTTTGACAAGTCACATAACCTTTCTGGTCCTTTACTTGTCATTATGAACAGTCTTTACTGTCTTCCAAACTATAACATTCAGACTCAAGTGACTAGTTGATCATCTGATGTAGAATTTAAAAAAAATTAAATATTTATGCTGATTATAATAGATACTTTTACATGTTTTGAAAAAAGAAAAACAGAGATTTATCATGTGAGGCAATTGAGAAATGAATTCAGATGTGGTCATCCAAGAAAAAACGGCCACATGCAGTAGTGACTCCTTCACAATAAAGACATAAGATTATAAAGGTAATGACAAGAGACATTGAATTTGGGCAAATGTAATATATATAAGATAAAGCTAATGTCTTTGGAAAACCAAAGGTTTAGTCAGCAACCTCAGTCCAGAAAAGATCCCAAGAACAAACTGGAGGCCATCAGTTACAAACTAGATTTGGTCGGCCTCTAGTTCTGTGTTTGTGTTTGTTTGTGTGTGTGTGTGTGTGTGTGTGTGTGTGTGTGTGTATAATTAAAGGTAAAATATGCGTATCAAAATAAGCATTAATATGTGTATGTGTGTATAATATGGATATAAAAAATCATTGATATATTCAGTCCCATTCTGTTTAGCAACATTGCACGTTTATGGCCTCAGTCTAAAGCCAAGTCCCCTCACACGATATATAATTGTCAACATTTATAAACCTTAGCTAGGTTTTCATGATTTTTTTCTAGGTTCAGTCCATAGACTTTATCTTTAGTAACTGTTTCACTGTCATGGCCTCTGTTTGATATAGTGAAATTCAAATTTTTCAACTAAGGATTTCTGGTCTCGTGTGCTATTTGAATTAACAATTTAATTAATTATTTTTTCAAGCACTAATCAGGCCAAACCCTGATTAGCTTCTGAGATCAGACTATATATCCTGTGCATTCAGGGTGGTATGGCTATAGACTTCTTTTGGCGAGGCAGAGGGCATAGGGCTGAAAGACAGCTAATTTATTATATTTTCCCCTTTTCTAGTACTTGCACAGAAAGCCTGACAGCTAAGTGTTCATGTACGTGTACACATACACACACACAGTCCTATTTCCAATGACAGCCAAGCTCTGCAGAGGAAGCTGATAGGAAGAGAGATCAAATGCTGTTCCCCTGCTCACCAATCTACTTCTCCAAACACGCACACACACACACACGCACACGCACACACACACACATTCATATCCCAGTCTTTACCGTAATGTAGCAATAGTCATAAAGGTTTTAAAAATGCCTTGTGGTTAATGTAAGGACGACATTGCTTTCTCATGCTAAATTGGACATCCACTATTCCTGCATGTTTTAGTGGCTTAAGATAAGAAGCATTTAATTCTCACAATTTTGTGGGCAGGAAGTAGAGCAGGGCTTAGCAAACAATTCTTCTTTGTCACATGGTTGGCAGAGGTCACTTGGGGATACTCTGCTGGTGCATAGGCCATTCTGGAGGGTCCAGCATATATTCGTTCACTCGTCAAACGTCTTGGCAGAGGAGCTGGAGGGCTGCGCTCCGCTGGACTGTGAATCAGAGCGCTTACATGTGACCCCTCCAAGTGGCATTCCAGTCGTCAGACTTCTTACATGGCAGGTCAGGGTTCCTAGGAAAAGCATTCCAAGAGTTTTGTTTGTTTGCTTGTTTTGGTGTCTTACCAATAAATTTTTGTACTTTCCATATTATTTTTGTGATATTTTTGTGATACATACATTTTTTTTAAATCTTACTTTTCTTTATATCTTGGTCTTAAGCCTTAAGTTCAGTTCTTCCATGTCACTTCAATTGCCATTTTTCTTGAATTTCTACTTCTTTTCTTTTATTCTCAAATATATGCCAAAGAGAAACATTTTCTAAATAAAAAGTGGATTGTTACTGAAACTTCAACATACATATGTGTTTCCTGAAATGTGTTTAAGTAGGTATGTCCTTTTATAATTGCCCTGTTTGCATTCAATATCCAAGATAGGCTTTCATTCAACAAGTACTTTTAGACTTCACCATATATGATTGTGCACTTAGGTGTATTCAAAAGTGATGGAAGAAATGGTCCCTATATTTTTGCAGTTTGTAATCTATTGCAAGAAGTCAGATAAATATGAAAAAAATAATAGCGGAAATTTCCAGTGACAAAGAAAAATGTGCAATTTACGCAAGAGTGCTCTAAAATACAAGACCAAATGATTGGTTTGTCAGCAAGAGAGCGGGCAGGAATTTGTCTTGAGGCAGAGAACCCTGAGCCAGTTATTGAAGGAATGCTGGCTGTGAGTCATCAGAGACCAGCATGTGGACACTCACCAAGGAGTTGAAGGGGAAGGGATGTTTCCTTGGGTTATGGCCAGAAATAGCATGAATAATCATGATAAGAGTAATGTGTCTAGAGGTGATGAGTATAATAAATAGCAGAAAGTTAAGGGGCTTATATGGCAAAATAAAGATCAGATTGTCTCATTTTCGTGTAAACTGAAGTCATTTATTACTCATTCTTCCATCTTTACTTGAGGAAATGAAACTACATCTATCTATCTAACCTATCTTATCTATCTCTCTCTTTCTCTACCTCTCTATCTTTCTATTACTTAAAAGTTTTCCTTTGCCTGTACCTGAGTGAATACTGTTACACCCATGTTAATTTCCTGGTTTGGACAGTATCATTTGGTATGGAAGGTATTGCAACTGGGGCAAGTTGGATGAAAGGTACATGGGAACTGTCTATTTCAGTAGACAGAAACTACTATTTCTGCTACTTATAGTGAGTCTTAAACTACTTTAAAAAGAAAAATTATGCTTAAAAATTTTTTAATGCCTTTTCCTTGAGTATGGCTGATGGTAACCAAGATACAATGGGAAGAAAATAAGAATAAAGGTTATTAGGTCATCTATTATTTAGAAAAAGTTATCCTCTTTTGAGGAAACGGTTATAGTTTGTAAGTATATCTTCATTCAAGCTAGATAACTAAGTTCCTAAAACATTCTCTAAAAATCTGTTAGTCTTAAAAAGCAATCCACTTTGGGGCCCAGTCACTCTCTAGCTGACCCAAAATTGGAATTCTAGAGATGCTGTTTGGTATTTCACAAAGGACATCCTAAGTGAAGTTCCTGCTAGGAGCTTCATGGTCAGTTGCACCATCTTATTCCTCTAGAACACTGTCTCCCTATTTATAAAGGTCGCAGAGAACTTTATCTTCTGTAGGCTGCTAGCCTCTAGTTCAGGGCCTCTCTACCTCAGGACTATTGACATTTTGGGCCAGATAATTCTATGCTATGGGGGGCTGTCCTGTGCATTGTAGGATGTTTAACATCATCCCTATCCTCTACCCACTAGATTCCAGGGACATCCCAGGCTGTGACATGTGGCAACCCAAAACATCTTTGAACATTGAGAAATATACCCAGGTGGGGAGGGAGTGGAAATTAGCTCCAGTTAAGAATCACTCCTGATTTACAGTTTTATGCATATTCTCTTGAATATTTACATTAGGATATTCCCAGCTACCTCTTTAATGTTGAGTAGATATAACTGTCTGTATTCTCCTCCCCTTGCCCATTTTAACTGTGTCAATTCTAGACTCAAGATAAGTTTACAGTCATCAACCAAGTCTGTAGAATTTCAAGGTGTTCTGCTGAATTCATACAATGCGTCTTCAGAAATTATAGCCTTAACCACAAATATTTTCTATTTCTATTTATTTATTTATTTGCTGGCATAAATAAATTTTTGAGTATTATATAAAGTAATAAAATTAGTATTTTATGGCTTACAAAACTCACCAATTTCTAGTTACATAGCTAAGCTATTTTTCTGATTTTAGAACTGCTATTTATGGTGATATTCATTCCGGAAACTGGTATCAAACACCTACTTTATGTCAAATAGATGATTTGTCTGGAAATGGGTGAAAAAGACATAACCTCTGTCCTTATGGAACTCACTAATCATGGTAGATACAAATGTAATAATATCTTTATAGTTTTGTAATAAATTCCATTAACAAGATATGTGCTAGATGTTAATGTTTAACATACTGGGTAAAGAAAACACCCCACAAATTTTTAATATGAGAGAAAATATTTTTAGGATCAGTAATAATTTTGAAATACTTAAACTGAGAAATTCAAGCATACTTTTGTTTCTTTATCACAAGCTATCTTATTTATACTGCCTAGTAATCCTCTAAAAAGCTGGCTGAAAGTAAAGAAAAAAAAAATTTCCATTATGGACCTATTGAAAATATTCCTGATTACATCAATGATAGTTCTGGGAGAAATGTCTCATTAAATCACAGCAGGTTCAGTAACAGTTGATCCAGAAAATGTTTCGATTATACTTTCTAAATAAGGATTTAAAAGATGCGTATCTGTTTCCAGAGGCCCCCTCTCATGACTTTATTGCCCACTTGAAGTATATTGGAAAGGAATTGTTTAAAGTATAGCAGAAAGGAACACAATTGTTGAATTGATAGTAAACACCTACACTTAAATGCCAGACCCATTCATTCCTTATGATATTTTAATAAACAATTTATATTACCTGGATGATCTGAATTATTACTTCATTATCACATATCAAATCATAAAAGAATGACTCTAAGAAGCAGCCTGGGATTTAAAGTCCTCCCCTCTCCCCCGACCCATCCATCCTCATGTTATTCATGACCTGAGGCTGAGTATTCAGGTAGGTTGAAATACCACCCACACACAAAACAAGCTAATTAAGCCATCCTTTTTTTTTTTTTTTTTTCCTCACCATTCATGTTATACCAACTCTAACAAATACAATAAGATTTATAGTAAATTTATATCGTTTGCAATAACACATATTTTATTTTTAAATGAAATGTCCTGAACTTGAAATACGTTCCATCTTATTATTTAATAATGTGCAACTGTAATTCTACTTGAAGTCTGAATTGAGATGAACATCATCAGTTTTATAAAACATTGAAGGGGGGGTATGCTTGTGGATTTCAAAAACTTAACACAATCTTATACAGTCACCAGTAAACCTTTTCAATTGGAAGAACAGTGAATATCACATTTAATCCTAAATCTGCAATATCACATTGATAAAAGTAAGCTCAAAGATAATCTCCATTCCTTAAGTGAGAAGTAGGAGGGAGGTTATGTACAGGAAGACAAATGGAGAATGTTTAGACTAAACGTGATAACAGCTCAGGCTGACTTAAACTGCTGAAATGTTCTGAAAGCAGAATGGGAGGCCCTAAGTTAGTTCCTTGGTTACCAGGATAAGGAACTATTTTTTGTCTCACAGATAAAAGATTATTTAAATATTATTCTGGTATCCTAGGCATTCAAAAGGAGAGACATAATACATATATCTAAAACTGTTTTAGATTATACAGTCTATTCTGAAAGGAACTTCAGGAATTAGGACAGAAATAGAAAAATAAGGGCATATGACAGCATCTAAAGAAAAGCTGCATAGCAAAATAATATTTTTCTCATTTTCCCCTGGAGATGGTGGCTTACAAAATTTCCATTTATGCTTACTTTGGATTGTGTGTGTATATAAATAAAACTCATTCATAGTACATAAATCTTAAAAAGTAGCAAAAAAATTATATCAGCAGATTCTAACTGCAAAGCAGTGAGAACCCTCATCGTTTGAGTTTGATGTCTCTTCTTTAATATCCTTTCAGGAAGACAAACTTATTTGGGCATGAGAAGGAGTCAGAAATACACTCATTCAGCCGATACTTGAGTGGCTCCTGGGTGCCAACTATGACTGCTCAAGGAATTGACAGCCGTACATATAATCACCGTCAGGGGCCTAGGAAACTCATACAGTTCTAGTGAATTCCAGTCATTAACAAAAACTGTACAGGTTCTATAATATTGCAGGAAATAACCCGTGGATGCACAGTCAGTACCACTGTGTCCCATGTAGGTCTCTTAAGCGCCAGATACAGATTAATTAAGCCATATGAATTAAAATGTTGAAAGAAATTATACAGTTCATATCCAGGGAAGATGAAAATGCTGCTCTATATTCAAGGTGCTTTTTAAAGATTTTTTAACAGAATAAATAGTAGCTTAAAAGCATTCTAATTTTTGCTCTGAAAAGTCTTTCTTAACTGGGCAGTGAAGTCTAGGCAATTGTGGCACGCAAAATAATAATCCCCCAAAGATGTCCATGTCCTATTCCCCAGAACTCTTAAACATGTTACCTTAACTGTCCAAAAGGACTTTGCAGATGTGATTAAGTTAAGGATTTTGAGATGGGAGATTATCCTGGATCTTCAGCGTGGGTCAGTGTAGTCCAAGGGTCCTTATAAGGGAAGAGAGAGGCAGGGGAGGCAGAGAAGGGGATGTTATGAACTGAAGCAGAGATTGTGGGCAGCCTCTAGAAGCTGGAAAAGGCAAGGAAATGCAATCTCCCAGAGCTTCCAGAAAGAATGCAGTCCCGATGACCCACTTAGATTTCTGACCTCCACAATGGTAAGATAATAAATGTGGATTCTTTTAAGCCATTACATGTGTGAGAATTGGTTACAGAAGCAATAGGAAACTCATACAACAATGTAGAGGCATTTTTAGTTCTTTTAAATTTCCATCTATCTATAAAGTAGGGAGGATGCATAGTGTTTGGAGAGAATTTATAGGTGTTTGTAGAGTATAAATAATACAATTTCAAGCATAGTTGAAAAAATGCTAACGATCCATTAAAAAGTAAACTACTTCATTGTATGAATATAGTCAGTTATGAAAATAACATGAGAATTTTTTTTTTAGTCTAGAGGGAAAAATCCTAAAATCTTAGTTCAAATGAACTGAAATATTGTGAGCTACATCTGAAGAAAGATATAAATTGTTATCCCTTTCAGCTTGATTTTTTGATAATTTATAGCAATGTAAAGATAATATGGACATCAAATGTTGATAAGCACATACAAAAATTAGAGTTTTAACAGAAGATGTTGAAAACAGCAAAAAGGAAATATTAGAGATTTATCATTGTATCAATATATAAAGCACATCATTATGTCATTTTAAAACTGAGATCAGTTTTTAAGTGAATCAAAAAAAAAGTAACATGAACCCCCAAAATCTGTAAAGTACTGTCAAGTATTCTATGTCTAAAGATAATGTAATATAAATTACTTTTTGCTAATTATGCATTATATTTCCCTCAGAGCAACAAAATCTTTATCTCTGAAAGCTTTTGCTTCCTCACTTTAATACTGTTTTTTTTTCTTTTCATGCTCTTGACTGTTTCATGTGGCTATGAACTAAAAATCCTTCCTTTGTTTCTGTAAGTCTGAAGATATATTATTGCTTCTCTATAATGTCATGACAAATATCTTCATTTACTTTTTTATGAGAAAAAGATGGCTAATTTTTTCCTTTACGTGATAAGGATAAAAAGCTAAGAGTTATATTTAAAACCTCTCTGTATTTCATAAATATCTATACCATATGGATCCTAATCAAAATAGTTGCTCAAACACTACATAATTGTAAATTGCTAAAGAATCATTAAGTTTCTCTCTTATTTTCTCCTTTGCTCCCTCTCCCATCCCACATTTAAAATATTTTGGCATCTGGAAATTCTGGGTTTCCAAGCAAAACAAAAAACAAACAAACAAGAAGCTTTCCTCAGCATAGCCTAGAATGTCAGTGAAGAGTGAGAAAGTCAGAAATTCCCAAGCCTGAGACAGTGACAGAAATGAACAAGGAAGAGGGAGCAAGGAAAATATTGGAAATGTGTACATGGGCTGGAAGAAGTTAAGTGGTTTAAGTGTTAATTATCTACTTTACCAGAAATATTCTGCAATTCTTTCCATCCTAATATTTTTGATGGGGATATTGTAAGAAACCTCCGACTCTAAAGCTTACCCTAGTTTGCTTCCATCTGCCTATAGACTATTGATTTTTTTCTGTGGATGCGGGTCATGTTTATCTGACACGTCCCAACTTCTTTCTTCAACAACATCCCTGTCCTGAATAGTGAGTGAATAACAAAATAGAATCTTAAGTGGAAGAAAGTGTGTGGTTGTATATCTTTTGAGTTTAACATACACAAACTTGGGCAATAATTATCCAAGTATTGGTCCGACAGTGGATGTTTTAACCACTGAATTTCAACTATTTTGGTTGCTAACAACAAGGTTGAGGGGAAGATGGTTGTAGATACCTGTTAAAAGCATCTTGTCTGTATGAGAATCAGAGCTCTCACTGGGCATTAATCAACTGATCTTAGTTCTCATGGTGCATTAATCAAGGGTCTACTTTGTTTTCTTGAATTAGAGTTAGTCTCTCTGAGGCTGACCATGCCCAGTACTAGGAGAAATTGCCCTGTGGGCCTTCAAGGGAGAGACAGAGAAAAACAGCTTTCTCACTTTTACCTCTTGTAATCCACACATTCTTACAACCATTGCTGGAAAGATCACTTACGTTCATATTAAATAACTATATATCGATATATAAATACATATGTATCTATCTATATATATATCAAAAGCATATGTTCAAGTATGAAGAAGAGAATGAGTTCTTTTTCACAGAAATAATATGCTATTACTTTTGCACAGGGACAACATGAATAAAAACAGAGCCATGTTTCCATAAGTGGCCTGGTTGTAGGGGCATTCTCTAAGATGCATAATAATTAGCTCTGCAGTTCTTACAGAGGTGATTGTCTTATTGCCTTATTAACAAGCCCTAATGTTAATACTATGTTTTCAAAAACATTTTTATAATACTTGAAAATTTCCTCAAAAAGGAAATTTTTATGAATCTGTCATTTGGTTGAGTTTTATGTCTTTATAGCTTCATAGCTTCCAGAGTCAACAACTAGCAATTTTCTTTACTTATGCTTAGACTATTTTCAATACTTACATTTTAAAATATCCTGCTGTAGAGCAGCTCAATATAGAAAACTGTAGTAAACAATTAAGGTTATATTCTTAAAGCATCATTCACTCAACAGGAAATTATTTAATCCAGTTTTGCATGTACAAAATACTAACATTAAAATGTACTTCTGGTGAAAATAATGAGAGTTCTCCTATAAAGAAAAGAATGTATTCATAAAGGCAACAACTCCGGTTCTAAAGGACAAAATTTTCCTGTAATTACCATTTAACTAAATGCTGTGGTAATTTAATAGTAAATTGGAAGAAATCAATAGTGTGTATAGTATAATACTGCTCACAAGTTCATCTTGAAGTCTGTTACTAGTTACAAGGTACTGTTACTTGTATGATTAGACGTTAAATACTCAAGATTTTGCTCTAACTGGGGAGATCCAAAAAGTCTCTTTCCTGAATGCAGTATGTGCCTGAAGCATCCACGTGGAAGCCAGTCACGCAGGCGTGCGCCTTAGGAGTGTGTGAAGGAACCGCAGGACTCTGGCAAAGAGCTGGGAGATACAAATTAAAAGCATGGAAGTATGTTAGGGAATTGAAACTTGATGTACAGGAGGCAGAGGTTAGGCAAACACTCACTGGCAAAGTTACAATAAGAGTTAAACACAAAAACATATTCTACAAATCTTGGTAATCAAAACCAGATCTGAACCTCTGCCATTTGTGTGACCCCAAGTCCACCACACCTATAATTGAGCCCATGTAAACTAGACATATGAAAACTGCTAATTTATCCAAGGAATTTGATCTAAATTCTGTTACTGTTGTTGACAGAACTGTGTGGCTTCTAACCATATATTTGTTGCCATTTTATTTCTGCAACGTTAAGTAGAAAATTTTTTACTTCACCGTTTTTTATAGAAATATATAAGGAAATGATGATTTTTTCAACCCCCATTACTGGGATTCGAAGGAGAGAAGTTTCCAGTCAGTTACATGAGTTTGAATCTTTCCTATATATACCTGACTGTTTGCCCCATCCATCCCAGGGGAAGAACTCTAATGTGAAAGGCAGGGATCTGTGATGCTGTAACTGAGATGCAGCTTCTGATTTTGACTAAACTTTCATAGAGCTGCACTTCCTGAAGAGATTTACCCTTTGAGGTTGTCAGAAAAATATCACTTTAATACCACAAGGTATCCTGGAGTCTAGGGCATCAGCTGGACCCTAACTCAGGCTCTTTAAATCTATATTTTGAATCTTCCTTAACTCTGATAATGATAGAAAGTTGTCAATTAATGGAAGAGTTATCTATTTTTACTTTGGATGGTCCTCAGAGGCCTTCCTTGGATTCATAAGTAGAATTAACGCAATGAATCTAAACAGAAGGCACTATCTGTGGAGAAAGTCTGGCTATTCAAGCCTTGAAGACATAGATCCTGAGAATGCAGTGTGTTATGAAGCTAAAACTCAATCTACACGTAGGAACTCAGCTTCAAATTTAGTTCAGGAGTGATTTGCAATTACATTGCTTCCTCATATTCTAAACTCACCAGCTGGGAAGTATCTTAGTCAGGTTGGGCTGCTATAACAACATACCATACACTGGGTGGCTTGAGCAACAGACGTTTATTTCTCACAACTCTGGAGGCTGGGAAGTCCAAGGTCAGGGTGCTGCATATTTGGTTCCTAGTGAGGGCTCTCTTCCTGGCTTGCAGACAGCCACCTTCTCACTGTGTCCTCACATAGCAGAGAAAGAGACGAAGTAAAATCTCTGGTGTCTCTTCTTATAAGGCACTAATTCCACCATGAAGGCCCCACCTTCTGATCTCCTCTAAATTTAATTATCCCCCAAAGATCGCATCTCTGATAACATCATATTCGGGGTTGGGGCTTCAACAGATGAATTTTGGAGGAACACAGTTCAGTCCATAACAGGAGGACATCCCAAATTCTAATTCATATGATATTTTACTTTCCAAACAATCCAAAACCAAGCTGAAGAAGAGATTATGAACAGTTATATCAGGGAGAGTCCCAAATGTAGCTTATGATCAGGCATAATTTTAGTTAAAAGTCATGTGATGTTTAATATAACAAAAACTACTTTCAGAAAAGCACAAAAGGAAATCAATACTAGGATTACTATATTCATTTTGACCTAGCCTATGAATAGAAAAACCTAGTACATTTTTCATCAAGACAGCACTTTAAAAGAAAGTACTTTGTACTTATCATTAACTAATTCGCCTTAAGAGAGAAAAAGTGAAGCTGCCTTGTATCAGAGTCTTTCTCCACCTATCTTCAGAACAAAGGGATTTTAAAATTTAGAAGATTTGCTTTTTTTTTTTTTACAAAAACAGAGTCAGAAATTTATCTTGAGGTTCCATTCTAATTCTTTAGCTCTCTGTGAGCCCCACCGGAAATGGGGGAATCTGCAACATGTGTAACCAGACTAAACAACCAAGAAAAGTTTTAGCCCAGATACTGTGCAGGATAGATGTCGTGTGAGCTGCAAGGTTAAGGAAGATGCAAACCCTGTCTTGGGCTTCCTTTCCTAAGTGAGACGTAGAGGAGGGCCCTCCCCTCTAGGAAGACACCACAGGAGTTGGAACAGGACATGACATGTGTTGATGCACCATATTTGAAAGTGGTGAGCAGGCCCTGTAATTACAGCAGCTTCCTTTCCTAGACTAATGGGGGGGAAAAAAAAAGATGAGATCAATAATATGTTTGATATAAGTCCAAATATGCCTTAATAAGAAATTACCCCTCATGGATTATATTTAATTAAAAGAAGAAATTTAAAATACAGATATTTTTCTTTCAGGCCATCAGAGCAAACACAACAAAGAACAACCCACTTCGGGACTGTTAGAGTATATGTTGTCATTTCAAAACAAGAATAGACATATTTAAAAGAAAAGCCTTGTCTGTGTCAGACAAGAAGCATATTGGGCTATTTTTTTTCTTTTTCTTTTCAAACATCACTTACAGATTTATTAGCCATGCCATGTTGAAACGGTTTCAGAAATACTGTAAGTGGAATGCCTAGCGTGGTAAGTAGCACATAGATACTCAGTTATTTTGATTGTCTTCTGTTATTGGGACAAGTGTGAGGAGGAGGCAGGAAGGGAGACAGGGGAAGAAGAAAAGAGTGAATGGCCAAGCTTCTTTACCATTTTCATGTTATATTATAGAAAACCTCATACTACATTACATTATATCATATCATATCATATCATATCCTATATGTGCTTCTTTACTATGAATTACTTCCCAGGCTTCCCCTCTCCTTGGAGTCAGGAGCTGATCCACGGGTCTTATACATCAACTGGAGCAGTCACTTCACTTACAGATTTGATACCCTCTCTTGAGAGGCAGAACCTTCTAAATCAAAAGTTTGAAACAGACAGGGTTAATGACCTATGGTACAACTTGCTCTGAGAGGAGCTATATATATGTATATGTATATATACACACATGCATGTATATATATGTGTACACACACACACATATATATACCAATATAACAATTTTATAATATCCAACCACTCACATTTCGAAGAAAAAAAATGTTATATCCTCTCTGCTTTTAGTATAGCTTCTTTTCATTACTAGGTTTTTGGAGTTCTTGGGAAATAGAATCTAATTTTTCAATAGGCCTTTTAATAGGCTGTTTGAATAATTTCCCAAACTCGTGTTGTTATTTATTTAAATATGTGTAGGAACCAGAGGGCATTTTCATTCTGTTAGTGAAATGTGAATGCCAAAACTCACTGCTGTACCAGATATTACTATTTTTAATTCTTCTTAAGATAAAGATATATTATGGGCATTTTTCTCTTGATACTATAATAATATTAACTTTGGCAAGACCTTTTCTTCAGTGTTTCTTTAGTGAATGTAAACAATAAATTAGAAGTAGAATGGCTCTCCTGTTTACAATGCAGAGAAGCATGCTGCAATAGACATTGTCTTTGGCCTGTCTGAGTACCACAAGACTATGATCTTGCCTGGATAGTTAAATCTGTGTGTTCAGCAGAATCAACACATTTATTATTAACAACTTTATTTTTCAGAGAACTGTAAATCAGATATAAGCATTTTCTTTAAAATTTCTTTTAGATGAAGGTACATGTGTATATGAATGATGTGCTTTTACAAGGTACCAAAGAAACTATGGAATTTATTCACTACTACAGAGATAAAGGCATCCTAGATTTAGAGTCTTACCTTATCCTGAAAAAAGTAAAACTTGTTAAAAAAAAAAAATGCACCCAGTAGACCTTAAATGTGAAATTTGCTTTTAAAAATATATTCAATGTCTTTATTATTAAAGTTTGATATAACTTGAGTTAACTCCTGAAGGACAATTTTCCCAAAATATTTTGGTACCAGTGTTGCATTGTAAGTAAAAGAGCCCACCTAATTAACAGAAGGACTAGACAATTTCTGAAACAAGTGTATGCATCCCTTAAACGGAACATGTACCACTGAAACAAAACAGCTCTGTTTATCAGATGTTACAGGATGTGATTTGCTTCAAGCTGTGAGGCAAATCTGGCAATCCATTCAAAATCAACATGAATGTTTGTAAAGCAATTTGTGGTCTGCAGTAAAAAGCGCTGGGTTGATCTCTAAATAAGGAAAAATGATGCTCCTAAAGGCAAGAGCACAGATAATGTTCTGTTTTTCTTTACATTTCCCAGTGGGTGTACATTTTAATAAATTAATCTAACACTGGCATGAATGTCACAGGTATTGCAGAACTTCTATGTGTAATTTTCATTCACTAACTCATCTCTTTTCTAGCTTTGCTTTTCTAACACATACATGGTCGGGCCAAAATATTTGTTTTAGGTTTCCAAAATGTGTGTATTTTTAGTCCATTCTCAAAAGATGGAGGAATGGTTTTCGCTGAATTAGTCTCCTGATTTGGCAGACACGCTCCCCATTGGCACGTGCAAGCCTGGGAGGGAACAGTGAAGAACCACTGCTGCCCATTATTGAGCTGTCTTATTCACTCCTTCTTTAAACTGCTCTTGACTTTCCAAATAACATCCCTTTTAAAAATAGCTCTTTACGTTCTGTAGTGCTGGCTTGTGCTACTGTATATTTTAGCTTACATCTTTTCATCATTTATTCACAAGGCTACCCATCATCTAAAATAACATTAATCAGACAAAAACTTGACTAAAGAGTGAATATCTCTGTGTATGAACACTGGCAAGCTAGCTGACTGGATTTCCTCAGAGGCATGTGCAGCTCACTCTAATTCTAAAACTTTGTTTTAGCTTAAATACATAATGTCACGTTTAAATTTTTAAAAAATGACTTACGTTTGATCCTTCAACTCTACATTTCCTTAGGTGGATTACACCTGTTAAGACAAATAAGGTGCTATTTGCTATTTTTTAAAGAAAATAGGGGATAACATAACTGAAGTTGTTCTTTTTAAATATGTAAATTTTGTGAATCTTTAATCTATTGCTAAAAAGTAATGCTAAAATTTCAGGCTCATGAGGGATTTAGTCATAACATGGGGATACCAACTTTTACTGTGTTCTGATTAATTTCACCAGTAGAATTTGAGGAACCCAGATTAAATAATTTTTGACCATAATTCTCTACTGAATGAATCTGGTGGAGCTGTTTCTACTTCTCCAACACTTAGCTTAACGTCCTTTGGCAAATAGCCCACTCTTGTCGATATGCCAGTTGGAACATGAAAGTGGGGCCCATTATCCTTTTTTCTAACATGTTATTTTAGCATTTGACATAATTCCCAGCCACTACACCCACTGCAGTTCACCCACTGAGGAGCAGCGAGCCTATCTTCTACAAAAATGAAGTCATGGGTGATGTATGTATATGGATAATATACTATGCTGTTCCCTGAAGACTTGTACCCCGGAGTATCTTAGCTACTGACATAAGCCAAATACAAGTTAAAGACACCACTCCTGTTCATAGCACATGCTACTTACATGTCTTTATTTTCCAGTTGGAAGTAGTCACTACTAGTGGCTTCAAAGACTGCTTATTTGTCAGCCCTACAACAGCATTCAGATCCCTTGAAGGATCTGTAGTTTATTTTTTAATGAAGGTGCAAGGAAATAACATTCAACGAATCCCATCAAGTCTGACATTAACCTAGCTGCCTAGAAAGTATGCTGGTTTCTTAGGAAATATTAAGGTATATAATGGTAGGTAAGAATATGGTTGAGAAGATTATGGAACTAGATTCCCAGGTTTGAATTCTGCCCCAATACTTGACTGATGCTTAATTATGGATCCATTACCTAAATTCTCTGTGCCTTAGTTTCCTTGACTGTGAAATGGAATTAGTACTGTTGCCAACATCAAAGGATTATTAAAGGGATTCAGTAAATTGATATATATAAAATGCTCAAAGCAGTGCTTACCACAGAGGAAATACTCAATAAATGTTAGATGCTGTTGTTGCTATTTACATTATTATTATTATTATTATTATTATTATTATTATTATTATTATTATTTAAGGTAAAGTGACTTTTGTTTCACAAATCCATGCAGTTTCATTTAAGCATCTTCGAGTGCATGCTCACTCCCAAACCATGCATTCTTAAAAGAAATTGAAATTCTGATTTTTAGCTTTGATTTTGTAGTTATGTTCTCAGACCTACAATGGCCCCTATCCGTTCGAATTTTATTACTTGTAGCATATTCCAAAGAATCAGATGATCATGGTTGAAGTGTGTTCTTGGCTCATATATAAAGACAAAGCTTTTACTTTGAGGTGAAGCTGAATGAATGCTGCAGCTTAAGTCTCAAATCTCAGATACTTGCCCCTCCTAATGGAATCTTAATAAAACGAGCATCTTACATGGACCAAACTTTGCAAAGAGTTCATAAAGCAACAAAGTCCAGTCGGCAAAAATTTGTTCTAAAAGGTATTCCAATACTTAAATTGTGCTTCTAGGAAAAGGTCAGTAAGACTCTAACTCAAAACCCACAGCAACATTTCTCAAAAGTACTTTTTTTTCTTCCAACTATTCTTTCCAATTCTTATCCTCTTACCCTTCACTTTCCCCTTCCTTTATAATGTAGATTGACTTAAATTCTCAGGTTAAGGAACCAGATTGATAAAACATAATCCTTTCAGTCAGTGCTCGTGTGCATGCATGCATGCATGTGTGTTTGTGTGTGTGTGTGTGTGTGTGTGTGTGTGTGTTGGGAGTAGAGGAGATGGGTAGTTATACATGTTAATAAATTTGGTCCTGAAATAAACTTGGCAAATCATCAAAGGTAACATAAAACCAGGGAATTTATTGTAAATATCCATAAAACTGCTATTTTAAAACATAAGAAAGACTCAGTTATTCAAAATGTTTTGAGCAGTTGTTATGTGTTAGAAATCAGAAATATTTTATTCCATTTTTTTCAATTAGATTATAATGCAGTGGGAGAAACACACAAGTAAAGCAACATTAATTTGATGATAGAATTATGTATAGAGTGATATAAAGTGTGAGCCCAATGCCATATAGAGGGAGGGGTCTGTTTTCTTTAAGTAGAATGGCAGACAAGGGAGGACAATCTTTCGGTCATGCTGAAAGTAACCATCTTGGTTATTTATTTCTGATTGTTATTATCCTATCTCACGTTCTTTGCGATACTGCTATTTCTATCTGTTTTTTTGATTTGCTTTGGGTTGTTGTGTTCTGTTTCACTTTTTTGTTTTGCTTTGTTTTTGGCCTTTTAACTCTGTCCTGGTATATTGTTTGCTCACATTATTATTTTAATTTTTAATGAATTTATCTAAAAGGAGCATCTTTTTCATAAGCATTATTTGTATATGGTTGTCCAAATGTATGATGCTCTAGTACAATATTATCCCAAAAGTCACAGTGTAGATTAAATTGGCTTCCCTGGGTTAACATATACATTAAGCCATCACGTATGGCATTGTTTCTAAAAACCTGCTATGAATTCAAGAAGATTTAAGCCTAAGTCTAGAATGTCGTCTTAATGTCATGTTCTCTCTTTGCATAAATGCTAATTACCCTGTATAAGAAGCCTGTGTTTGCTTTAATTTCTGTGATGTTTTCAACCTGCTGGTTCTATTCAAAATACATAATTACATATTTTCTTATAGTTTCCATTTGATGTGCTGAAATTAAAATAGTATTTTATTTGCTGCTGGTTATTACTTCTTAGATGTATTTATTTTGTCCTGTATGCCCTCAGTCATCTCTTAGGCTGGTTTTAAGTTTATTTACTTACTGTGAACTGTGAATGGTGAGGGAAATGAATTGGTGCAGGTGAAATCTAATCACAGATAATACACAACGGCTGCTAATAAAAATAGCCAAGTAAGCCTCAAGCAAAATGAGACTCTACTTCCAGCAAAACTGGAACTTAAAACATGCTGACATTAATAGGAAAAAAGGATATAAATTCATTCAAAAAGTACAGAAAAGAAAACCCTAAATGTTTACTAGAGAACTCAAAAGAGATAGAAGCAAATCCTTCAGTCAAGATTTGTGGAGCAGAAGCAAGAAGAACTACAGTTCTGCAGCCTGTGGAACAGAAACCACACTCACAGAAAGACAAAATGAAAAGGCAGAGGACTATGTACCCAATGAAGGAACAAGATAAAACCCCAGAAAAACTAAATTAAGTGGAGATAGGCAACCTTCCAGAAAAAGAATTCAGAATAATGATAGTGAAGATGATCCAGGACCTCGGAAAAAGAATGGAGGCAAAGATCGAGAAGATGCAAGAAATGTTTAACAAAGAGCTAGAAGACTTAAAGAACAAACACCTAGAAGAATTAAAGAACAAACAAACAGAAATGAACAGTACAATAACTGAAATGAAAAATACACTACAAGGAATCAATAGCAGAATAACTGAGGCAGAAGAACAGATAAGTGACCTGGAGTAAAGAATGCTGGAATTCACTGCTGTGGAATAGAATAAAGAAAAAAGGATGAAAAGAAATGAAGACAGCCTAAGAGACCTCTGGGACAACAGTAAACACAACAACATTCATATTATAGGGGTCCCAGAAGGAGAAGAGAGAGAGAAAGGACCAGAGAAAGTATTTGAAGAGATTATAGTTGAAAACTTCCCTAACATGGGAAAGGAAATAGCCACCCAAGTCCAGGAAGCGCAGAGAGTCCCATACAGGATAAACCCAAGGAGAAACATGCCGAGACACATAGTAATCAAATTGGCAAAAATTAAAGACAAAGAAAAATTATTGAAAGCAGCAGGGGAAAAACGACAAATAACATACAAGGGAACTCCCATAAGGTTAACTGCTGATTTCTCAGCAGAAACTTACAAGCCAGAAGGGAGTGGCATGATATACTTGAAGTGATGAAAGGGAAGAACCTACAACCAAGATTACTCTACCCGGCAAGGATCTCATTTAGATTCAATGGAGAAATCAAAAGCTTTACAGACAAGCAAAAGCTAAGAGAATTCAGCACCACCAAACCAGCTCTACAACAAATGCTAAAGGAACTTCTCTAAGTGGGAAACACAAGAGAAGAAAAGGACCTACAAAAACAAACCCAAAATAATTAAGAAAATGGTCATAGGAACATACATATCAATAATAACCTTAAACGTGAATGGATTAAATGCTCTAACCAAAAGACACAGGTTGTCTGAATGGATACAAAAGCAAGACCCATCTATATGCTGTCTACAAGAGACCCACTTCAGACCTAGGGACACATACAGACTGAAAGTGAGGGGATGGAAAATGATATTCCATGCAAATGGAAATCAAAAGAAAGCTGGAGTAGCAATAATCATATCAGATAAAATAGACTTTAAAATAAAGAATGTTACAAGAGACAAGGAAGGACACTACATAATGATCAAGGGGTCAATCCAAGAAGAAGATACAACAATTATAAATATATATGCACCCAACATAGGAGCACCTCAATACATAAGGCAACTGCTAAGAGCTATAAAAGAGGAAATCAACAGTAACACAATAATAGTGGGGGACTTTAACACCTCACTTACACCAATGGACAGATCATCCAAAATGAAAATAAATAAGGAAACACAAGCTTTAAATGACACAACAGACCAGATAGATTTAATTGATATTTATAGGACATTCCATCCAAAAACAGCAGATTACACTGTCTTCTCAAGTGCACACGGAACATTCTCCAGGATAGATCACATCCTGGGTCATGAATCAAGCCTCGGTAAATTTAAGAAAATTGACATCATATCAGGCATCTTTTCGGAACACAGTGCAATGAGATTAGAAATAAATTACAGGGAAAAACATGTAAAAAACACAAACACATGGAGGCTAAACCATATGTTACTAAATAACCAAGAGATCACTGAAGAAATCAAAGAGGAAATCACAAAATACCTAGAGACAAATTACAATGAAAACACGACGATCCAAAACCTATGGGATGCAGCAAAAGCAGGTCTAAGCAGGAAGTTTTTAGCAATACAAGCCTACCTCAAGAAACAAGACAAATCTCAAACAATCTAACCTTACACCTAAAGGAACTAGAGAAAGAAGAACAAACAAAACCCAAAGTTAGTAGAAGGAAAGAAATCATAAAGATCAGAGCAGAAATAAATGAAATAGAAACAAAGAAAACAATAGCAAAGATCAATAAAACTAAAAGCTGGTTCTTTGGGAACATCAACAAAATTGATAACCTTTAGCCAGACACATCAAGAAAAAGGGAGAGGACTCAAATCAATAAAATTAGAGATGAAAAAGGACAAGTTACAACGGACTCTGCAGAAATACAAAGCATCCTAAGAGACTACTACAAGCAACTCTATGCCAATAAAATGGACAACCTGGAAGAAATGGAAAAATTCTTAGAGAGGTCTAACCTTCCAAGACTGAACCAGGAAGAAATAGAAAATATGAACAGACCACTCACAAGTAATAAAACTGAAACCGTAATTTAAAATCTTCCAACAAACAGAAGTCCAGGACCTGATGGCTTCACAGGTAAATTCTATCAAACATTTAGAGAAGAGTTAACACCCATCCTTCTCAAACTCTTCCAAAAAATTGCAGAGGAAGGAACACTCCCAAACTCATTCTACAAGGTTACCATCACCCTGATACCAAAACCAGACAGAGATACTACAAAAAAGAAAATTACAGACTAATATCACTGATGAATATAGATGCAAAAATCCTTAACAAAATACTAGCAAACAGAGTCCAACAACACATTAAAAGGATCATACACCATGATCAAGTGGGATTTATCCCAGGGATGCAAGGATTCTTCAATATACACAAATCAATCAATGTGATAAAACATGTAAATAAATGGAAGAATAAAAAACATATGATTATCTCAATAGATGCAGAAAAAGCTTTTGACAAAATTCAACACCCATTTATGATAAAAACTCTCCAGAAAGTGGGCATAGAGGGAACCTACCTCAACATCATAAAGGCCATATATGACAGACCCACAGCACATCATTCTCAATGGTGAAAAACTGAAAGCATTTCCTCTAAGATCAGGAACAAGAGAAGGATGTCCATTCTTGCCACTATTATTCAACACAGTTTTGGAAGTCCTAGCCACGGCAATCAAGAAGAAAAGAGAAATAAAAGGAATACAAATTGGAAAAGAAGAAGTAAAACTGTCACTGTTTGCAGATGACATGATACTGTACATAGAGAATCCTAAAGATGCCAGCAGAAACTACTAGAGCTAATCAATGAACTTGGTAAAGTTGCAGGATACAAAATTAATGCACAGAAATCTCACATTATTCACAAAATCACAAAATTCTTTGAATGAGGGCCTCTAAGTCTGGTTGGAGCATTTATAGACTTTTTTTTTTAACATCTTTATTGGAGTATAATTGCTTTATAATGGTGTGTTAGTTTCTGCTTTATAACCAAGTGAATCATCTATACATATACATATATCCCCATATCTCCTCCCTCTTGCATCTAACTTCCATCCTCCCTATCCCACCCCTCTAGGTGGTCACAAAGCACCAAGCTGATCTCCCTGTGCTATGCGGCAGCTTCCCAGTAGCTATCTATTTTACATTTGGTAGTGTATATATGTCCACGCCTCTCTCTCGCTTCGTCCCAGCTTACCCTTCCCCCTCCCTGTGTCCTCAAGTCCATTCTCTACATCTGCGTCTTGATACCTGTCCTGCCCCAAGGTTCTTCAGAACCTTTTTTTTTTTTTTAGATTCCATATATATGTGTTAGCATATGGTATTTGTTTTTCTCTTTTTGACTTACTTCACTCTGTATGACAGACTCTTGGTCCATCCACCTTACTACAAAGAACTCAATTTCGTTTCTTTTTATGGCTGAGTAATATTCCATTGTACATATGTGCCACATCTTCTTTATCCATTCATCTGTCGATAGACACTTAGGTTGCTTCCATGTCCTGGCTATTGTAAATAGCACTGCAATGAACATTGTGGTACATGACTCTTTGAATTATGGTTTTCTCAGGGTATAAGTCTAGTAGTGGGATTGCTGAGTCATATGGTAGTTCTATTTTTAGTTTTTCAAGGAAACTCCATAGTGGCTGTATCAATTTACATTCCCACCAACAGGGCAAGAGGGTTCCCTTTTCTCCACACACTCTCCAGCATTTATTGTTTATAGATTTTTTGATAATGGCCATTCTGACTGGTGTGAGGTGATACCTCATTGTAGTTTTGATTTGCATTTCTCTAATGATTAGTGATGTTGAGCATCCTTTCATGTGTTTGTTGGCAATCTATATATCTTCTTTGGAGAAATGTCTCTTTAGGTCTTCTGCCCATTTTTGGATTGGGTTGTTTGATTTTTTGATATTGAGCTGCATGAGCTGCTTATAAATTTTAGAGATTAATCCTTTGTCAGTTGCTTCATTTGCAAATATTTTTTCCCATTCTGAGGTTGTCTTTTCATCTTCTTTATGCTTTCCTTTGCTATGCAAAAGCTTTTAAGTTTCATTAGGTCCCATTTGTTTATTTTTGTTTTTATTTCCATTTCTCTAGGAGGTGGGTCAAAAAGGATCTTGCTGTGATTTATGTCATGGAGTGTTCTGCTTATGTTTTCCTCTAAGAGTTTTATAGTGTCTGGCCTTACATTTAGGTCTTTAATCCATTTTGAGTTTATTTTTGTGTATTTTTGTGTATGGTGTTAGGGAGTGTTCTAATTTCATTCTTTTACATTCTTATTCTGTAGCTGTCCAGTTTTCCCAGCACCACTCTTTGAAGAGGCTGTCTTTTCTCCATTGTGTATTCTTGCCTCCTTTATCAAAAATAAGGTGACCATATGTGTGGGGGTTAATCCCTGGGCTTTCTATCCTGTTCTATTGATCTATATTTCTCTTTTTGTGCCAGTACCATACTGTCTTGATTACTGTAGCTTTGTGGCATAGTCTGAAATTTAGGAGCCTGATTCCTCCAGCTCCGTTTCTCTTTCTCAAGATTGCTTTGGCTATTCGGGGTCTTTTGTGTTTCCATACAAATTGTGAAATTTTTGGTTCCAGGTCTTCGAAAAATGCCATTGGTGGTTTGATAAGGATTGCATTGAATCTGTAGATTGCTTTCGGTAGTATAGTCATTTTCACAGTGTTGATTCTTCCAATCCAAGAACATGGTATATCTCTCCATCTTTTTGTATCATCTTTAATTTCTTTTACCAGTGTCTTATAGTTTTCTGCATACAGGTCTTTTTCCTCCTTAGGTAGGTATATTCCTAGGTATTTTATTCTTTTTGTTGCAGTGGTAAATGGGAGTGTTTCCTTAATTTCTCTTTCAGATTTTTCATCATTAGTGTATAGGAATGCAAGAGATTTCTGTGCATTAATTTTGTATCCTGCTACTTTACCAAATTAAATTGATTAGCTCTAGTAGTTTTCTGGTAGCATCTTTAGGATTCTCTATGTATAGTATCATGGCATTTGCAAACAGTGACAGCTTTACTTCTTCTTTTCCGATTTGGATTCCTTTTATTTCTTTTTCTTCTCTGATTTTGTGGCTAAATCTTCCAAAACTATGTTGAATAATAGTGGTGAGAGTGGACAACCTTGTCTTGTTCCTGATCTTAGAGGAAATCATTTCAGTTTTTCACAATTGAGAATGATGTTGGCTGTGGGTTTCTCATATATGGCCTTTATTATGTTGAGGTAGGTTCCCTCTATGCCTACTTTCTGGAGGATTTTTATCAAACTGGTGTTGAATTTTGTTGAAAGCTTTCTCTGCGTCTATTCAGATGATCATATGGTTTTTTTCCTTCAATTTGTTAATATGGTATATCCATTGATTGATTTGCGTGTATTGAAGAATCCTTGCATTCCTGGGATAAACCCCACTTGATCATGGTGTATGATCCTTTTAATGTGCGTTGGATTCTGTTTGCTAGTATTTTGTTGAGGATTTTTGCATCTATGTTCATCAATGATATTGGCCTGTAGTTTTCTTTCTTTGTGACATCTTTGTCTGGTTTTGGTATCAGGGTGATGGTAGCCTCATAAAATGAGTTTGGGAGTGTTCCTCCCTCTGCTATATTTTGGAAGAGTTTGAGAAGGATAGATGTTAGCTCTTCTCTAAATGTTTGATAGAATTCGCCTGTGAAGCCATCTGGTCCTGGGCTTTTGTTTGTTGGAAGATTTTTAATGACTGTCTCAATTCAAGTGCTTGTGATTGGTCTGTTTATATGTTCTATTTCTTCCTGGTTCAGTCTCGGAAGGTTGGTCTTTTCTAAGAATTTGTCCATTTCTTCCAGGTTGTCCATTTTATTGGCATATAGTTGCTTGTAGTAATCTCTCATGATTCTTTGTATATCTGCAGTGCCAATTGTTACTTCTCCTTTTTCATTTCTAATTCTGTTGATTTGAGTCTTCTCCCTTTTTTTCTGGATGAGTCTGGCTAATGGTTTATCAATTTTGTTTGTCTTCTCAAAGACCGGCTTTTAGTTCTATTTATCTTTGCTATTGATTCCTTCATTTCTTTTCATTTATTTCTGATTTGACCTTTATGATTTCTTTCCTTCTGCTGACTTTGGGGTTTTTTTTTCTTCTTTCTCTAATTGCTTTATGTGTAAGTTTAGGTTGTTTATTTGAGTTGCTTCTTGTTTCTTGAGGTAAGATTGTATTACTATAAACTTCCTTCTTAGAACTGCTTTTGCTGCATCCCATAAGTTTTTGGTCATCATGTTTTCATTGTCATTTATTTCTAGGTATTTTTTGATTTCCCCTTTGATTTCTTCAGTGATCACTTCGTTATTAAGTAGTGTATTGTTTAGCCTCCATGTGTTTGTGTTTCTTACAGATTTTTTCCTGTAATTGATATCTAGTCTCATAGCGTTGTGGTCAGAAAAGATACTTGATACAATTTCAATTTTCTTAAATTTACCAAGGCTTGATTTGTGACCCAAGATGTGATCTATCCTGGGGAATGTTCCATGAACACTTGAGAAGAAAGTGTATTCTGTTGTTTTTGGATGGAATGTCCTATAAATATCAATGAAGTCCATCTTGTTTAATTAGTCTCATTTAAAGCCTATGTTTCCTTATTTATTTTTATTTTGGATGATCTGTCCATTGGTGAAAGTCAGGTATTAAAGTCCCCTACTATGATTGTTTTACTGGCGATTTCCCGTTTTATGGCTGTTAGCATTTGCCTTATGTATTGAGGTGTCCCTTTGTTGGATGCATAAATATTTACAATTGTTACGTCTTCGTCTTGGATTGATCCCTTGATCATTATGTAGTGTCCTTCTTTGTCTCTTGTAATAGTATTTATTTTAAAGCCTATTTTGTCTGATATGAGTATTGCTACTCCAGCTTTCTTTTGATTTCCATTTGCATGGAATATCTTTTTCCATCTTCTCACTTTCAATCTGTATGTGTCCCTACATCTGAAGTGGGTCTCTTGTAGACAGCATATATACGGGTCTTGTTTATGTATCCATACAGCCAGTCTATGTCTTTTGGTTGGAGCATTTAATACATTTACATTTCAGGTAGTTATTGATATGTATGTTCCTATTACCATTTTCTTAATTATTTTGGGTTTGTTTTTGTAGGTCCTTTTCTTCTCTTGTGTTTCCCGCTTAGAGAAGTTCCTTTAGCATTTGTTGTAAAGCTGGTTTGGTTGTGCTCAATTCTCTTAGCTTTTGCTTGTCTGTAAAGATTTTAATTTCTCTGTCGAATCTGAATGAGATTCTTGCTGGGTAGAGTTATCTTGGTTGTAGGTTTTTCCCTTTCATTGCTTTAAATATGTCCTCCCACTCCCTTCTGGCTTGCAGAGTTTCTGCTGAAAGATCAGCTGTTAACCTTATGGGGATTCCCTTGTATGTTTTTTGTTGTTTTTACCTTGCTGCTTTCAATATTTTTTCTTTGTATTTAATATTTGATAGTTTGATTAATATGTGTCTTGGCGTGTTTCTCCTTGGATTTAGCCTGTATGGGACTCTCTGTGCTTCCTGGACTTGACCCTTTCCTTTCCCATATTAGGGAAGTTTTCAACTATAGTCTCTTCAAATATTTTCTCAGTCCCTTTCTTTTTCTCTTCTTCTTCTGGGACCCCTATAATTTGAATGTTGGTGCATTTAATGTTGTCCCAGAGGTCTCTGAGACTGTCCTCAATTCTTTTCATTCTTTTTTCTTTATTCTGCTCTGTGGTAGTTATTTCCACTATTTTATGTTCCAGGTCACTTATCCATTCTTCTGCCTCAGTTATTCTGCTTTTGATTCCTTCTAGAGAGTTGTAAATTTCATTTATTGTATTGTTCATCATTGTTTGTTTGCTCTTTAGTTCTTCTAGTTCCTTGTTAAAAGTTTCTTGTATTTTCTCCATTCTATTTCCAAGATTTTGGATCATCATACTATCATTACTCTGAATTCTTTTTCAGGTAGACTGCCTATTTCCTCTTCATTTGTTTGGTCTGGTGGGTTTTTACCTTGCTCCTTCATCTGCTGTGTGTTTCTCTGTCTTCTCATTTTGCTTAACTTACTGTTTTGGGGGTACCCTTTTCGCAGCCTGCTGGTTTGTAGTTCCCGTTGTTTTTGGTGTCTGCCCCCAGTGGGTAAGGTTGGTTCAGTGGGTTGTATAGGCTTCCTGGCAAAGGGGACTGGTGCCTGTGTTCTGGTGGATGAAGCTGGATCTTGTCTTTCTGGTGGGCAGGACCACGTCCAGTGGTATGTTTTGGGGTGTCTGTGCCCTTGTGATTTTAGGCAGCCTCTCTGCTAATGTGTGGGGTTGTGTTCCTGTCTTGCTAGTTGTTTGGCATAGGGTGTCCAGCACTGGAGCTTGCTAGTCATTGAGTGGAGCTGGGTCTTCATGTTGAGACAGAGATCTCTTGGAGAGCTCTCACCGATTGATATTCGTGGGGCTGGGAGGTCTCGTGGACCCACGTTCTGAACTCGGCTCTCCCACCTCAGAGGCAGTGGCCTGACACCTGGCTTGAGCACGAAGATGCTGTCAGCCACATGGCTCTGCCGAAAAGGGAGAAAGAAAGAAAGAGAGAGAGATTGAGGGAGGGGAGGAGGAAGAAAGGAAATAATGTTATTAAAGTACATTTTTTTAAGAATTGTTAAAAATAAAAAATTAAAAAGTAATAAAAAGAAAGAAAAAAAAAGGAAGAGAGCAACCAAATCAATAAACAAATCTACCAATGATAATAAACTCTAAATACTAAATTTAGATAAACATAAGATCAGAAACAAATTAGATGCAGAAAGCAAACCCCAAGTCTACAGTTGCTCCCAAAGTCCACCGCCTCAATTTTGGGATGATTCGTTGTCTATTCAGGTATTCCAGAGACGCTGGGTACATCAAGTTGATTGTGGAGATTTAATCCGCTGCTCCTGAGGCTTCTGGGAGAGATTTCCCTTTTTCTTCTTTGCTCACATAGCTCCTGGGATTTAGCTTTGGATTTGGCCCCACCTCTGCGTGTAGGTCGCCTGATGGCATCTTTTGGGAAGTCTCAGGTCTTCTGCCAGCATTCGGTATGTGTTCTCTAGGAGTTGTTCCACATGTAGATGTATTTCTGATGTATTTGTGGGGAGGAAGATGATCTCCACGTCTTACTCCTCCGCCATCTTGAAGGTCTCCTTATACACTTTTAGATTGACGGATGTGTGCTTAAGGTATGAGATTAAGATTTAAAAAAAAAACCTAAAACATCCCCAAACTTCTTTAAGGGAAAAAAATTTTTTTGGATAATTGTGGTTGGTTTTTAGTTGGTTAAAGGGAGGAACAGTTTTTACTGTGACACTGAGAGTGGAGTCAAATGATATAAAAGAGAATTGAATTGGCCACACATTCTTGAGAAAGGTGGTTTAAATACTGGAAGGGCCATGATACTCTTTGAGATCTGAATAAAGAGTTATACTCAATGCTGAGGAGACCCTATCCCCTTGCATTAATAAGAAAATGGAATACAGTTACAGGGAGAGGTACAACAGCAGCTGTCTTAGTCTGTTTGTGCTGCTATAATAAATAGCTCAAACTGGGTAGCTTATAAAGAATAGAAATGTATTGTTCACATTTCTGGAGAGTGGAAGTCCAAGACCAGGGTGCCAATGTGGCTGGTGAAGGCCCTCTTTTGGGTCAAAAACTTCTGGTTGTATCCTCACATGGTGGAGGGGGCTGGGGAGCTCTCTGGAGCCTCTTTTATAAGGGCACTAATCCCATTTGTGAGGGTGGAGCCCTCCTCTTAATACCTGCACCTCCTAACACCATCACCTTAGGGGGTTAAGATTTCATCATACGAATATTGAGGGGACACAAACCCTCAGACAGTAGTAGCAGCTCATTAAGTGTACCACAGCTGGAGACTGGCTAAGTTGCCCCCTGCACCAACCAGGTAACTCTTACAGATTGTAAAAGCCTGGGTCACTTTCATAACCCTTGAGATTTTCCCTCTATCTGGATTCCCAAGGTCAATCTAATTTCTCATTCAAAAAGAGATTTTTCACTTTTCAAAAGTTTTTAATATCTGACATAGCTAAGAATGCGGCATTTAGGGATAAGGAGAGCTCCTTGAGTTGTCAAAATTCATTACACACAATGTATATTGTTATTCAGATCCATCATATTAACATTTTTAACTAGTGCTGAATTATTATTGCTATTATAGAATTGACACTAAATGATCCAAACATCTTTGATTCTTCCAATAGTTGTAATTTTTCAGATTGCATGACTGCTTTTCATGAATTTCTGTTCTCTTACTGCTTTCAGACCACTGTCATTTTTTTGTCATTACATATGTATAGTCATTTGCATATAAAATGTTATATATATGTATATATCTATATATATAGATATAGGTATATACACATATATATGTATATGTATTCATTTCCTGTGAAAGGGGCTTTAACTTCATTGCAGCTTGGGCAGCATTTTTACTGTGCCTATTTGAAATGATTTTAAAATAAGAATTAACATGATCTAAATGGGAACAAAATGTACTTTTTTTTATAAGTAAAAAGCTTATGTTTCAATGCAAGCAATTTGTGAAGTGAATTTTGCCTAAAAGTTCTCTCTCTCTCCCTCCCTCCCCCCCCACACACAGACGCGCGCGCACACACACACATATTGATATATTTATATAGTTCTGCCCCACCACTTATAGGACAAAAGTTTGTACAGTAGTTACCCCCTTATCCATGGGGGAAATGTTCCCAAACTCCCAGTGAATGCCTGAAACTGTGGATAGTACTGAATCCTATTTATACTATGATTTTTCCTATACATACATACCTATGGTAAACTTTAATTCATATATTAAGCACAGTGAGAGATTAACAATAATAGTAAAATAGAACAATTATAACAATGTACTTTAATAAAAGTTATGTGAATGTGGTCTCTCTCACTCTCTCACTCGCTCCCTCTCAAAATATCTTATTGTACTGCATTACCCTTCTTCTTGTGATGATGTGAGATGATAAAATGCCTACATGATGAGATGAAGTAAGGTGAATGACGTAGGCATTGTGACATAGCATTAGGCTACTATTGACCATCTGATGATACCTCAGAAGGACTTGGATCATCTGTCTTGGGTGATCCAAAGAGTTTGAGGAGCAGTAGTTAATAATCAATGCATTCTTGAGTATAACATTTGAATTCATTATTTCTCAAAAACAAATTACACATAAGCATTAACTTTTATTTTGCTGTATTTAAATCATATCAATTTTTTTTAATTAACATTTTTCCAGAAGACTTAGTTATTCTCCTGTATTTGAGTACCTTAAAAATTTAATAAATTTTAATTTGACTTTCCTTAAGACATCAGGTACTTATTTTATTTATTAATAGTACTTGAGAGTAATATATCTATAAATACAAAACCATATATATTGTCATATATGTACATATATCTATATGTGTATATACATATATACATATATATATAATGGTATCATTCTAGAGGGTCATTCAATAAAATAAACGTCATAAATGAACTTTTCTCCATGTGCTGTGTGATTTAAAAAACTACCTAGCTAAATGCATACAATTTGTATACAGCTTATAGAGTTTGTTTGTGCTGCTATAATAAATAGCTTAGCAAACTAGGGTTTAGGATACATTTATTTCAGAGTTTTTTTTTTTATTTAGTTAAAATACCATTGATCTGTTTATTTCAGTTTAGTCCAAGGTAAAAATTCATGAGAGATGCTCATTTTTGTTCTTTAAAAGTCAAATTATTCACTATTAATTGAAGTCAGTTTACTTTGTATAATTATACTTTTGGCAGATGAATGAACAAGAAATTATAAAGTTTGAAGCTGCTGCATAGTTAGAAGTTCTTTAAAACATCTGTGCTTTTAGAAAGAAATTATATGTAACCTTTTAGCTCATTTATTTAGACTTTTACCATTACTCTAGAGAGAGATAAATAGCTTTTTATGAAATTCATTTTGTCCTTTGCAATTTGAGGAATTTAGCAGTTAATGGAGTTTAAAAATAATGTAGAGCCTGAGGGAAAACAAAGATTTTTTTTTAGATTAACCTTATTAATAAAATTTTGATATACTGTTTTCCAAATTACTCTTTCTTGTCATCATTATAGATGACTTTGTGTATTGAACCATAGTCTTAGCATATGATAATTCCTGAGTTTATATTAATTACATATGTATATATAAAATCATTTGTACATAGAGATTTAAATCTTATTTTTCAGCTATAAAATGCTTAGCCTATATTTAAAGACTGAGAAAATTACTTGCATAAATAATTCGTTTTTTAATATTTAAGCTAAAATTTCTTTACAGAGTAGTTCATTTTTCACACATATTTACATTTCAGGAAAGACAAGCAATTAAATTTTTATCTATTATAATAATGAATATTTCAGTAAGCAAAAATGTTTTTCCTATTTGTTATTGTCATTCTTATATCGATACTAGTCTTAATGATATTAAAATGAATGTCCCCTATGAGATTAAGATATCAATGCTAGCTTCTCACTAGTTCTCTTTCCATAATATAATATTTTGATTTGTTTTTCAAAATTTACTGCTACAGACTTTAAAATTTAACTTTTGTGCTTTCATAATTATAGTGATATATCAAAGCAACTAGATGTCTGTCATCCAAAATGAGTTTATACTTACAGGATAAACTTAGAAAGTTGCATGAAATCTTTTGGAGTATATTTAATTTAGATGACAAATATGCAACTTGCTATTTTTTTTAAATCTAATTTCCTTTTGTACTTCAGTTGCTAAGATATTTGGAGAAGTAGATAGTGCATTCTAAACTGCAGGGCACATTTCTCATGTTTTTATTTTACATCCTGAATTGTCGACCTATTCAAACAGCGTGGTTAAATTGATCCTATGCAAGGTTGCCCTTTAAAAAGAGCAACAAGCTAATCCTGTTTAGTGTCTAAGCAGTAGTAATTTAGATGTGTAGGGAAGTACATAATATATTTCAAGAAATAACTTACCACAAGGAATTACTTAAAAACAAATAATGGCAATATAAAATGACATTATATATCAAAAAATGTACCCTATTTTGCATACACAAATTTATATGGTTAAAAAAAGGAATAGTTCTCTAAATGGCAAAATTAATTTTCTACAGTTTTGGAATAAATCTCAGTGATTCTTTTTCTTCTTTTTAATGCCTTTAGCTAAATTTAATTTATCATTGTATATTATAGGTCTACTTGGTATCATATGAGTCAGAACACTCACCTGATATGAGGATACACAATTTCAATATCCGAACACAGCATATTGATTTCTAATATCTGCAGATGCTAGGGCAGTGATGATGGCTTCTGAATTGCCGCCCTCAGTAAATCTACAAATCCACGGCTAATATCGTTAAAAGCACAGAGGGACATTATTGCCGAGACAACACTCTTCTGACTGCATTCACCTTATCTCAGCCTCATGTTATTTCATTTGCTCTCCATGCATCCATGAGGTAGAGAGGAGCAATCTGCTTTTTAGAAGATGCATTTTTGACATAATGAAATGTTCAGGTTTTTCTTCACTGAGCAACATTAAAAGGTACTTTACTTTAAAGGCTAATGTTTTCTTCACCAAGCCTCAATGAAAGGTAATTTACCTTAAAGGGTAAAATTTTTAAGTTACATATACCTAATTAGCTATTTTTTTTTTACCAATAGCCATATAGGCACATCTCAGGATTTGGTTCCAGATCACTGCAATAAAAGGAATATAATAATAAAGCAAGTCAAACACATTTTTTGGTTTCCCAGTGCATATAAAACTTATGTTTACACTATACTGTGGTCTATTAAGACTGCAATAGCATTATGTCTAAAATAACAATGTACATACCTTAATTTAAAAAATACTTTATAGCTAGAAATGCTAACCATCATCTGACAATGCAGCATTGCCACAAAGCTTCAATTTGTAAAAAATACTCATTATCTGTGCGATAAAACAAGGTATGCCTATATTTGCTTGAAAATAGGCATATTGATTTCTCAGATATCTGGGACATTTTGCAATTTGCCAAGCAAAGTATTTAAAAACTGTTTACTAGCTATATTAAAAGACTTAAATGTAAGAGTTGGCTATTATTCTATTAATAATCCTTTATCCAACAGACATTTTGATAAAGACTATGGTTTTTTTCCCCCCTTATTCTTAAACCATGTTATAGGGACACAAAAACCTGGTATATTAGTTCAGTCTCCTCAGAAGCAAATAGCAAGTAGGCTGAGACTTGTAACTTGTGTCGGGGGGGAGGGGACTGTGAATGATAAAGGAGGAGGGAACCGGCAGAGAGAGCCTCAGGACCAAGAAGCAGGTCTGGCACTTACGAAAGGGGAGAGAGAAGCAATGATTAGAGAAGAATAGCCTCAGACTGCAGAGCATTTCTAAAACAGTATCAGCCAGAATAGTAAGGGTCCCCCCACCAAAAAAAAAAAAAAAAGTTCCATTGTAGAGCAGTTTCAGACCAGCCTGCAGTAGTACCCTTGCTGTTTCAGTTGCTGATGGGAGTAACCTGGGGAAAACATGGCCTCTGCATGAATGCAGTGAGAGACCCAGAGAGGAAGCACAGGGGCCATCAGTCAGCTGTGCCCCCTCCCACAGGTTCTTTTGAAGGAGATTTGAGAGGCATACTTCCATGACTGCCATTCTGGAAACATTATCAATAAGATGTTGCTATGTTAAGCAATAACCGTAAGGATGGGCCAATTTTTTCATTCGGGGTAAAAGAACATATGTCAAAGTATTATAAAAATCTCCTTTTTATTCTTTTCCCATTAAATATTCCTATAAATGCTAAGCAGTACATACACACATACACACAGAGCCAAGTTCTAAAGAACCAAAGAGTCATCCCTAGATGCCAGAAAATAAAAAACTCAAAGTCACAGCTGTAAGGGGGAAAGGTGGTACTCATAACCACAGTACTACATTGTGCCATGGGGTGCCAGATCAGATATAGACCAGAGTGAAGGAGACTGAACTTTTAACAACACAAGGATTAGGTATGTTCTAGTGCTGCACAGGTACAAAGCTAGAAATTTCCCCATAAAAATGATTTGTTCTTTGAATATATCATTCCTCTTATGCCCTCCATTGTTTGTGATGAGAAGTCAGATGTTAGTCTTATTGGGGTTTCTTTTTATCTGACAGGTCATATTTCTTTTCAAGGTTTTGTCTTTGTCTTTCAGCATTTTTACATGATTCGTCAGGGTGTAGATATATTTTTATGCTACTTGGAGTTTACTGACCCCTGTGGATGTGTAGACGAATGTTTTCTATCAACCTTGGGAATTTCCAGCCATTATTTCCTTGAAGAATTTTTTCAATCCTTTCTCTCTCTCCTGTCTTTCTGCTACTCACATTACACATACGTTGGTGACACACATTACACAAATGTGGTGTCCCACATTTTTCTGAGTGTCTGTTTATTTTTCTTCACTTTTCTTTTCTATTCTTCAGATTTCACAATTTCTATCAATCAGCTGTTCAACTGATTCTTTCTTCTGCGTTTACTGTTGAATCCCTCTAGTAAATTTTCATTTCAGTTATTGTACTTTTCAACTTCAGAATTTCCATGTGGTTCTTTTTTATTTTTTAATAATTTCTCTCTCTTTATATTCACTACATAACGAAACACTGTTATACATTCCTTTACTTCTTAAGCGTGGTTTGCTTTAGTTTTTTTTTTTTTTTTTTTTTCTACTTTTATTTTTTTTTATTTATTTATTTTTGGCTGTGCTGGGTCTTCGGTTCGTGCGAGGGCTCTCTCCAGTTGCGGCAAGCGGGGTAGTTTTTAAATGTATCTATAAAGGCTGCTTTGAAGTCTTTGTCTATTAAATCTAACATCTGGGCTCCCTCACAGGCAGTCCCTGTCACTTGCTTTATGTCTCCCTGTGTATGTGTCAGTTCCAGTGTCTTTGTCTGTCACCTGTTTTCTGTTGTCATTGTTGAAAACTGGACATTTTAGCTAATATATTGTAGTAGCTCCTGATACTGATCCCCATCACTGAGGCTTTTTGATACTGATGTTTGCTTGTTTATTTGTTTAACAACTTGGCTAGACAATTTTAGTGAAGTCTATTTCACCAGGGGTAAGAAGCCTCTGATGTAGATTCTCAGAGTGCACAATCACCTAGGATTACAGTGGTTTTAGTAGGGCTCTTTTTGACCGTTTCCTTCCGGGTTCTCTCTGTTTTGCTCTCTGCCTTTCTGGGTATAACACCCAGCTCTGAAGCTCCACTAATTTCTGGTTGATCACTCTGTTGTTTTCAGCAATGCCTTGGAGCATAGTCTAATTCAAATAAATGTGGACCTCATTGTTGGGATACTTTTTGAGGTCAACTTTTGTGGTTGTTTTGACCCCAGGAGAGCTCTTTTTAGCAGTCTCTTTGCATGGTGCTCTCCAGTAAACTAGCTGGCCTATGGTTTAGCTTGCTGCTCTCGTGGGATTTACCACCTTCTATTAACTATTTACTGCTAAAATCTCCATTATTTTCTCCAGCATCCTTAGCCTTGAATTTACCACACTCTGTTGCAAATAAACTCAATTTCTTCAAGGACAGCACCAAAGCTCTCTGTTCTTATAGGCTGCCTCTCTCCTTGGGTAAAATCCCCAACTCACTGTTCTGGAGCTGGGATCAGGATAGTGATCTGCTTCTCTTGGAGTGACGTACCTGCTTTTCCAGTGGAGACAATAGCCTCTGATCTCTTAAGCTTGCCTCTCCCCAAATTAAAATTCTGTCCTATAAAGGATATGGGGCTAGAGCAATTGGGGCCCTAGAATGCTTGATTTGCCAATCCTGGGGCAGACTCTCCATCCTATGAGTGTAAGCTAGGAGGAAGAGGGTCGCTGACATCTTGGCTACACTCACCTGGAATTTAGCCTTTGCCACATAGAGCTGGGTTGGGGTGGGTGGTGAGAAATGCTGGTGGCCTGCCCCTCCTAAGGAGATACCAAAACCATAGGCTCAGAGCTAAAGGGAGAAGAAGCACCACCTTCCTGGCCACATCTTTCCAGAGTGGAAAGAGGAGAAATGTGATCAAGAAGAAAGAAAAGAGGATTTGAACTGTTTCTAAATTGTTTATTAAAAAATAACTGAAGCAAATGTGTAAATGTTCACATTTGTTAAAATTTCCTAGTGCGTATGTCCTATTCTCTCTACTTTTCTATTTTAAATAATTCATTAAAAAAGCTCACCAGGGCTTCCCTGGTGGCGCAGTGGTTGAGAGTCTGCCTGCCAATGCAGGGGACGCGGGTTCGAGCCCTGGTCTGGGAAGATTCCACATGCCGCGGAGCAGCAAGGCCCGTGAGCCACAGTTGCTGAGCCTGCGCGTCTGGAGCCTGTGCTCCGCAACAAGAGAGGCCGCGATGGTGAGAGGCCCGCGCACCGCGATGAAGAGTGGCCCCCGCTTGCCACAACTAGAGAAAGCCCTCGCACGGAGGCGAAGACCCAACACAGCCATAAATAAATAAATAAATAAACTCAAAAGTTAAAAAAAAAAAAAGCTCACCAAAATACAAATTTATCCTGATCCTCAACATCATTATTTCTCAGTGTTTTATATGTAATATATCTAACTATAATCATTGGATTATAGGGTAAACATTTTTCTATATGAAGAAAATAATTGATCAGTTTCAATCTTAACCTCCTGGAGGCAAAAGAATGTACAATACTATTCATTTTCCCTTCTGGAGAAAAAAAATTACTTTAACTTTCTATCAACAGATTTTAGACGATCTGAAAGCAGTCTTGACAATTCCCAGAAAACTTGACATTCTGTGACTTGGTTTGATGAATATTACCTTGCTGCTAAATTCCTGGAAGAGCTATTGAGACTCTTTTGCAGGCAGCTGAAGACTTAATAAAATCAAATAATACATACTGAATTTTGTATCTCTAAAACTTTTAGAATTTGATCTCTTATAACTGAATTTCTGTAGCTCATTGGGACTTGAATTACTTTTGACTCAATTGTGAAAGGTGTCTTTAATTGTTAGGAGTTGGAGAGATTCCTTACCCTAATCGACTCAGTTGTCCCCAGGAAGAGTTTCTTTCAGAAGTTAAAACGTGATATAATTTTCTTTTTTTATTTATTTATTTTTTTTTAAATTTTTTATTTATTATTTATTTATTATTTTTATTTTTGGCTGTGTTGGGTCTTCGTTTCTGTGCGAGGGCTTTCTCCAGTTGCGGCAAGTGGGGGCCACTCTTCATCGTGGTGCGCGGGCCTCTCACTGTCGCGGCCTCTCTTGTTGCGGAGCACAGGCTCCAGACACGCAGGCTCAGTAGTTGTGGCTCACGGGCCCAGTTGCTCCGCGGCATGTGGGATCTTCCCAGACCAGGGCTCGAACCCGTGTCCCCTGCATTGGCAGGCAGATTCTCAACCACTGCGCCACCAGGGAAGCCCCTCTTTTTTTATTTTTAAATTAAACAATTCTTTACTACAAAGTTTTACTATGCTAATATGTGTTGTGAATGATCATAAGATACGTTTAACATATAGCGTTTCCCATACTTAGTTTTCCCTAGGGCTCTTCCTTTGGAAAGCATCTCCTGGAAGTATGGTTGCTCACAACACACTTTTGGAAAAGCGAAATTAATCTTGTAGTCAGGGAAGGTGTTTCAGTTGATTGTTTTTACCCAAATGAGGGCTGTAGATTTTTCCCTGATGAGGTTATTTGGTTAGCCTTTACCAGCCTGCCATAATGATTTTTTTTAATATGTATATATGTCAATCCCAATCTCCCAATTCATCCCACCAACACCACCGCCCCTCTTTCCCCCTTGGTGTCCATACGTTTGTTCTCTACATCTGTGTCTCTATTTCTGCCTTGCAAACCAGTTCATCTGTACCATTTTTCTAGATTCCACATATGTGTGTTAATATACGATATTTGTTTTTCTCTAAAACGTGATATCATTTTCAAAGATAAAAACTCACTAAGACCAGTCTCTCATCAGATCAAAAGAAGAAATCTCACAACACTCATTTCCCATTATCAATTATTTAAGAATAGGAGTTTAGATTCTAGATATAGGTCCTATGATATTAATACTTCTTCAGACCTGGTCTACTAAAATCCAAGTTGACTAAAGTTTTAATAGATCTTACCTTAAGTGATATATTATACCTAAAAGGACTATGTCCTAGCCCAGCCTTTCAAAAACTACATTTGAAAGAACTTAAGAAAACTATTAATTGAATGTATGTTTCCCAGATATACCAAACAAAAAAAAAGCATCTTCTTCCATATTATTAACATGGTTTTATTGTTTCTAAATGAAAGAAGAATGAACAAATCTCTAAACCACTTAGTAATTATTGTCAAAAACAATTTATTATCCATTACACTAAAATAAAGTCATTACATTTTGTAAATACGCTCCCACAGTAATAGGTATAATACTAAGTAACTATTCAAAGTTTTTCTATTCAACAAGTTGAGGCCATAATGTAGAGTTAAAATGAGGCTTGTATTTAATATCTGGTCTTTCCATTAATTATGTGACTTTAGTTAAACTACTTCTTTATATTCCTCAGTTTCCCCAGTGTAAAGTAAAGTGATAAAAAAAAATGTCTGCCTTACATGACTGTGATGGTAGAATGAGATTATATACAGAAAGATTTTGATATGTGGGAAATAGTCTATAAATAGCTCCTATGTTCATTTATTCACAGTTGACATCTGATGGAAAGTCTATCTTTTAAAAAAAAATGTTCTACAGAAGTCATGTGGTCCTTTTTGATTAAACTTTAAAGTATTTTAGACTAAATTTGTCAATTGTATATTAAATAGCAGTTTTCTCCATGATTTCAAGCAAATGCTTGCCTCACTTGTTTGACCATGTTTTTATATTTTCTTCCAGAGATAAATTGTGATCTGTTTTTGGCTACATCTAGAAAAAGTGAACTGTTCCAGGCAACTCCACAAGTCTAGATTTAAAATTTTCACAACATAATGAGAAATTTTGCCAAAGGCCATTTGAGACATGTGATATTTGAGAATCTGTCAAATAAACATTTTAATTAACGTTTTCTTCAGATTCCCTGAGGTCTATTCTTGTATAAAGACATCATGAACCAAAATACTTGGACTATATCATCTCAGGTGCTCAAAAATACTGCCTTCACTGGGTTAAGATTTAATATAACACCCAACACACAAATATTAGTGAAAGTGGCCAAAGGAAATGTTTATTTGAACCATTTATTTTTAAGCCCACAACTTGTCAAGATAGTTTATTTTTTCCCAATACCTCAAATGTAAGTCCCTTTTTTACAATAAATTCTTCTTTGAATTCAATGGCAAAATAAAATGTTCATTTCTTGAAATGGATTTATATGCTTCCCCCCTTCCCCTTCTCAAATTGTTTTTCTTTGTGTTGTAAGTTCCAGGAAAACAAGACCTAATGTCAATACCTGAAGTTGTCAACTCAATGCAGACTTCCTGGTAACAATAATTTCTCTGCTCTTTTTCTTTCTTTTTTCCTAATCATTCTGTTTTCAGTATATCAATGTAATATAAGTTGCCCCAAGACTTTAAAAGAAACCTATAACATACCATTCACTAAAATTAATTGCACACTTAATGTTACATCTACACAATACAATTCTAGAGAAGTTTTGTTTCCATCCTTTTCTTCTGTAACTTCTACTGTGGTAGCACAAGACAAATCTCTCTCTAGTGTAGTTATAAATTTGCCTCAATGCAATGTGAGATACTTTTCTCTCCTTCATGCTGTCATTGCGTAATTTCGTCTCATCACTTGAAAATACCTTTTTCCCCTGATTTTAATTTCTCCCATTTCTTATTACATGCCTCTTGATTCTAAAATAGCAAGGTTATGACTTCTAAAACTTTGCAAATAATTCCTCTAAGCTGAATGATCTTGCCATATACTTTCCTAAGAAATGGTAGTAGAGAAATATTCCTTCCTCTTTCCACTCCAAAGAGACAGACCTACCTATATTTGGAATCATATCTCCTGCCTTTCGTTTAATTTAATAAAAGAATGCTGGTTTCAGAAGCTAGTTTCTCCCTTCTTGCTCCCATCTCCTCGTCTTCTATAAGACATCATGACTATGCATCCAAACATTTCTCTCTTTGCTGTATAAGTTTTGTTCCAAGTCATGCATTTAACAAATATCATGTCATAACCTACCGTTTTCCAGACACTCTTCAAAGGACTTGAAGTACAACATGGAACAACAACAACAAATTCCTTCTCCACCAACACCTTCCATTCCAGTTGAAAGATGTACATAACAAACAAATAAATAAATAGCATACTAATAAACAGAATTATGTGTACTCTGTTGAGCAATAGTACACACTAAAGAGAAAAACAAAGCAGAGAATAGGACTAGGAAGTGTCAGAGTAATTTGAAAATTTAAATAATATGATCTGGGAAAACCTTTCCCTGACAGTGTATTATTTGTGCAAAGACTGGAAGATGACGAGAAATTTTGTACCAGGTAGAGGAAACAGCAAATGCTAAGACTTGCTGTCTGCGTTTAAGGGGAAAAAAGAATATGATTTGGCTGGTACAGGGTTAATTAGGGAGAGGGTAGTAGGAGACAGAGAGGTAGCAGGGCCAGCATGGGTAGAGCCACGAACAACATTACAATGACTTAGACTCCTACTCTGAGTAAGATGGAAACTTAGAAGAGTTTTGAACACAGACGTGAGGTGATTCCCATTACACTTTAACAGAATCATCCTGGTTGTTTCATTGAGTATGAACTGAAGTCGAAAACTGTAGTCATTAAATAAGTGTTTGTGAATATATGGAAAACAAATGAGTGAATGTGCCTCTTGCAAGATAACACTAGCAGGATAACTACTAACATTGATGAACAAATAGTATAGTACATTATTAAACACATTATTGAGCTGTGAGTTTCATTATAAAGTAATGGTTACCAGCATTAATCAGCATTTCAAAAATGTGTCATTAATTTTGCAAAATAGACTAATTTATTTTTACATTAATCCCAAATAATATTTTCTTTATTCCCACTACCAATTTTCTCATCATATTCTTCAAATTTGGAATTATTACTAAGCAAAACAGTGGCAGGTAATCATGATTGGCAGACACTTGGGTAGAGTATATCAGACTGGAAAATCCAGGAGCCCAAGTACACTGGGATCATTAATGAAAATTCATACAAAGGAGAAAACAGGAAGGAACTAACCTAAGTCATTTTTATTGCTGTGTAATATTTCATCATATGAATATATCAGCATTTATTTTTCCATTCTATATTTAATGATTTTTATTTCTGGTTTGGAACTATTACAAATAATTGACATTAGCATTTAACATTCTTGTTAACTGCAATTAATGTTCTTGTACATGTTGTTCAGTACACATTTGTATGTATTTCTGTAGAATATACACATAGGAGAAAAACCTTCAGATCAAAGGCTATGTGTATGTTTAGTTTTGGTACATTTTGACAGTTTTCCACAGTGTCAAAGTGGTTTTACTAATATAAGTCCTACGAGTAATGGATCAGTGTCCAAATACTTGCCAATACTTCTTAGTTTTACCAGGCTGATTTTTGGAGAAAAAAAATGATTGTAACTAATAATATCTCAACTTTGGATTTAATTTGCATATCCCTAGCTCCTGATATTGTTTTGTCACTTTTCAAGTTTTTATTGGCCTTGAGAATTTTCTATTGTGAAGCTCCTATTTAAGCCTTTTCCCCCCATTTTTCTGTTGTATTGTGTTCTTTTTAAATCAATTTATGAGTTTTTTATATATCATGGATATGAGTCCTTTGTCAGAAATATGGACTACAAATATTTTTTCCCACTCTGTGGTTTGCTTTTCATGCTTTAATGATATCTTGTGATAGAAAGGTGTTATTAATTTTAACAAAGTCTATGTTTTCAATGTTGTCTTTTATATATATGTATTTTGTGAGATGTTTATGGAATTTTGCTACTCTAAAATCATAAACATATTCTTCTCTGTTCTAGTTTTACTACCATTGACATTTAGATCTACAGCCCATCTAGAATGGCTTGTTATGTATGGTGTGAAGTAGGGGTTGAGGTTCATTTTCCCCCTATTGGAATATCCAGTGATTCATTGCTGCCGTTTTAAAAGATCACATGTCCTTTCTGCATTATAATGATACCTCTGTCATCAATCAGATGACCGTGTATATATGGGTCTGTTTCTTTAATTTTTTTTTATTAGTCTATCTTTTCTTTCACTAATATAACACTGTGTTCAATACTGTAGCTTTTTTAATTGGTAGGGTAATATAATTTTTCTAAATTTTTACCTTTTTAAAGTGTTTTTTAGCTCTTACTGACTCCTTACTTCATATAATGCTTACAACAACTTGTTAATTTCCACAAAGTTTTCATTTTGACTTGAAATTAATTGAATATATAGAATAGTTAGGAGATAATTGACATTTTTATACTATTGAGTCTTCCAATCTATTTAAGAATTTTTAGAACTTTCTCTCAATAGTGTACAGGGATATTGGACTGTTAAAATATTTATTTTATGTATGTTATTCCCAGTTATTTGGTTAATTTTAGATTATTTAAAATTACACCTTTTATGGACATTGTTATTTTTATATAATTTCAAACTTACAGAAAAGTTGCTTTAATAGTCAAGGAACTCCCATATACCCTTAATTCAGATTTGCCAATTTTTTAATATTTGCGTTATTTTCTCTTTCCCTTTCTCTCTCATATTATTTTTTTCTGAATCTTCTGCAGTCTACATTCAAATTTCACCAGTTGGTCCAATAACATCTTTTACAGTACTTTTTCCTAGTTCAACATCTACTTGAGGATAATGCATTGCATTTATTGTAATGTCTCTTTTTTCTCCTTCAATTTGAAGCAGTTCTCCTGCTTTTCTTTCTTAACCTTGGCATTTTTGAAAAATGAAGGCCAGGAATTTCAGTTATTCTGTAGAATTTTCTTCAATTTTGATTTATCTACTGTTTCCCCATTACTTGTTTTAGTTTTCAGGGGTTTTGAGGAGAGGTGGTGGGGTTAAGGTGGCAGGTTCAGGAATGCCAACAAAACAGTGTGTTCTTCTCAGTGAATCATAAAGAAAGCACATGATGTCGGTTTACCCCAATTTTAGTAACATTAACTTTGGTCACTAGATTCAGGTGATATCTGTCAGCTTCTCCACCAGAACATCTATTTTTTTGCTTTCTAATTAATACGAAATTTATGGGACGATACCATGTAAATGTTTAGTTCCTCATCAAACTTTCACCTACTATTTTCACATACGTTGATAATTTCGTAAATCCATCCCTTCTTCTGTATTTGTTAGTTGGTATTCTTCTGTAAGAAAGACTTTTCCCTTCTTTGCCATTTACCTATTTATTCATTCATTTATTTATATCAGCATGGACTTGTAGATTCACATTTTATTTAATTGGTTATATTCCATTACTATTATTATTTATTTTCATATTCAGATTATCTCAGATTCAGCCAGTGGAAGTCTTTAATCTGTGTATTTTCACAGGCCCCTGTCATTTTTTGAGAACTTCCTTACATTCAAGAATCATAGAATGTCCCTGACTCTTTCTGTACTGTTCCTGCCTCAGTTCTAGAATCAGCCCTTTCTTCAGGGAGCCCAGATTTCTCTTCATGAAGGATATTATTTATAAATAAAGATTTGGGCAATAGGAAGGTTCATGTGTCTAAGCCCTCTGAGGGGAGAGGACCAGGAAATATACTTGTGTATACAACCTCTACATTTATTATTGTGTCTATCAATTATCTATTTCTTTTTACCTATATATAAATATATATGTATATGTTGCATATACACAAAATTCATAAGTTCATATATATGCTGTGTGTTTATATACAAACATTGTGTAAATTTGAGTCCCTTCTTCATATTTATAAGTCCCCTTCCTTGACAGCGAGTAATCTGATTCCCATTATACTCAGTGAATTTATTCATTTCGCAAGCCTGAATATAGAAAGTAGTTTCAGAATTGTTAATAAAGACCATCACCAAGAGCAAACCTACTAACTAGAATCAATATTTGTTTAGAGTTCTTTCTTTTCTTCTTCTTTTTTTTAGGTAAAAATGTACCTATAGCGAAAAGCAGAATTCATAAATTTTAAGTGCACAATTCAATGAGTTTTGGCAAATAGATATCCTATCCCTAAGATATAAAACATTCTGTCTCGCAAAAAATTCCCTCATGCCCTGTCCCAGGCAATTTCTCCATACCCTGACCCTCATACACACACACACACACATGCAAATGTGTGTGCATCTATGTATAACTACATTTTAAGAGGTAACATTTCCAGGGTTGTTGTTGAATATCCTGACTGACGAGGTCTCTGCACCCTGTGTGATAAAAACCTGAATGTCTAAAGCCACAATTGCACAATAAATTCAATATTATATTGTTTCAACTGTCTTTTATTGGATTTTTGTGATCGAATATATATGATGTTAAATTTTTTATTCAGTTATTCTGGAGAAGATCAAGTTTTAGCGTTTTAGAGTGTTCAAATGAGCTAATAAGATTATTTCTTAGTTTGGTGTGCAATGGTATTGGTTAATGAAGCTATCTCACCTTTGAAAAAATTTCAGTGGACATAATTCTGTCATTTATTACATAGTTAACGAAGAGTAACTCTGTTAACTCAGGTTATATAGCATGCCCTATATTCTGTTTGTTATGCCAGGATGGAAACTGTTCTATGTATATAATGCCAATTGCTAATTTGGCTCTTCTGCCATTGAGTATTGTAGGTGGTGTTCAACCAAAAGATCTTAGAGTACACCTGTCATTTTTTTTCATAAGACCCAAACCTGGAGTGTTGGTATGCAAGCATCGTCTTTAGTGTCTCTCTCACCTTTTGTGAGTGCTTACATACTTCTCCTTGACCCTCTCTCTTTTTCTTGCCTAGTGTGTTTATTCTGTAGCTGCTGTTACACCTTGACTCCTGCCTTTTCCAGATGTCCCCACCCACACAAAACAAATCCATTCTTTGGGAGCACACTTAAAGTCACCAGTCAAGTTATACAACAGGTTACTCAAGACGATATGCTAGTAAATATGTCAGCCAGGGTTCTGTAAAAGAAAAAATATTAAAAATTGAATACAAGGTAATAGAAATTTACAAAACTGTTTGAGATGCAAAGGGCAAAAGTTACAAAGGCTGTTTTAGAAAATTCCAAACTGCTAAAACTGCAGCACTGAAGTGGTTAATTCAGTGGAGGGTGCTTGAAAGTCATGGACAAGTTCCCATATCTGCCATCTGCTGATGCTCACTCATGTCCCTGCAAATACTACCAAAAATAGTGGGTTTTTCTTCTCTTTTATCTTTCAGATATCATATACTAACTCACATTGCTGAAATCTAATGGCAGCACTGCTGGCAACAGAGTTAGAAAAGCCTTACTCTCTGTTGGGTATCAGGGGAGAGACTAAAGGGTGGAGATGTTACTGAGCATCAGCAAGTATATCTCACACAGTAGACTTTTATATACCTCGCCTCAAATAATATTTTCATTTTGAAAGCAGTCTATTATTTTAATCCATGGAGATTTGGTCATGTAGTCATATAAGCTGAGATGAACCAGTTGCCATATATGGTTTCCTTAGTGAATCAAATTAACTATTAACTAGGTTTTAACCTCCCGATCAATATTTTTATTTCTATAGGACTTGTCTATAGGACTTGATACCACCAGATGTCATTTTAGTTTTTTGTATCAAGTTTAATGGGAAAGTCTTGTTATTTAACTTTAGAATAATGAAAAATAATATTCAATACCCTAAATGCCATCTTTTCTGAGGAATATTTATTAGCAAATGGATTAGATTAGAAAACACAAAGTGATGTTTTAAGAAGAACGTCAGACTTAGGTGATTACAGTGGTTTAGTTAAAGATGTGGCACATGAGGATAAACATAAAATTGTGCTAAATGAAGAGATTAATTTACGACTGGGAAAGACAACTATAAGCTCAGAATCATTAGCACAAATTGTCTACTTCCAAGATGCAGTGTCTGCTCAAGTGGAGGCACAATTAGTGGACAGCAACTGGCCACAGTACCCAGGTCAGCAGTTCAGATCCTGCAAGGTCTGTCAGCAAGGACATTTTCATTAAAACTGTAGATCAAGGGTTCAGGGGCAGAAGTAGTAAGTCTCTGGGTGCACAGGTAAAGAGGGCAGAATATAAGACCCTGATATAATATATAAAATAAGAGTATGGTGTTGGTAAATTAAATGCACAGAACCTTATTCTGAAAGAAAATAACTTATCAGAAGTACCTTCAAAATAAAAAAGGAGGAAAGAGTGTGATCACAATTGCTGGGAAATTGCTCTTCCAAAGTCAGAGCAGGTGAGAAGGGAAGTCACCTTGATGCTGAATCACAGAGAAGTTAACTTCAGCTTCTCCTTAACAAAAGAGTAGGATTGTCTCAAATTCCTTGCAGGATATATAAAACTCTTGTTAGAAGACTGATGATGGTGGACATGAGAGGCAAATGAGATTGTTATATGTAATCCACACAAAGGAAGAAAACTAAGATGTTGATTATATAATGACAAAGGGTATGAATTTGGGTGGCAGATAGACATGAATTTTCAACTGGGGTGTCTTACGCATATTACTTAAACTTTTTGAGCTTCATTGTTATAACATCACTTCACAGAGTCTTTCTAAATTTAAAATGATATGATATAGGTAAATCATTTACCATGGTGCCTGGCACATAGACAAAATTTAATAATTGTTATCATAATAATAACAACATAATGATTTTGCTAAGATAATTACTGAATTATTGAAATCATCAGTTAGGATGAAAAATAGTTTATTTTTTAAAATAAGTGAAACAATGCACTGGTGAAGTTAATTATAGAAGCTGTTACTATTCATTATAGTTTCTTTAAGCAGAGGAATATTTATTAAAATATATTGATATAGGTGAAAGACCAGTGAACTGAAAACTACAAAACATTAAGGAAAGAAATTGAAGAAGACACAAAACGTGAAAAGATGTTCAGTGCTCATGGATTGGGAGAATTAACATTGTTAAAATGACAATATTACCCAATCAGTCTAGATTTTAAACCCTATTACAAAGCTATAGTAATTTAAACTGTATGGTATTCGCATAGAAACAGACATAGATCAATGGAACAGAAGAGAGAGCCCATAAATAAACTCACTCCTAGATGGTCAATTTATGATAAAGGATCCAAGAACATACAATGGGAAAAGGAGAGTCTCTTCAATAAATGGCATTGGGAAAACTGGACAGCCACATGCAAAAGAATGAAACTGGACCACTATCTTACACCATGGATTAACTCAAAATGGATTAAAGACTTGAACGTAAAACCTGAAACCATAAAACTTCTAGAAGAAAGCACAGACAGTAAAGTCCTTGACACTGGTCTTGGCAATGATTTTTTGAATCTAACACAAAGTAAAAGCAACAGAAGCAAAAATAAACAAGTGGGACTACATCAAACTAAAAAATTTCTCCATGGTAAAGGAACTGTCAACAAAATAAAAAAGCAGCCTACCAAACTGGAGAAAATATTTGCAAATCATATATCTGAAAATGGGTTAATATCCAAAGTATGTAAAACCTCATATAACTCAATAGCAAAAAAAAAAAACAAAACAAAAGTTTGATTCAAAACGGGGCAGAAGGCCTGAATAGACATTTTTTCAAAGAAGACATACAGATGGCCAACAGGCACATGAAAAGATGCTCAACATCACTAATCATCAGGGAAATGCAAATCAAAACCACAATGAGACATCACCTCACACTTGTCAGAATGGCAGTCATCAAAAAGACAAGAGATAACAAGTGTTGATGAGAATGTGGAGAAAAGAGAACCCGCAGGCACTGTTGGCAGGAATGTAAATGGGTGCAGTCACAATGGATAACAGTATGAAGATTCCTCAAAAAAGTTTTAAAAATAGAACTATTACATGATCCAGAAATTCCACTTCTGGGTATTTATCCAAAGAAAATGAAAACACTAACTTGAATAGATATCTGCACCCCCATGTTCATTTCAGCACTATTTATAATAGCCAAGATATGGAAACAACCTAAGTGTCCATTAATGGATGGATAGATACATACACACACACACAATAGAATATTATTCAACCATAAAAAAGAATGAAATCTTGCTATGGATGGACATTGAAGGCATTATGCTAAGTGAAATAGGTCAGGCAGAGAAAGACAAATACTGTAAGATCTATTTTAAATGTGAAATCTAAAAAAAAAACAAGCTCATAGACACAAAGAATTGATTAATGGTTGCCACAGGCAGAGGGTGGGTGTGGGAGAAATAGTCAAGGGGATCAAAAGAGAAAATGATGTAATTTATTATAATAATAATAAATTAAATAATATTAAAGTAATTTTTTTAAAGTGTTAAACTGCCATATCAAAAAGCAATATAAAGTTTTTGCTCGCATGAGTCTAATAGGGACCATGTGACTACTTGCATCTCGCAGGCATCACAGGAAAGATAAAGAGAGCAGTAGGACCGTTCTGGGTGCTCTGAAGAGTCAGGCTTACGAGGGGACCACATCAATCCTACCCGCATGCCATTAGTCAGAATTCAATCACTTCTCCACAACATAACCACGACAGAGGCTGGGAAATCTAGTCTTCTGTGCCTAGGATGAGGCAATGTTTTATTTATTTTACCTTATCTTATATTTGGTTCCATTTTGAGTTTGCACCTCAGACTTCAGTAGTCACCCACGATGGGCTTCTCAGCAGCATCGATTTCAACAAACCTCATTTATTTTCTGTTTGAATTCTATGACCATATTAAACGGTCATTTTAAAAAAATTGAAGTATAATTAATTTACAGTGTTGTGTTAGAGTATACAGCAAAGTGCTTCAGTTATACATATATATGTGTATATATATATATTTTTTCAGATTATTTTCCATTACATATTATTACAAGATATTGAGTATAGTTCCCTGTGCTATACAGTAGGTCCTTGTTGTTTATTCTATATATAGCAGTGTGTATATGTTAATCCCAAACTCCTAATTTATCTCCCCCACCCCACCCCAACTCCTGCTATCCCCTTTGGTAACCATAAGTTTCAACAAACCTCATTTTTATCTTGGATGCATGTTCTTTTAATAGGTTGATAGAAATAAACTCTCCTTTAATTTAACTAATTGGAGATGCTCCCTCCCTGAATTCCTGTTCTTTCTAATCTTGTCTTTTTATCAGAAATAATCATTCGGTTATTCACCTCTTATCAAACTGTCATTTTATTCTAGATTCTAGAACCTTGTTACGTTACATGCCTCACATTGAAAGGGACCTAGAGATATTGCCTCAGGAAATCTCTATACAATTAAATATCTTCATGGCTCTTTATGTTTTATAGATGTAGTGGTTGTGACCTAGAGAAATTAAGCAACCCAGGGAAATCTAGGAAACCCCACCCTCTTTTCCTCTATTTCTTTTTGGAGGCCCCCTAACTCAGCATTTTGAAACTATTTCTCATTGAAATTGGCCTTCAGTGCTTGCTTAGTGGGCAATAATTTAAATCCTTTTTTTTTTTTCTTTTTTTACAAAGCATCTCAGAGAATGTCATTTGTATTATGGCCAAACTAGCATTCTTACAGCAACAAGCCTTAAAGGAAAAAGCGCCTAGACTTTACATTTATGTTCTGAACCTCATAACCAAGGATTTTTCTATAGTAGTCTTCTCTGCTGTTATTTTTCATACTCAACTTCATTTGCAATAAAGACTACATATGTAACTAGTATTTGTTCCTTCTATGATCTCTTATGAATAAACAATGAAGGGTTTACTCAGTTTTCAAATTTACACTTCAACTATTTTCTTCCCAATGTTATTCAGGGCAACCAAAATATAGGCTAATTTTTTTTAAATGTCCACAACATATTTCCTCGGCTTGTTATGATCACTGCAGCTATGTTACATGAGGGCAAGATGCCTTAAAGAGAAGCTATTTTCTACTTAACTCTGTATGGCTAAACTAATCAATGGGAGAAGCATTAACATGAGCTTTTCTTACTTAATGAATATGAATTTATGTGTCATAATTAAGTGATTTCAATATCCTTTGAAGCTTTTTGCAGACCATTCTACCATCTCCATCCTGTGGCTCCTGAAATACTTGAGTAAGATGTTCACTGATTATGAGCAAATACTCTGAAGATTTTATGCTGATTTGACTGTCATTTAATCCTATTGATTAGGGTTTCCTGAATTAATGTTTCTTCAAATCCATGTCACTGAAAAATGAAATCCAGTTTCAGCAATACTGAAAAGCATCCCCTATATAATTGTTATTCCATAGGTGGGTTCAATTCTTACATATAGTTATCATGAATGTTTAATTGATTTTAATTTGTATGATTGCTGTAACGAGCAATATTTACAGGATTACCTTATGGGATTAAATTTGCATTTTTATATCTGTTTCAAGCTGAGAAGATGATGTGATATTTCTTTTCACAATTACTCATTTGTTTTAAAATTGCTTTAAATATTCCCTTATGAGCTAAGAACTGATTCCAATTGTGTAAATTAATGAGTCTCAACACAATTGATTCAGTGTCTCTGAGCAGCCCAGTATACTGAATGTCTACTGCATGTTCACTTTATTTGTAAATGACAAAACTATCTCGATTTTATAATAAAATTTATTTGAGCTTAGGTCTCTTACAAGTTTTAAGGGCAAAGTTTTGGATATGCAAGAAAAAAGAGTAGCTCTGAACCAAGGCATTTATTGTGAGTAACAAAATAGATCACTAAGTATAAATTCTAAGTCATTTAAAGCTTTTTAGTTTATTTAGATATTTACTTCATATTTCTTAATGCTATAAAAATGATTTCATGAAACATAAAGGTGGCAGTTAGTTAAGTAGCATAGTTTTCTTTAGGATTTTAATCCTCTCATAAAACAAAACAAAAGAAATAAAAAACAAAGCCTGAAACACCAGTAAAATCTCTTCAATAGTAACAGCAAGCATTCATTGCTATGTTACAAATAATAAGCCATCAGGGGACAAGGAATTATGTAGATTCATAAAAATCAAGTCCAGACTCTATAGGTAAGCATCCAACTTGTGTGTGTGTGTGTGTGTGTGTGTGTGTATTATTAGGTTGTTCAGCTCCTTTATTTCTTTTTAAAAGAGTATTAGTTTACACTTAGGAGAAAGTCATAGAACATATGCAGTATAAAAACTTCTCTTTTTAGAGCATAATCATAAAGGACAGCTTTATTATGCATGCTTTAATTTCAGACATTCACCTGTTTTTCAGATTTAAAGGAAACCCTCTAAAGCATGAAAACCTAAAAACACCTTTACTGGAGGGCTTTTATAAACTTTTCAGGACTGTCTACACGAATTTTTATCAATATTCATAAACCACTTGAGAGTCTTTGGTTATTTAGGATTATTTTATTTAGGTAGAGCACATTGCTAATCTCTGTAGGACATCTTGATGACTGTGTTTCAGAGGCCCTTGAATAAAAGCCAAAGTAAAATGGGATTGAGGGTGGTAGTGGTGTCAGGGAAATAGAAAAGTATCACCCTGAGAAATGCTAAGTGCTAAGTGTCAGGGCAGCATAAAGTGTATGTTGGGTAACATGGGCCAGGATCTACATCGGTATCTGTAGTGAGTGAAATGCAGCAACTGTGAAGACAAATCTGTTGATGCCTGAAAGACCACACACTCAGAGAGGTGGTGAATTTTTCAGAGGGCTTTGTTATTCCAGCTGGGCACCAAGAATAGTTTATAAGCCCTCACATATATCAATTTACCTTATTGAGCCTGAAATTTCTAAGCTATGAAATAGTTGATCTTTGTAATCCAGCAACTATGAGAGATGATTGTCCAAAAATCACTTGGATTATGCAATGCTGGTTTTAAACTGTATTAGGACCTATGAGGTTTTTGAAGACTAAGGGAGTGAATGTGGCATTAATTGTCTGAGTCACAATTGATGGGCCAAGACAAGCTGGAAGAGAGTTAGACCTTGTAAGGCACTAAAGTCACCCCAGCTGTATAAAATAGATACCTTGAAAATGTGTGTGTTAACTTAGTCTCTAAAAGTAAAATGGCTTTTAATCACTTTCTTTCAGTGAATCTCATATTAAAGCAAAAGGAGATCTACTTTCTTCTTGTAGAAATAAATCATGCAAACCTGAAGTTTGATAGACTCTGGTTTGCGTAATTAAGGTTAGTACAAGCTCAGAATTCCTTATCCAGTGGCCTTGATACCAATGTCTTATAGATTTTAGAAAGGCAATAATGGGTATATATCGTATATTAAGTAATACCTCAGGGTCCTGGGCAACACCCTACTTCTAACATTAATATTTATGCAATGAAATGTATTAGTATTTATAGTAGTTGGGACAAAGACCAAGAATAGCTTAATGCCAGATTGGAATAGGTTTTGTTGCCCTAATTTGCCACAAATTTATTAAGATATGTATGACTTACAGAGCTTTTAGATATTGGAATTACACACCTGCAATTATTCAAGTTAGTCACTTATGGATCCAAAGTTTCTCCACTTTCTATTTCTAAAGCAACACGGAGGGAATGTAATGTAATTTCATGAACACTGGAAGGACACTTTGCAAAAGAAAATTCTGACCCTCAAGTGACAGTAGAGATGGCTTAAAAACAATCACCTTTGGAAAGATATAAGATTGATTTAAATTCCCTCCAAAGTATAATTAGCTAATATAAGTTCATTTCCTGAGAATGTTTTGATAATGAGGTCGGATGCTTTAAGGGTATTGGAATGAGGACAAGTAAAGAGAAATTTTCTTTAAAATTTGGATTACACTAAGTTTACCATCTCCTTGTCTGAACCCATTCTAATATTTCCCCCCTACAATTTTTGCCTTATAAGTCATGTCAAGGAATTTAAATTGTATTCTACTTGTAATGGGAATTCATGGAAACCTTAAGCAGGAAAGTGATCAAATAAATCAGATCCACATTTTACAAAAAGCGCTGCCATCACTGTAGAGAAAGGAGGAAAAGAAAAATTGGAGGGAAGGAGGCTAATTAAGAGGCCACTGCAAAAATGTAAGTAAGGATTGATGGTTTAGAACTGCCAAATATCAACATTTTAAAACTATGTTTGAGGCAGAACTGACACAACTTAATGCTTGTTTTGATATGAGGAATGACATAGGAGTTGAAAATGGCTCCAAGATTTCTAATTGAATGGTGATATCTTTCACTGAAATAGAACATAAAAGGTGGAACAATTGTGTGTGTTTGGAGGGAGTAGGAGTGGAAGTGAGATAACGGGCTCAGTATTGGGCATATTGGGTTGGAGGTTTCTGTGTGGTACCCAAATGGAAATATCCATCAGACAGTTAGCTATAAGACTTGAACATTCAAGGGAGGTATATAGACTAGTGATGTAAATATTTTCTCAGGAATATATCAGTGTTAAATGTAGCTCAAGGAGAATGTAAAGTGTGAGGTGAACCCTAAGACCACCATTAATTACAGTTTGGTTTCGGAAAGAGGCACCCACAAAGCAGACTGGAAAGAAGGGGTCAGATTTTTAGGAGAAAAACCAAGAATGCACAGTGGCTTGTATAATAAAGTAAAAGAATGTTTCAAAAAGATCATATTGTTAGATGAAGAAATTAGCTATTTGTAGAAAAGAGGGTGAAACACTTACTGGATATAATAGCAAGGAGCTCACTAACAGCCATAGTGTAGCAGCTTCATGGAGTCATGGGCAGAAGACAGACTGAGCAGCGTTGAAGAAGAGTTAGTAAAAAAATTTGGTGTGAGGGTGAAAAGAGAGATAGCACAGTAGCTGTTCAAAAGAGAAAAAAATCACATAGAGAGACTTGGGATTGTTTAAGAAAGAAGTTAATATAAAGAGGAATATTGGGGCTTCCCTGGTGGCGCAGTGGTTGGGAGTCTGCCTGCCAATGCAGGGGACACGGGTTCGAGCCCTGGTCTGGGAGGATCCCACATGCCACGGAGCAACTGGGCCCGTGAGCCACAATTACTGAGCCTGCGCGTCTGGAGCCTGTGCTCCGCAACGGGAGGGGCCGCGATAGTGAGAGGCCCGCGCACCGCGATGAGGAGTGGCCCCCGCTTGCCACAACTAGAGAAAGCCCTCGCACAGAAACGAAGACCCAACACAGCCATAAATAAATAAATAAATAAAAATTAAAAAAAAAAAAAAAAAAAGAGGAATATTGAAAATATATGAAAGACAAAGAGTAAAGCAGAACAGAGTCCCCTGGGAGGGAAGACATTCAGGAAGTTGTATAGGTTTGGTTACAAAGAGTTCACGGTTTATGGCTTCTATTTTCTCCAAGAAATAGGAGCTGAGAGAGAAAGGAGGCTGTAGATGTATGAGGTTTGAAGTGACAAGAGGATATTTGAAATAGCAACTGGGAAAAATGAGTGAACTGACTAGGAAAACATAAGAATTAATTCTAATATTGAGTTTTTCAATGGAAGTTGCAGACTGAAATGTGGTGGCCTAGGACTATCAATCTGTACAATTAATTAATTTTTATTTAGCAGGACCACCAGGGAAGAATAATGGTGATTGCTATATGTGGGAGATGACAAGATATTCAAATATTCAAACCAAGAAGGTGTATACTGGTGAAATTTGTATTGATTTTTTTAAAGTCCAGAAAATGCAATTGAACAGAGCATTTTATGGAAGTTAAGAAAGAACTGAGTAAGAATACATCATATTAAACTAATCTTTCTCCTTTAATAGGATTAGCAAACTGGTAGACAAGACAAGTGTTATATGTTACAGTTGATAGGGCATTTATTTGTTAACCTTATATAAACTCCACAAGTGATTAGTCTGTTTTTTCATATTGCTGCAAAAAACAAGTATGACTGTTGTTGGCAGAGAGCAGGTCCACAATAAATATTTGTTGAGTGAATTAATGAATAACTTTGTGATCAAAGATGTGGTTTAGATAATCATACAGGTTAATTAAGACTGAGAGTGTTGACTGTAGGATTGATGTGAATCTGGAGCAAAATCTCCAGTTGTGTGTCCTTTTTGATCTTGTCTGATACAATCTGGATGAGAAAAAGACAGTGTGGATGGTTATAAAATTTTTATTTGATATACAAACAAAATGACCTTGAATCAGAATAAATAGAAAAGCCTGCATTTCCATTTAAATTTAACTATACAAATATAGTAGAGTCCAGGAGGTTAACAAAAGATAAACTCATTGTGATGCCAAAGGCATACCTGTAAAAAATTAATCCAGTTATAATTCCATGTCAAAAATGCTTTAGTTTAGGGTGGTATTACTGTCCTGTGCACTGATGTGAACACATTTGGAACATTTTGTTCAGTTTTGTGCACCTTTTGGGAAATTAGATGATGATTATCTGGAAAATGGTAACTAAGAGCTCCAGACTGCTGAGGGAAATGAGGATGGTGAGCATGAAGAATGAGAGGCATCTGAAGAAAATTACAGCATTGTCAGATACAACAAACGAAAAGATCATTGTCTGGTATATTACAGAACTCCCCGCCTTATTGAAGAGGTTGGACTCACTGACCTTTAAGATATTGTCATACTCAAGATTTCTCTGCATTGCTTGTTCTAAAGGAAACCTAGACAGTTTTATATAAAGGATACAAAGGATAAAATAAACATTTTTATTCTTCCTCACTAGTAGCAGTACCACAAAAGCAATCAGTTCCTCTTCAATTGAATCTTTTCAGTAAGATATTTTTGTTTCAGAATCTTGTTGAGCCAAACATATTTTTTTCCGTATAAATAGTTGTCTACCTTGCAATTGAAGGAGAGTTATAGTTAACGGATTCAAATTCACTGTGTGTAATCTTATCTTGCCTACATTTATGAGATATGAATATTTTCCCAGAAGATAAATTTGCTTTCAACCAAAATAGTTGATGAGGCATTGTACTCTGGATTTTTTAGATTTGGTTTCTCAAATTTCCTAAATGAAAATGTAAGCTATAATTTTATCTGAATCAATTTGAAACAGTCACTAGTTAATATATATACCAGTTCAACTCACAAAAATGGTTCAGATATTCAAGTTAGAATTACTACTAAAACAGTGAAGCCAAATTATTGTATTTATTTAAAATACTTTTTAATGGTCTTCTTTCCTATAAGTATATAATATAAAAATGGAATTAAGCCAGAGTTTATGCTTATGTCTGGCAAGTATTTCTTTTTGATACCTAAAATTTCACTAATAATATTTATATCAGATGAAATCCTTGTAAATACATTGTTTCTGATGTTTTGCCAAAATAGTTACATGGTTTATACCTTTAATGAGAAGATTCAGTTAACTAGAATTAATATTAGAAAAAAAGATTTACATATGTAATTACATTTAAAATTTGGGGGGATTTTAAAAGATTCATAGTGATATTCTGTTAAATAGATTATAAACATGTTTTGTGTCTTAGACCGCTTAATCTGTTTGTCAGCTTAGCTGTAAATATGATGTGCATCTAACTACCACCATCCATATACCTAAACTCTGATATCTTAGAAATAATATGAAGCAAAAATCTAGACTTAGAGACTTCCCTGGCAGTCCAGTGGTTAAGACTCCGAGCTCCCAATGCAGGGGGCACGGGTTCAATCCCTGGTTGGGGAACTAAGATCCCACATGCCGCATGGTGCGGCCTTAAAAAAAAAAACAAAAAAATCCGGACTTAAATCTACTTTCAACATATACTGACTATAGAAGTGCCTTAGTGTTTGCGCAAAACTATAAATAATGTGGGCCTAAACTAGAAGCAACTAATTGGATGACTAAGTATTTATAAAATGAACCTTTTGAACTATAATTCTGTTTATTATTTTCCAAACTTAATTTCCTCACTTTTACATTTCTGCTGTCTGTTTTAAATTTAAAACAATAGTTTTAAATAGTAGGAGTGACTGATAGGCAGTCTCTTTCCTTCCCTTGGAAGCAGGCGTTCAACCCCAGGCCAAACACTAGATTTTTAGGAAGCTAAAAGATGTTTTGTGAAACTACTTTGTAACTTAAGGGTGACAGAGGTGGCTTTGGAGAAGGAAAAAAAGGAAGAGAAGAAGAGATACATTCCAAATGTGGTTAACTGCTGCTATAGTTTTCTACCAAAGATTAGTACGTTATCCATACTATTCAGCAGTGATAAGAACAAAGGGAAAAACTAAAAGAGGGAAGGGGATTTAAAGTGGTGGTGTGAGTGTGGGTTGTGTAAGATTTTTAGAAGTGATGACTAAGAAATACCTTATTACTGAAAGTTTCTGAGTAAAGATTGGAAAGACTGAGGAAACCAGCAGTGGGAATATCAGGCAAAGGAGCATTTGAGGCAGAGCAAACAGCATGTGCAAAGGCCCCAAGGCAAAATTGTGCTTAACAAATAAGGGAGAAAATGTAGATGTGTAGAAGTTGAGGTCAAAGAGGTAATGGAGACCAAATCTTATAGTTAAGGACAGTTATGAATTTTGGTTCTTACTCCAAGTGAATTGGGAAGCCATTGGATTTCTGCATAATCAGTTCTTCTTTTTACTATGTAAAATAATCTTTTTTATTGCCTTTATCTTCTCTCTTTTCTTCCTTGATTTCCCTTTAGTACCTTTTACTTTTGACTGGTAACTCAGACTGTTACGTTTATATCTCAGGCAGTTCTTCCATTTCTGTTGACATTACCTAGAAAGGTTGTCTTTTTGCAGCTTTTGAAATTCACAGCAGCTGGTTTCTAAATTCTTCTTCTTTCTCCCATCCCTCTCCCCCTCCTCTCTCCACCTCCCTCCTTTTCCTCCTCCTCCCCCTCCTCTTCCTTCTCCTTCTTCTCCTTTTGTAGTAAATATATTTTAAATATATTCATTTAGCTGAGCCTTGAAAGAAATACAACTTTCTGTACTTATCCATAGTGGTTCTCCTGGACCAAGGATATTCTTCTGCTGTGAATGCTGAATTCTCTGATACTGGCTTATTTTGCATGTTCCATTTCAAAAGGCAAATTGTGTATAATTCAGAATTATACCATACATAGTTCAAAGCCACACTTCATGGAAATTTCCTCAAAATCAAGATATAATTCTTTCTGTTACTCTTCTTAGAACTATTCTATTTTTTTGTTGGTGAGTATCTTCCTCAAAATTTCCTTATTTGCTTATATTTTTAAAATATACTTTGAATTTTAAATATTCAAGAAGTGTTTTAACATATATATAAGGCATATTTTTAAACATATGCATGTACATTTAAAATATATTTAACATATTTACAACACTAACTTTACGGTTTGTAAACTGTGTATATAATATAGGTGCATAAAACACTACCAGTTGACCATGTTAACCCAGGAGCTGCTCTACTAATTTCCAATCGAAAAACTAACCTGTAGATGTATCATTTCACGTGCACTAGTATGACTAAAATTTAAAAGTCCAAAACCTAAAAGTTTGTGAGGATACAGAGCCACAGGGACTCCCATGCCCTCCTGGTAGAAGTTTCACATGGTACAGTGACTCCAGAAAACTGGCTGCTTCTTATACAGTTAAATCTATATCTACTCTATGATCCTGTAATTCTATTTCTAGATACTGATCCTCAAAAAGCTAAAACATAGGGCCGCAAAAAGACATGTTCAAGATGGTTTACAGCACTTATATTCATAAATTTTTTTAAAAAATGGAACTGACCTAAAACCCCAAAACAGGAGAATAACTAAAAAATAATGGTATTTTCATATAGTGAGATACTATTTAGGAATACTGAAAAATGGTGCAACAAGAATAACTTTTAAAATTACTGTGTTAAATTTATGATGCTAATTGAGTCAAGGTAGAAATAAGCAACAGGAATGTGTGATGATAGAAATCAAAACAGCGGTTGCCGGTTTGGAAGGCAGAAATAGACACAGATGTAGAGAGAGAACAAACGTATGGACACCAAGGGGGAAAGTTGGGGGGGGTGGTGGTGGGATGAACTGGGAGATTGGGATTGACATGTATACACTAATATGTATAAAGTAGATAACTAATAAGAACCTGCTGTATAAAAATAAATAAAATTAAATTTAAAAAAAACCCCAAAAAACAGCGGTTGCCTTTGGGCCATGGGAACTGAAGAAAGGGATGTGAAGGACCTTCTGGGGTGATGAAATTGTTCTATATCTTGATTTTGATGGTGGTTTCATGAGTTTATATATTTACCAGAACTCATTGAAGTGCACACTCAAGGTCTATGCACACAAGATATGTAAATTTTACCTCAATAAAAAAAGATTTAAAATACTAACCTCTAAATCTTATGTTAACTCTTTTTCCTAAAATGTATATGTACCAGCAATACTAAAATACTAGCAAAGTTTAAAAATAAAACTATTCATTTTCATTAAACCAATTTGTTTTGCTCTTTAGCCTTATATTACAAATTAAAATAACATCCTTAAAGGTCAATGTGCCATTTTATTTTATTTTACTGGAATTCACTATTTTTGTCAGAAGTAGTATTTTCAATGATATCAAAATAGCCTCATTTTTAATGGGGCTTTTTGTAAATATAAAATCATAAACAATCATTAAATTATACTTATGAATATTATAACTATCAAACCTTTAAAATATCATTACAAACAACATTACTTATTGATTTTTTACTTAAATTATTAACATTAATTTTGAAAAAGTAGCACATATTATTATATTTATTTTTCTATGATTTTACAATATGAATCTAAATAATAAAATATACCACATCAATACATCCCCTTTAATTAGCAGTGTCATTATGTATTTCTTCAGTTCTACTTAAAACCATCTACACTCTCAATTTGGTTCTCATTGTAATTTTGACTAATATTTAAAATTTCAGGATAGACAATTGGGACCAAAGACACGGTCTCCTAAACTTATGAAACAAATTATTATTAGCAAAATGAAAAAGAATGATTTCACTTTACCAGCACCATGCTGTCATGTATACTCTGCCATTAGTTGAAAGTAAAGTCTGGTTGATGGAAACATTTGTTCCAGGATACTGATTAGCCTTTAGTAAGCACAGCATTATATTGTAAAATGTTATTTGCCAATAATAGGAATAATCCTCATATAAATGGTTCTATAATATGAGAAAAGAAGAGCTCGTTTTTGGAATTATTTTGATGACTAATGATAATAAAATTATGATAATTGTTTTATTAAAATTATTTCATATATGATATTTAATTCCCAGGTAATTGTTAATTGTATGTCTGTAAGTTCTTAGTAAAAATAAAATCATCTGAAAGGAAATTAGAAGAAAATGAACAACATGTAAGGGGGAAGCTATGTAGAAAGAAGCAAGACCTGATAGAATAAATAAGCAAGATTTTTTTTCAAATACAGATGACTTTACAATATTTAAATCTATATATATGGTAACTAGACTGTTATGAGTGAAAGAGAATAACCCTTAAAAGCAGGTCATGACAGCACCTGCATTCTTCAAAAATTCAATATGAGTCCTATGCCCTACTATATTATGATCATTCCAAATTTCTTATTCTTTAAAGAATATATCATAAGTTCTGTCATAATTTCAAATAAATTAATTGCCATATCCAGGAAAGTAAGCCTTTCTACTTGAAGCAATGGATTTTGTCACCTTTTAAGAAAATCCTCCTTAGCTTTAATACTGATATTACTACTCATTTTCCTTACCAAAAAGATTTCAAAATTAATAGATTCTAAAAAGTCTGCAGTCAGATGTTCAGATGCTTTCAGCATAGCCATATCTGGTGTGTTTTCTTAAACTAAGTGACATGTTTTTCATAGGGTTTGCATTGCTGGACAGGAGCAAAGAATGTGCCCTGTTTACATTTAAATTGCATATACATTTGATTTCCTACAGTTCTGGCAACCATTATCATCTTTTAACTCAGAGGATTTTCATCTTGTTAGAAACTGATATTTTCAGTGAACAATTTTATCTGATAATTTTATTTGATTTCTCATGCTTTACCATGAAATAGTCCCAACGTGTGAAGTAACACTTCGGCTTTTTTTGAGACCATTATGCGCTGTGTATCGCAAATATCTTTCCTTTTTAAGCTCGCATCAAGTAATATAAGAAGGAAAGAAAACTGAAAGTAAGGTATTAGGCATGAAAGTCACATTTCTTGACAGATTTTTAACGGCTTCTTAATCTCAATGTGATATAAATGATATGATTCTCATTGCAGGTATCACATTACAATTTGAGTACATTGTATTCCTAGTAAATATCTGAAAGCATAAACAGTAACTTAGATCAGTAGCTGAGTGGGCTTCTTCAGTGAACACAGGTTGTTCAGAGCTCAATCACAAATCTCCTACAAAAGGCAGCTCCTCAGCTGGTCAGTGACCCATCATCGAGACACAGATGGTTTGTTTCAGATTTTCCAAGCATTTTGTTCAAGGCAGTGTCTTTAATGGTGCTGTGATATTATGCCATACTACTACTACTACTACTAATAATAATAAATGTGCTTTTTCAAGTATCAGTGAGAGTCTTATTTAATGATTTTTATTTTACTTGTGTGCCTAATGTAGGACACATGCTGGAAAAAAAAAAAAGAGAGATTTCAATTTAGTCCATCTCTCAAGCCTCTCTTGGAAAATTAAAGGGATGGTGTCATAATAGCAGACATTTGAATTTGACATCATTCATTTTTCTAAGGATATTAGTGTAAAATATGGTATTTTTATTTTTCAGTACTTTGGGGGAAATTATGATTGTTCAACAGTTCAATTATAGTGTAATCTGTAGTGTTATTGTAGATGAATCAGTGAAAGATTTGTAAGCTATTTTATTTTATTTTTTGGCCGTGCCGCATGGCATGTGGGATCTTATTTCCCCAACCAGGGATCAAACCCGCATCCCCTGCAGTGGGAGCATGGAGTCTTAACCACTGGACTGCCAGGGAAGTCCCTGTAAGCAATTTTAATATCTTGGAAGTGGAAAAACATTAATGTTATGTAAATGCAGTACACATCATCATATTACATACCAGACCATTGATCATGAATATATACAACTGTTTTCAGATATATTATGATCCAAAGGGAGACAATGGAGAAATCAGTTAAGAACATAAACTTTGGAATAAAACTGCCTGATTTTATGTTCTAAAAGAAATACTTCTTAGCTATGTAACTTTGATCAAGCACCCTAACCTCTCCATGTCTCATTGTGTTCATCTATAAAATAAATAATTGTAGCCAATGCTCAAGGTCGTTATGAAGACTAAATTAAGTGTTAAAGGGAATTATGATATAAAGCATAGTATCTAATGCCATAAATAATTATTAAATAAATGGCTTGTATTCTTGTATTCCTTAATACTTTAAAAGAGTAAGCTTCATATCCATTTATCTTGATAGGTTTTAGACAGATATTAAATAAATAGTATACATACTTTTGTTCCTTAATACTTAAAAAGAATAAACTTTATATCCATTGTTCATTATAGTTTTTAGACGGATATATAGCTTGGATTAACTCTAATAACTTAGTCTCAATAATTTATGTTCTAAAAAATTAGATTATGTTTTAGGAGTGCCTTTAAGGAGCATATATCTTTCCAAGATTCCTGGAAACATCTGTTATAAGAAAAGCAGGGATAAATCCACCCTTTCTCTCCTTAATTTCCTTTTTCCCAGCACTACTATCCGCAGTATAGGAAATAGATAAAAATATATATACATTTATCTATGTACCATTGTACTTTATCAGTGTTTCTGTAAACATGTAGATATATATTTAGGTGCAGCTTTATTTAAAGCATGAATTTAATTGAATTATTTTATCTATTTAATTATTTAAATTATTACTTAAGGCATGAAATGAATTGTCTACATGTTTACACAAACACTGATAAAGTACAATGATATTAACTTTCTCCATGTGTACAGTCAAGTGCTGAGAAGGCCCAGTAACTGTAATACATGCTTTATGTATTAAATATGATTTAATTTCCATGAATGAATTTGCTAAAATTTGGTTTTTCAAGAGATTTTGACTAAGTGGAAAATTAGTCATTATCATTTGTGGGTCCAGAAGAGGTACCTTTAGAAGGAATTCTGTCCCACAGGAAGCTGATAGACATCCTTCCTAGCATATCCGCTAAAGTTGAAACTGCTTGATAATGAAGGGTTTGCAGACCTTTATTTAGCAGGTCATCCTTGTGATGTTCAAATTCATCTTTTCCTGAAGTCTGATTTTGGTCATTAATCTTTCCTTGAGGTTTCTCATCTTTTCCTGTGGCCTTGATATTGGATGTTTAAGATTCAGTTTAAGTCTTTGAAGGCATCTTGTCTCTGTGCTTCTCAGCTTCAGTGGCTGTAATTCTCAAACTCCTCGACTATCTGCTCAATATTGTCCTTGCTCAAGCAGCTTTTGTCATTGGTGGTTATAATTCTTTCTTCAGTTCCTATCCTCTGATCCACCACAGATACTTTAAGGATACCATGGGCATTAGCATCAAAGGTGATTTCAATCTGAACAATGCCATGTGGCTCATAATGAATGCCTGGGATGTCAAACCTTCCAAGTAAGTTTTTCTCTTCATCATTGCCTCCCCACCTTTATAAATCCAAATAGTTGTCAGAATGCAAAGTGAAAGCCTATATTTCCTTTGTGGAAATGGCGTTATGCTTGATAAGAACAATTATGCCTTCATTATCAATTTCAACGCCAAGGAAAAGACGAGTGACACCCAGAGACAGAAATTCCTAACATTTTCTCATTTGTCTCCAGACAACTTGGCTTCCCGGGCAGCTGCTCCATCAACAATATTCTTATCGAAGTTTATGTTTTTGCTTAGTTATTTACCATTTAAGAAGTCCTGCAGAAGTTTCTGAGAGTTGGGGATACATATAATGTCCTAACTATGACTTGTCAAGCATAAAGCTTTCTTTATGGGCAGGCTTCATGTCCACTTTCAATTCTTCCAAATGTTCATGAGTTATGTACTTATTTATACAGGAAATCTATCTCAATACTGGTCTGAGTTTTAGTTGAGTACTTTAGCATGCTCACAAACTGTACAGAGGCAAGAAACAACATTTTTGTCTCAATGTCCTTTTACAGTTGCTCTTGAATTTGGTGATGAAATGATGGTTAACTATTTGGTTGTCCACCCAAGAGTGCACATAGTCGTAGACTTGATTTTAAATATTTCAACCTTAATAGTAAGGTTGAATAGTAAGGTCATCAAGATGACCACTTTCCAGGTCAAAGATTAACACACTTATTTTGGCCTCAATATCTTGTCCAAACCATAAGTGATAGATAGCAGTGACGGTTGGCTCATTGATGATTTCAGTCACAAAGAAACCAGCAAACATGCAAGCATCTTCATAACAGTGGGAATCACTAAAGGAAGTGATTCTATGACAACGTTGATGATAGACTTCTGAAATTTTCATCTTTGTCAAAACTATAAGCATTATCTCCAGAGGATCTCCAGTGGAAATTCCCCTGAAATTGGTCAAATTGCACAGCATTCACCACCATGAATGTCCAGTGCTTCTTGTCTGAAAGGGAAATTGCCTAACCAAATCCATACCCAATCGTATGCTTGCCATCAGAAACTCTGTTGGTGTGGTCATAGTAACATGGGTCTTTGCAGCAACACCAATCAATCAGGCTGTGTCAGGGAGTCAATATGACTTAGAATTGTCTTATTTCCCTGCTTATTGGCAATGATCCTCATTTTTCCATGTTGGAAAACACCTATCCTGGAATAGATGGTTTCAAAGTTGTTGTCAACTGCTGGCATCTTTGACATATTTTCTAGGGAGGATAGATCTGGCTCATAGGAGAAAGATGTAGAGAAGACATTAGAGGTAGTGTCAAGTTCAGTCCACTGAAGATATTTTAAAATATAAAATGGAAAAGACATTCAAGAACAATCTTTTCAAACTGTTATCAGATTTGAGAATTTTACTAAACCCTACTTCAATGAAGATGCTAAGTGGAACGTACTATTATTTCTACAATGCTGGGGGAGGAGGTGGAGGTGAGAGTGCCCCCGACTCACAGCAGTGGTGCAAAGGACCTAGGGGCGAGTCAAAAAAGTCATGCCCCAACAGCACTGTGGGTCAAAATAAGAGAAAAAAGAATGCAAAGATGTCTTAATGAAATGAAGCAAGCCAAGGGACAATGTTTGGTTACATTGGAAATAGGGAATCAGGCAATAAAGAAGAGCAGGTCAAGAGAGATAAAGTGAGAAACAGTGTGGGCAAGTTTTATAAATGTTGAGCTGACATCTCTCTGCGATTTTATATATACCTCTAGTATTTTAATCCATGTATTGGGCCCAATGACAGAGCTGTCATCCAAGTGATAGTTAGAAGCTTCCTGTGAGTGGGAATCGATTCCCTTTGAGGCATTCTATTTCATCATTAAAACATTTCTCAAGTGACGTGGATTAAATACCCTCATCAGCGAATCTGTTCTTCTATAAATTTCAGCCTCTTTCTTAATATCCTTCTTATAATGGAGAACCCAGAATTAAGCTGCTCTAGGAATTCTCTATCCAATATATTATAGATCAATGACCTTAACTCGTCTCTAATGGATTTATATTTCTAATAAATTGCAAGAAATGTCAGGTATTCTGGCACTCACAACCTAGTACTCATGTTGAATTTCCTATCAATTCTGTTCCTTATCTTTTTCACTTCTGCTAAGCTATATACATGTCCTTAGCTTGTGGTTATAATTGTGATATTATTTTTAAGTTCTATTTTTCTGTTTTAATTTTACAAAACATTTTGCATGCTTATTTCCCAGTGAGTGACTAATTTTCCAAAAGAGGGGCAAAAGTGTGGCTTCATGGTCAGAATAACATAAAGTAAAAAATATTTTTGTACTTCAAATTTAACAGTTTCTTTCATTCTTACCCTCCAAAAGCTGAGAGTGATATTTCTAAATGCATTGAATATGGAAACCTATAATTAACAGAGCATCCAGCTGGACAAATATTTTCAGGATGCATTCTGAGAAATTCTGTTCTAGCCTATCAGGTATAACTTGAGTTTGGATTATGTCTTTACAGTCCACTCCAAGTTTGTGGCAGCAACAAATAAGTTTTCTATGCCTCTTAGGCTCCCTCTGAATTCACAACAAATCTTGGGGAACTTACTACTAACCTACCTAATTGTAATATTGATAGTATCCATCTTATGTCTTTTCCACAGGGTTATCATAGAGACTCTATCAAATATCTTAAGTCCTGTGGATCATTCTAGTATTCCTATCAAAGGAAGACGTATCACTGGTTTGATAAAATTAATTTCAGAATTATTCCAGGAGGTTGAAACTAACTTTCTAATTTTTATTCATTGAACTTACTTACATCCCATCTTTCTTCTGAAAATTCTCTGAAGTTGTAGCTGATTTTTAACTCAGAGTATTTAATTAATTAATTTGATTACCTCTGAGGATGGTTTGTGGTGGGTTTTTTTTTTTTTTTTAAAGGGCCACAAACTCATTGGCATTCTTCCCATTGAGAGCTGGGGAGTCTACGTTCCCTTGCTTTGAATCTGAGTGGGCCAGCAACTGCTTCAACCAATATAATACAGCAGAAGTCACGTTAGGTCACTTCTGAGGGTGCTTATAAAAGCCATGCAGTTTCCTCCTGCTTCCCTTGGAATGCTCACTGTGAGGGAAATCAGTTGCTATGTAGCAAGTCCAACTGCCCTGAGATCAGTAGGCTGGAGAGAGCACATGTAGGTGGTCTGATTGAAAATCTCCCTCTGGGCTCAATACTCCAACTATCCCTACCAACGTTCCAGACTTCTGAGTGAAGCTGTCTTGGACCCTCTAGACCAGCAGTCCCCTGCCTCTTTGGCACCAGGGACTGGTTTCGTGGAAGACAGTTTTTCCATGGCCGGGGGGGATGTTGCAGTTGGTAATGAGAGTGATGGGGAGCGATGGGGAGTGGCAGCTGAAGCTTCACTTGCTCACCCCACCCCCCACCTCCTGCTTTGTGGCCAGGTTCCTAACAGGCGGCGGACCGATACCGGTCTGCAGCCTGGGGGTTGGGGACCCCTGCTCTAGACCACTCCATCCACCAGCTAGGTGCCACTGAGTGGCCTCAGTTGAGGCCGTAAGCAAAAGAACCACCCCAATCCCAACTTGCATAATAATGCATGTGACATTATGAAAATGCTTGTTGTGTTAAGCTACTAAATCTTGGGGTAATTTGGGTATGCAGTAGTAGTGACTGGAAGACAGACCATGTCGTTTTTCCCTTGTTTTAAAGTAATGAATGTAGCACTGGTCAATTTGTAGGCAAAATACAAGTTCTATTACCTGGTAAATGCCTTCCTTCCATCTACATTCTTATCTTTTTATGTGATGTCACTGTAGCAATTCTTTGTTTTTATTTTGGTATACATTTTAAGAAGCTAAAAATATAATCAGACTGTATTTTGCACAAATTACTATCTCAAAGCACTATCTCAAAGCACTATCTCAAGAAACATTATACTCTCAATTTTACAGATTTAAGGGATCAAATATTAATAACTTTCTAGCATGGATATCCTGTGTGAAATGAGTTAAGTATTAACTGTGATGTTACAGTTATAAATATTTTAACTGATAGTATTTATCAGTCTTATAGAGTTCATCAAATTGAGATTTCAGAGTTGTTTTTTCTTTCTTTCTTTCTTTTTGTCAAGAAACTGGAACTTTGAAGTATTCCTAGATTAGGTGAGTCACCTTGAAATGTGATTGGGTCACCTAGTCAAATACTCTGAGCTACTTGCCTAGCAACTGAGATACTTGTAACAGCTTGCTATTCTAGTAGGCCTGTTGATAAACCTCACAGATCATTGGGATATCAGAGCTGTATGTGTACCAGCTAGAAATTTAATTTAAAGCAAATACATTTAGATAAATAGTAATTTGTAATTTGTGAAAAGTCTATTTTTTCCTCCTCCATAGCTCAATTACTGGCCAGAAGGAAACAGGATAGTTCTACATATTAGAATTTGGAACTCAGAATATCCAATATGAACTCATCTAAGCTGACTCTTTTTCAATTATTTATTAGATTCATAAATTTCCACCTACTCAAAAGACTTGCTCCAGTAATTGTTCCTCCTCCTGAAATTTAATCTTTTTCCTCTCTCCTGTATCATTCTATATCAGCACCTAAGAAAAATTCTTCCATTATAAAAACAAGAACTCTCCCTTTATTCCACATCTTCATTTGGCTACTTTCCATTCTTCTACTCCCCTTTAAAGCACAGCTCTCTGTCTGAAATTCCTCTCCTTTTGTTCTCTTTGAAGCCCACAGTCAGCTGAATATGCTCTCCATGCCACCAAAACTGTTATCAAGATCACCGATGACCTTCACATTGCTAAAGTCAATGATCAGTTTTCAATCTTCATCTTACTTTTCCTATCAGCAGCATTTTATGCAGTTGATTGCTTCCTTGTATTGAATCCTTTTTTTGTTTGCTTTAACTTGCCTTCATAAAATCCACAACCTCTTGGTTTTCCTCCCTCCTCTTTGGCTATGTATTTTCAGTCTTCTTTTCTGGTTCATCCATTTTCCCTAACTTCTAATCGTTCTACCTCTGTCCTCCAGCATCTTCCCTTTTCTGTTGGCACTCACTTACTATGTGATGATCTCATGGCTTCTAATATGACTTCTGTACTGATGAATTCCAAATTTTATACCTTTAAACTGGGTCTCTCTTACAAACTCTGTAGTTGTATATTTAGTTATTTACTCAACATTTTAACTGGCTGTCCCAAAGCCAATTAACTCTAAAACTTAGCTCTTGACTTTCTTCTCTCTCCTCTCTCAAATTTGGATACAACAGTAACTTGCATTTTATTGGAAAAAGTTTATCTTAGAGTACTGTTCATGGATTTGGAAATTTGCAAAGATCTAATGACTTTTACCTTGTAAATGCCAATGTTCTATTCTACCAATAATTACCATTTTGTGTGTAATCCCTAGTTTTCCTCTGCCTACATAAGAAAGAGAAAAAAAACTCTGGTCCAAAAAGTATTGCGTCCATATATTATTTTATAAATTGTGGAAGATTTTTATATAGCTGATTTCATTTGATTCTCCCCAAAACATTAAAGATTGGGAAAACAAGACTTTTAGATTATTCTCATTTTTCAGTAACACTGGTAGACTAAGAAGTTACATGACTCATCCAGGGTCATTAGCATTGTATCAACGGAAAGACTAGAACTCATTTTCTTTTAATTTTAGTTCCATGCTTTTCCAATAATAAATGCTTTCATCTATTTGAGTTTTGAATTACCAATGCAGAGGAATTTCAGGGACTTCACAAAATTCTCAAAAACTTTTAAATATAAAATTCTCATGTATGTTGTAACTGTTTCTCTACTTTTAAATTTTATTATCTTGATCTATTTGCATATTCCTGTATCTAAGTTGATTGCTTTAATTATTGGAGTATGATCTACTAACTTGTAGGGTCATTACTCACTCACTGAACTGTTTTAAAAATTATTAGTTCTTTTTGAACATTTTCTTTTCTGAATTATGTTAGAATCAGCTTGTCAAGTTCCATAAAAAATCCTGTTGGGACTGCAATGGGGTTTTGCACTAAATTTACATTTTAATTTGTAGAGATTTGACAGCTTCTTCTCAACCAAAAAATGGTCTGTTTCTCCATTTATCCAAGTATTTGGGCATGTCTTTTGGTAGGTTTTTATAATTTTTATAGTTTTTATTGTGTTTGTAGTTTTCTTCTTATTGTCTGGCATATTTTGTGTTAGGCTTAGTGTCCCCTCTCCTTTTTTTTTTTTTAAGAATCTTGATTGCTATAGTGAATGGGAATATGTTTCATCACATTATCCAATTAGTCTACTCTACCAGAGGAAATTGTTAATTGGTACATGTTGATCTAATATCTGACCACTTTCCTAAACTGAAGTCCTACAAGTTTTTCAGTTAACTAACTTAAAATTTCTAGGCAGACACTTTAACACAAACAATTAAGGTTTTGCCTCCTCCCTTATTTTATTTTTTATTAATCTTGCATGGTCTTAAATGTCTAGTTCTGTGATAGAGTGCTAATAGCATCTTTGTCTATTCCTGACTTTAATGGAAAAGTTTACACAGTATATATGATAGTTTATGGGTTTATGGAAGATAACTTTTATCAAGTTAAATACAATTCCTCTGTCTTTTAATCTTCTCCTTATAATTTTCATATTATTTTCATTATTACTGCATTCTGAGAGAATGCTTCAGCTCAATTCATAGCTTATTAATTTGATTTTCAACTATGTTCAATTTCTTCGGCCCTGTTAGTTTTGGTTTTCATTTAATAAATAATGATTTTATTATCCAAGAAATGTCTGTTATTTTTTATAGCAATCTGAATCTATTTTTAAAAATAGGTTCACTGGAATCTCAGCAAGAATTCTAATTATACTTATAGTTTCATTGACTTTTTTCTAACATCTTTTGCTTTGGATTTTTATTTTTTATTGAATTTGGTGCCTTTTTCCACAATGTTATCTTTCCCCCAGTGCTGATGATTTTCGGTTGTTGTTATCTTTACCATTAAGTGCCTAAATGATAAATCGTATTTCCTCCAGACTAAGTAAAATATCATTATGAGAGTGAATGCAGGTTTTTACTGGGAGAGCATCTTTGGTTGATTCTCTCAGTATCAACAGGGCATATCCTCTCTGCTGTTTGTGATATTGATTTGGCAGCATAACTTCACTAGGCTTCAGTTTCTCATTTGCCAAAATGAAAACAATACCTGTCTGTTAATATATAAGCAAAATACTGAGTATACTTAAGTAAGCATGGAAGTAAGCACCCAATAAATGGAAAGAGTAAGGAAAATTGAATTCTTTTCATAGTCTTTTAAAACACAGGATCAACTGCATTATTGGAATTAATACTGAAAAGTGTTTCCTCCATCTAGGAAAAAGCATGAGCTCTATGACCTTTTATGATACTGTGTAACAGCTTTCTAAACAGTCTGATTATTTCACACTTACTATATTATAAGGCTTACCATACAACAGCACTTTAGAAACTGTACAATTTTTTTGTTTATTTGCTTTGCTTTATTTTGGTGAACCTGTATTATGTACTTACACTGTATCAAGCATCATTTTAAATGCCTTAAATCTATTAATTTTTGTAATCTTTATAATAACCATATAAGGTAAGAACAATTATTGAGTGAAACTTGAGGCAGAGAAGATTTAAGTAACTTGACCACAGTCTCGTTTTCTTTAGTGACAATATGATGTTATCCACTATACTATCTGGCCAGATTATAAAATGAGATATTTATAAAACACATTAGGCCCAGTCTAGCTCATATACAATAATAGTATTATTACTGATAGTAAAAATAATAGCTGTACTAATTATTTAGCTATTAGTTCCATGTATGTCTTTCTCCTAGACTCTCCTGATGGTAGGTATGCGATATTCATCATTGTATCCCCAGCTCAAGGAATAGTAGTAAATATTCTTTGGTTTTTTCCTTCACTCTTCACACCTTTTATTATTATTATTATTTTAACACCTTTATTGGAGTATAATTGTTTTACATTCTTGTGTTAGTTGCTGCTGTATAACAAAGTGAATCAGCTATACATATGCATATATCCCCATATCCCCTCCCTCTTGCGTCTCCTTCCCACCCTCCCAATCCCACCCCTCTAGGTGGTCACAAAGCACCGAGCTGATCTCCCTGTGCTATGCGGCTGCTTCCCACTAGCTATCTATTTTACATTTGGTAGTGTATATATGTCCATGCCACTCTCTCACTTCGTCCCAGCTTACCCTTCCCCCTCCCTGTGTCCTCAAGTCCATTCTCTATGTCTGAGTCTTTATTCCTCTCCTGCCCCTAGATTCTTCAGAAACTTTTTTTTTTTTTTAGACTCCATATATATGTGTTAGCATACGGTATTTGTTTTTCTCTTTCTGACTTCACTCTGTATGACAGACTCTAGGTCCATCCACCTCACTACAAATAACTCAATTTTGTTTCTTTTTATGGCTCAGTAATATTCCATTGTATATATGTGCCACATCTTCTTTATCCATTCATCTGTTGATGGACACTTAGGTTGCTTCCATGTCCTGGCTATTTTAAATAGAGCTGCAATGAACATTTTGGTACCTGACTCTTTTTGAATTATGGTTTTCTCAGGGTATATGCCCAGTAGTGGGATTGCTGGGTCGTATGGTAGTTCTATTTTTAGTTTTTTAAGGAAACTCCATACTGTTCTCCATAGTGGCTGTATCCATTTACATTCCCACCAACAGTGTAAGAGGGTTCCCTTTTCTCCACACCCTCTCCAGCATTTATTGTTTGTAGATTTTTTGATGATGGCCATTCTGACTGGTGTGAGGTGATACCTCATTGTAGTTTTGATTTGCATTTCTCTAATGATTAGTGATGTTGAGCATCCTTTCATGTGTTTGTTGGCAATCTGTTTATCTTCTTTGGAGAAATGTCTATTTAGGTCTTCTGCCCATTTTTGGATTGGGTTGTTTGTTTTTTTGATACTGAGCTGCATGAGCTGCTTGTATATATTGAAGATTAATCCTTTGTCAGTTGCTTCGTTTGCAAATATTTTCTCCCATTCTGAGGGTTGTCTTTTCGTCTTGTTTATGGTTTCCTTTGCTGTGCAAAAGCTTTTAAGTTTCATTAGGTCCCATTTATTTATTTTTGTTTTTATTTCCATTTCTCTAGGAGGTGGGTCAAAAAGGATCTTGCTGTGATTTATGTCATGGAGTGTTCTTCATATGTTTTCCTCTAAGAGTTTTACAGTGTCTGGCCTTACATTTAGGTCTTTAATCCATTTTGAGTTTATTTTTGTGTATGGTATTAGGGAGTGTTCTAATTTCATTCTTTTACATGTAGCTGTCCAGTTTTCCCAGCACCACTTATTGAAGAGGCTGTCTTTTCTCCATTGTATATTCTTGCCTCCTTTATCAAAGATAAGGTGACCATATGTGCATGGGTTTACCTCTGGGCTTTCTATCCTGTTCTACTGATCTATGTTTCTGTTTTTGTGCCTGTACCATATTGTCTTGATTACTGTAGCTTTGTAGTATAGTCTGAAGTCAGGATTCCTGCATCTCTGGTTTTTTTTCTCAAGATTGCTTTAACTATTCGGGGTCTTTTGTGTTTCCATACAAATTGTGAAGTTTTTTGTTCTACTTCTGTGAAAAATGCCATTGGTAGTTTGATAGGGCTTGCGCTGAATCTATAGATTGCTTTGGGCAGTGTAGTCATTTTCACAATGTTGATTACTCCAATCCAAAAACATGGTATATCTCTCCATCTGTTTGTATCATCTTTAATTTCTTTTATCAATGTCTTAATAGTTTTCTGCATACAGGTCTTTTGTCTCCTTAGGTAGGTTTATTCCTAGGTATTTATTCTTTTTGTTTCAGTGGTAAATGGGAGTGTTTCCTTAATTTCTCTTTCAGATTTTTCATCATTAGTGTATAGGAATGAACAAGATTTCTGTGCATTAATTTTGTATCCTGCTACTTTACCAAATTCATTGATTAGCTCTAGTGGTTTTCTAGTAGCATCTTTTAGGATTCTCTACATATAGTATCATGTCATCTGCAAACAGTGACAGTTTTACTTCTTCTTTTCTGATTTGGTTTCCTTTTATTTCTTTTTGTTCTCCGATTGCTGTGGCTAAAACTTCCAAAGCTATGTTGAATAATAGTGGTGAAAGTGGGCAACCTTGTCTTGTTCCTGATCTTAGTGGAAATGGTTTCAGTTTTTCACCATTGAGAACAATGTTGGCTGTGGGTGTGTCTTTTATGGCCTTTATTATGTTGAGGTAAGTTCCCTCCATGCCTACTTTCTGGAGAGTTCTTATCATAAATGGGTGTTGAAAGCTTTTTCTGCGTCTGTTGAGATGATCCTGTGGTTTTTCTCCTTCAATTTGTTAATATGTTTTATCACATTGATTGATTTGCGTATATTGAAGAATCCGTGCATTCCTGGGATAAACCCCACTTGATCATGGTGTATGATCCTTTTAATGTGCTGTTGGATTCTGTTTGCTAGTGTTTTGTTGAGGATTTTTGCATCTATGTTCATCAGTGATATTGGACTATAGTTTTCTTTTTTTTTGTGACATCTTTGTCTGGTTTTGGTATCAGAGTGATGGTGGCCTCGTAGAATGAGTTGGGGAGTGTTCCTCCCTCTGCTATATTTTGGAAGAGTTTGAGAAGGATAGGTGTTAGCTCTTCTCTCAATGTTTGATAGAATTTGCCTGTGAAGCCATCTGGTCCTGGGCTTTTGTTTGTTGGAAGATTTTTAATCACAGTTTCAATTTCAGTGCTTGTGATTGGTCTGTTCGTATTTTCTATTTCTTCCTGCTTCAGTCTCAGAAGGCTGTGCATTTCTAACAATTTGTCCATTTCTTCCAGGTTGTCCATTTTATTGGCATAAAGTTGCTTGTAGTAATCTCTCATGATCGTTTGTATTTCTGCAGTGTCAGTTGTTACTTCTCCTTTATCATTTCTAATTCTATTGATTTGAGTTTCTCCCTTTTTTTCTTGATAAGTCTGGCTAATGGTTTATCAATTTTGTGTATCTTTTCAAACAACCAGCTTTTAGTTTTATTGATCTTTGCTATTGTTTCCTTCATTTCTTTTTCATTTATTTCTGATCTGATATTTATGATTTCTTTCCTTCTGCTAACTTTGGGGGATTTTTGTTCTTCTTTCTCTAATTGCTTTAGGTGTAAGGTTAGGTTGTTTATTTGAGATGTTTCTTGTTTCTTGAGGTAGGATTTTATTGCTATAAACTTCCCTCTTAGAACTGCTTTTGCTGCATCCCATAGGTTTTGGGTCGTCGTGTTTTTATTGTCATTTGTTTCTAGGTATTTTTTTATTTCTTCAGTGATCTCTTGGTTATTTAGTAGCATATTGTTTAGGCTACATGTGTTTGTATTTTTTACAGATTTTTTTCCTGTAATTGATATCTAGTCTCATAGCGTTGTGGTCAGAAAAGATACCTGATATGATGTCAGTTTTCTTAACTTTACCAGGGCTTGATTTGTGACCCAAGATGTGATCTATCCTGGAGAATGTTCCATGAGCACTTGAGAAGAATGTGTATTCTGTTGTTTTTGGATGGAATGTCCTATAAATATCAATTAAATCCATGTTGTTTAATGTGTCATTTAAAGCTTGTGTTTCCTTATTTATTTTCAGTTTGGTTGATCTGTCCATTGGTGAAAGTGGGGTGTTAAAGTCCCCTACTATTATCGTGTTACTGTCAATTTCCCCTTTTATCGCTGTTAGCATTAGCCTTATGTATTGAGGATCTCCTATGTTTGGTGCATAAATATTTACAACTTTTATATCTTCTTCTTCCATTGTTCCCTTGATCATTATGTAGTGTCCTTCCTTGTCTCTTGTAATAGTCTTTATTTTAAAGTCTATTTTGTCTGATATAAGAATTGCTATTCCACCTTTCTTTTGATTTCCATCTGCATGGAATATCTTTTTCCATCCCCTCACTTTCAGTCTGTATGTGTCCCTAGGTCTGAAGTGGGTCTCTTGTAGTCAGCATATATATGGGTCTTGTTTTTGTATCCATTCAGCCAGTCTATGTCTTTTGGTTGGAGCATTTAATCCATTTACATTTAAGGTAGTTATCGATATGTATGTTCCTATTACCATTTTCTTAATTGTTTTGGGTTTATTATTATAGGTCTTTTCCTTCTCTTGTGTATCCTATCTAGAGAAGTTCCTTTAGCATTTGTTGTAAAGCTGGTTTGGTGGTGCTGAATTCTCTTGCTTTTGCTTGTCTGTAAAGGTTTTAATTTCTCTGTCAAATCTGAATGAGATCCTTTCTGGGTAGAGTAATCTCGGTTGTAGGTTTTTTTCTTTCATCACATTAAATATGTCCTCCCACTCCCTCTGGCTTGCAGAGTTTCTGCTGAAACATCAGCTGTTTGCCTGATAGGGATTCCCTTGTATGTTATTTGTTGCTTTTCCCTTGCTGCTGTCAATATTTTTTCTTTGTATGTAATTTTTGATAGTTTGATTAATATGTGTTTTGGTGTATTTCTCCTTGGATTTATCCTGTATGGGACTCTCTGTGCTTCCTGGACTTCACTGACTATTTCCTTACCCATATTAGGGAAGTTTTCAACTATAATCTCTTCAAATATTTTCTCAGTCCCTTTCTTTTTCTCTTCTTCTTCTGGGACCCCTATAATTTGAATGATGGTGCATTTAATGTTGTCCCAGAGGTCTGTGAGACTGTCCTCAATTCTTTTCATTCTTTTTTCTTTATTCTGCTCTGCTGTAGTTATTTTTGCTATTTTATGTTCCAGGTCACTTATCCATTTTTCTGCCTCAGTTATTCGCTATTGATTCCTTCTAGAGAATTTATAATTTTCATTTATTGCATTTAATTTCATTTATTGTGTTATTGTCATCATTGTTTGTTTGCTCTTTAGTTCTTCTAGGTCCTTGTTAAACGTTTCTTGTATTTTCTCCATTCTATTTCCAAGATTTTGGATCATCTTTACTATCATTACTCTGAATCTTTTTCAGGTAGACTGCCTATTTCCTCTTCATTTGTTTGGTCTGGTGGGTTTTGACCTTGCTCCTTCATCTGCTGTTTGTTTCTCTGTCTTCTCATTTTGCTTAACTTACTGTGTTTGAGGTCTCCTTTCACAGGCTGCAGGTTTGTAGTTCCTGTTGTTTTTGGTGTCTGCCCCCAGTGGGTAAGGCTGGTACAGTGGGTTGTGTAGGCTTCCTGGTGGAGGGGACTAGTGCCTGTGTTCTGGTGGATGAGGCTGGATCTTGTCTTTCTGGTGGGCAGGACCGTGTCCGGTGGTGTGTTTTGGGGGTGTCTGTGAACTTATTATGATTTTAGGCAGCCGCTCTGCTAATGGGTGGGTTTGTGTTCCTGTCTTGCTAGTTGTTTGGCATGGGGTGTCCAGCACTGGAGCTTGCTGGTCGTTGAGTGGAGCTGGGTCTTAGCGTTGAGCCAGAGATCTCTGGGACAGCTCTCGCTGATTGATATTACATGCGGCCGGGAGGTCTCTGTTGGTCCAGTATCCTGACCTCTGCTGTCCTACCTCAGACGCTCAGGCTTGACAGCCGGCCCGAGCATGAAGACCCTGTCAGCCACATGGCTTTTGGGAAGTCTGAGGTCTTCTGCCAGTGTTCAGTAGGTGTTCTGTAGGAGTTGTTCCACATGTAGATGTATTTTTGATGTATTTGTGGGGAGGAAGTTGATCTCCACGTCTTACTCCTCTGACATCTTGAAGGTCCTCTCTCTTCACACCCCCTGTTGCTAGAGAATCCACATTTCATCTGGAAAGGACATAAATCTGGCAATCTCACTTCAGGACTAGCCCATCCACCTTTTTTCCCTTTGTGCTTAGTCTGTTTCACGTGCTCATAGCGAGCCCCGTGCAGAGGCCTTGCCCCCGGCCCTTCAGACCAGAGTTCCTCGTGAAATAGCTGAGCCAACACCTCAGCTCGCAACGTGCTCTGAAGCTCCTCACAGGACACTCAACTCAAGATGGCGTCGGGCCATGCCAGTAAATAGTCTTTGAATGAGTGGCTACTCAGATGAGGAATCAGCGGTAAAGACAGTAGAATGATCTTGCACATTACCTTTGAACTCTCAAAGAAACCATGCTAAAATTATAATAAAGGTGTGAAAAAATTACAAAAGCAGAGAGATGAAGTAAATAGAAAACAGGATGCAAAATATAAAAGTAACAGTTGTAAACAGTAATTTATTTGGTATGCCAGAAGAAAAACAGTACTTTATTTGCTATTCAACAATAATAGAGGCTTCAATACTGTATTTTCAATGATGAATAGAACAGCTAGACAGGACTGCAATGAGGAAATGAAGTCTTAAAGATAGTATAAACCAAGTAGACCTAACAGATATCTACAGAAGACTCCACCTCCAAAACAGCAGAACATACGTTTTTCTAAAGTGTACAGGAAACATTCTTCAGGATAGGCCATATGTTAAGCCATGAAGCCTGAATTAATTTTAAAAATTGAAATCATACAAAGGTTTTTTTTTTAACCATAGTGTAATTTAATTAGAAATAAAACAGAGGGAAATTTAGGAAACTTACAAATATGTGGAAATTAAATAAGACACTTGTAATTAACCAATGGAAATGGATCAAAGAAGAAATCACAGGGAAATTATGAAATACTTTGAGATGACTAAAAATGAAAACATACGCTCCAAAACTTATAGGATGCAGCAAAAATCAGTGCTTAGAGGGAAAGTAATAGTTGTTAACACCTATACTAAAAAGAAGAAAGATCTCAAATCAATAATCTAACCCCCTACCCTAAGAAACTTGATTTTTAAAAAAGAGTAAGCTAAACACAAAGCAAGCAAAAGAAAGGAAATAATAAGTATTTGAGTCGAAATAAATAAAATAGAGAAGAGGAAAACTAGAAAATCAACAAAATCTAAGTTGAGTCTTTGAAAAGATAAATGTTGATGAAATTTGGAGTAGGCTGATTAAGAAAATAAGAGAGAAGACTCAAATTACTAAATTCAGGAATGAAAGAGGAGGCATTACTATTAACTTTACAGAAATAAAAAGGATCCTAAGAGTGTATAATGAACAACTGTATGTCAACAAAATAGACAACCTACATGAAATAGACAAATTCCTGGGAAGACACAACCTACTGAAACTGAGTCAAGAAAAAATAGATAATCTGAGCAGACTTACAAACAAGTAAAGTGATTGAATTCATAATTTAGGAAATTCCCAGAAAAATAAATGCAGAACTGGATGGTTTCTATGGTGAATTCTACTGAATATTTAAAAAAGTATTATGAATACTTCACAGACTTTACCAAAATATAGAAGAGGAGGGAACGCTTCCAAATTATAAGGCCAGCATCACCCTAATATGAAAATCAGATAAAGACATCACAAGAAAACAGAACTATAGAAAAATACCCTTTTATCAATTCAGATATAAAACTCCTCAACAAAATGCTGATTAACAGTGCATAAAAAGGATGATATATTGGGTTGGCCAAAAAGTTCGTTCGGGTTTTCCATAGCATCTTATGGAAAACACCTGAAGGAACATTTGGCAAACCCACCACCTGGGACTCTCCCAGTAATGAGGCATTGCTTAAGGTCTACATATCTATCAGTTCACTGCAACATGCTAATAGAATAAGGCACAAAAATGACATGATTGTCCCACTAGATGCAGGGCAGGGTTTACAAAGCAACTGCTAATTGATAAAGGATTTCTTTCTGGGGTGACAAAAATGTTCTCAGATCAGATTATGGTGATAGTTGCACAATTCTTTAAAGTCTCCTGAATTGTATACTTTAGGTAAATTTTATATCTGTAAATTGCATCTCCATAAAGCTTTTTTTAAAGTTTCTGGGGAAAAAAAAAAAACCCAAGCTCTTATTCCATAGTTCATAAATGATTTCCATAAGGTGTCATATCTAGATGGATATGGCCACCAAATTGCTATCAGCGTTGACAACAGTTACATAAAGAGTTACTCCTCATAATATGATGTTAACACCTTTTTTAAACATGTAATACAAAGAATACCTCATTCTCACATTAGTGCTCTACGTTAGTCAGAGCAGAGTCTTCCCCAGAAATCATTTTTCAGCTTAGAATGGCTCACTGAGTGGTTACTGATTCAAGTGACTATCTTTGATTTAACATACAGGCTTCTCTGTAAAATCCACTTTCAAATGTTTACAAAGCATGAAATGTCTTTCACATTATCATATTTTCCTTCACTAGGTGCACTTGAGAAAATGCAACAAAGCATGTTAGCTCATCAGGTTGTGATGCATTTTCCTGGTAATCCATGCTGTTTCCTTTCCTATTGAAAGTCATTGAATGGGATGAAGAAAATCCTGTTTCTTTCCCACATGAAGCACAGTTTGAAGAAGGCTGAAATGTTGATACCGAATTATAATGCTGATTTGAGAAACTCTATTCTCACTATTTATTTGAGAACTCTTTGACCATCTAATAAATAATAAATATAATAGCAAATCTTTAATGAGAGCTTACTAAATGCCTGGCACTACTCTAAAACTTTTAGATGCCTTACCTAAATTAATATGAGTATTATTATCATCATTTTATTAGTGAGATATTAGTGACACAGGGAGGTTAAGTAATTAGTTAAAAAATTGTAAGTTGGATTGATATAGATTATATCCATTATACAAATATAGACATATTTTTAAACACTTTGTAACTTCTGATACAGTTGAAAATAATGTGTCTATTCTAAAACCTTGTGATGTGTTGTTGCTTTTTGTATATTCTTCCATTGAAACTTCAGGTTTTCCTATGTATGTTTCAGTTAATAGCTTTAAATAAGTAAAGTTAAAATTTTCAAGTGAAAAAGTACATTTTAAATTAATACTTATATTATTTTAGCATGTAAATGTGTCCTTGGGGTCTTGCAAACTATTACACTGCCTGAATTAATTTTCAATATGATTCTACAAGCTAAAATACTATCTAAAAATGGAGATAAGACTTCATCTGAACTATACGTATGAACAAGTAATATTTTTAAAAAGTTAGTAGTTATTTATGCTAATATTAATAAGGGACTAATGTGATACCATCATCCCTCAGAACTAAAAGGGAAATTTTTCAAAAGGACACGGAATTCCAATGTGATTTTCGTTATGTTTACAACATTTTCAATTTGGTGTTTTTATAAATAACAATACATTTTTCTTTTTAAGTCTAAAGGAATTCCTTTCATCATAAAAAGTATTACTTCATAAAGGAAAACTCAGTAAAATTATTTATTTAACTGGCATTTTACCATAGTATACTTATTATTACAAATAGTCATATTTGTAATTTGAACAATACAGTAATAATTTTTAAACTGCATATAAATTTTAATATTTTTCATGTTTATCTTTTCTTAATCTTTACATTTTTATTTCACATATAAATTGTTGCTAGTTTTTATCCATTTTAGTAAAATCTAGCACTTGTATATTCTTAGTACCAAAGCATTGCTCTATTCTAAAACCAGCTATTGAAAAGAGAATAGGAAAAGTTAATAACTTGTGGAGGACCACACTTGAGAATTTACAGAGGAAGGATTAGGGGCAATATTCTAAGAAGTTTGCTGTTATATATTAGTACTGAAGTTACTGGATTTTTAAGATATCAAGTGAGAATAATTCATGAAGAGGTAAATATTGATTACGGCTGTAGAAATGGACAAAAATAAGACTCTGAAACACTATGCCTAGGGGTTCATTAATCTTAATGCATACAGAAAGAACAAAGAGTTCCCACAACTGAAATATCAACTTCCATATTATTCCACAGTTTACAATTAAGAAAATATTGCTACATTTTCTGAAATATGAGTGTCTTAAAAAAACTCCTTTGTGTAATACCTCCAAAAGCAATTTTTAACAACACAAACAGCAACAACAAATGAATCATTCATTTCACAGAAATCTCTACATCAGATAAGAGTAAGACAGATGATTTGGTACCTGTTCTCAGTTTATCACTTTATTAGAACACTTTTTATGTTAAAGAATAGTGCACTTCTTTGGGGGGGATGGTGAATATGTCATTTGCAGAGCAATGAGTTTTTCTTTCTGTTTTCTTCCTTTTGACTTCTCTTTCTACCCTCAAGGATATAAGCATCTGTAAAATGTCATGTCTTCACAGAGATGGATAGCTCTTTTAGAAGTATCAGTAGACTTCTTAATAAATGAATTAATCTATGGACCCAGACAAGGGAATAGTCAGTAAGAAGCCAAATTAATAAAATAATGTATAGTGGAAAGATAATTAACTACACCAAACCATAATGATAAATGTATTTACATTATTTAGAGAACAAAAAGAAAGAAAAAAAAGGCTTATTTAGTTGGACTGCCATCCAACTTTTCTTTTAGGATTAATGAGAAATAGGTGTGCTCTATAACTCTGGATAAAAAATATTAGAAAATGTTTTATTCATAGGATATTATCTGGCAAATCACATAAGTGACAATATCATTATATATAAAATGTTGGTACAATCCTCTTATATTAAAAGCTGAAAATCATTATAAAATATAGTATTAGTATATGTATTCTCATTCAAAAAGAAATCACTTAAATCATTCTCCATTAAGGTTTTTCAAAATTTTATGCTTCAAGATAATAGAAAAACAATTTAGAAAAAATGTTTTTTGACTGGTCATACACTATGAAACTGTAGTTTTATTGACTGTTAGAAGGGAGAAAGTGTGTCATTAACTTATTAATGTACTTTATTAATGTAAAGAGTGGTGCCTCTTTACCTGGGCTGTAGTAAGCAATGGAAATACTATGAACAGCAAGAGTAAGAAAACTTAGTTCTTCCATTATGAGAGAGAAAGACATTAAACAAACAAATCCCCCAAATATATATAATTACTAATTGTGGGAAGTGCTTTGGAGAAAAAAATATAGGACTCCTAATGTCAAATGGAGACAGGGAGTCAGGAAATGCTTCTCAGAAGAAATTATGCTATTTCTGAGTATATTATAGCATTATACCACACTATACTGAGACCTGACAAAAACAGTAGGATCTTGAGGGTTCTAGGCTGAAGGCAGAATGAGTGAAAATCTTTCAAGATAAAGAGATTTATATGCATGAGAGGAGAAAAATTCCAGTGTGATTAGAGTGTACAGTGAGCAAGGCGGGGTGGGGAAAGGGATACATTAGAGTTAGAAAGTTAGGTAGGACCCTTAAAGCTTAAGCTAAAAATTAATAAACTTAGCCTAAGTTCAACAGAAAGCATTTGAATGTAAACTAATATGTGTTCTGAAAAGATTACCCTGACTGACCTGTGGAGGGAGAATAGAGAATCAGGAATGGCAGTGGTGAAGCCAGTTAGAAGCCTGCGCACAATACTGCGATGGCGAGAGAGGACATCACCGTGAACAATGGAGTAGCATGAAGATGGAGAGAGTTTAAATGGATTTGAGATATTCCATGCTATCAATGGAATCAAAGAAACTCAGACAAGATGTTGGGGTGGATGATGAGGAGGAATTAAAGAAAACTGTCAGTTTTCTGGTTTAAACCACTGAGAAAAATCAGAATGACATACAGGTTATCTTACACATCATTACAGTAGTTCACTCCACATAGGGTTAAGATTAAGATGATTCATTAATTGCAAATAAATCATGGTATAACCAAGTTTTAAAAAGACTTCGAGAGTAAAAATGTATGTAATTATTTAAGTGAAGGAATATTTAGAAAGTTAACTGCATTGTTTGATCTTCAATGAATCACTGCTGAAAAGAGTGGTAATGGGCCTTGAATTATTTTAAACAACCTAAATAATTTAGCCTATGAACATAACTATATTCGCTGAACATCAACCAGAACTCTCTGGCAGGGAATCCCAATATCCATATAAGGACAAAACTCAAGTGAGATGTAGTGTTAGGTTGCCAAAGCATTATGGACATTTGAAATTGCCCAACAGAAAGTAAAGGGCAAATAGAACAAGAAGATATAAAAAGTTACCCAACCTCACTGTTATAACGTGAAAATAAAGTAAAAATATAACGAGAGAGAACTGTTCACTTTATTAGCAAATACCAAAAGCTTTGTTAATACTTTGCCTTGAAAAATGTGGGGAAAAGCAGTTTCATACCTTGTTGACAGAAGTATAAAGTAGTAAGAACTCTATAGAGGCAATATGGCAACACCTATAACAGTTAGAATGCACATGAATTTGAACCAGAAATTCCACATCTTGAAATGCATTTGCTGATGTATTTATACATGTACATGAAAATTACTATGTCTTGATGTATGACCCCCCCAAATAAAGCTTTATTCATTATAGTATACTATATGACATATGTAATATACTATATGACATATATACATATGAATCAATACATGTATAACATTTAAAAAGATGGCATCTTCCCCCAAAATACATTTTAGTAATAAAAGTAAATAAATAAAAGTACACAACCATATGCAGAATAAGGTAGAATTAGGGTTTAAATAAAATAGGAAGTGTATGTATAGATACCCATCTCAGTACAAGATAGGTGTGAAAGGATAAAAGGGAACTGGTAAGAATTTTTGTCTCTAGGAAATGCGAGTGAGGAATAAGATCTTGTTTTCTCTTGTGAAACCTTTGAACTGATCTTACCACGAGAATGTTTAATCTATTTAAAGAAAATGACAGAAGAGAAGGAAGAGGAAAAAGAAGGAGAAGAAACAGAGGGAAGAGGCAAAGCCTCAATAGATCACTAGCCATCAAAGGTCCTTTTGTAGCCAAAGAGTTATTGGTGATAACGGCCAGTCACCCTTTGAGGTGTTGCCACCTCTCACTAGGATGAGCAACCTGGCCTGACTGAAGATGCTGCATTATTGTGGACTTGCAGATATGGTCAGAGCTTACAGACTTACTTCCTAAAATATTTGATGTTCACTATGGAAAGAGTCCAGGACAAAGGCTGAGTTACTTTTCTTAGAGTATCTTGGCACTAATTTTCATTATTGTTAAAAATGTCAAGAGCAATTTAAGGACCAGCTTGATTAAGTTCTCTCCATACTATATGATTTTTAAAATTTCTTAGAAATCATTACTTCTGTCTATTATATAGCAAGAAACACTATCTCCTATTCTCTCTGTTTGTTTCTTCTTCTTTAATATCATTCTTGGATTTGAACTCAGACATGCTAATAATTTGAGTTTATTTTTTTAAATGCTATTTTTAGTGCCTAGGAACGTTCTCCTCTTTGATTCTTAGAAATCAGACTTTATGTTGCAAATGTATTTAAAACAAAAATTCCTTAGCCACACACATTTTTAAAAAAAACATATGTTAAATTTAGAGTATCTTTTTGAATTTTAATATAATTTAAATTCCATAGCGTGTTTTATGACTTCAAATAAAAATATATAGTTTAAAATAATAGACTACACTGCACAAAGTATGTTTTGGAAATAATGAGAGTTTTCTTATTAAAGCATTATCATGCCAATTAATAAGACAAAAGACTGTTTAAACTATTTGCCTTTACGTGTCCATTCATTGTTAGCTCTCTGTGGAAACATTTTCTAATTTAATGCATTTTGAGTATATTTTAACAAATTTCTCAAGGTTTGTATATTTTAAGGTGAAGTTTACTAACTCTCTTTAGCATTTCATAGAGCATATAATTCCTCTCTATCTATCTGGTTTTGTTTATACATTTCAGAATTATTTGCTCAAGAAAATGCTAAAGAGAGTTGATAAACTCTACTTTAAAATACACGAACTTTGAGAAGATAGGTAGATATAGATAAGTAGATAGACAGATAGACTTATATATATATATATATATAGATAGATAGATAGATAGATAACTGCAGCTTTCAAATTAAAATAATTATATCTGATTGAAATATAGTATAAGCAGCCATGTTGTCTTATAAGGAAACAATTTTTCTTCTTTGCCAAGATAATTTCATTTTTTTTATTATAAAGTGGTCTGAAGTAAGTTTATGCTATACACTATTCAAAAGGTGAAATTTTTAAAACATAAGCTTTTATATTGTCTTAAAAATTATTTAAAAATTACTTTAAATCTTCAGATTTTAAATCCATATAAAAATATAAATTAAGAAAAATGAACAAAGAAGTTCATATTTTTATCACGCAACGTGACAATTACCACACAAAAGTGAGCATAGTTCTACGTATAACCCACCTGATTTAATTGTGGTTGTCTCGATCACAAAGTTCACTCTATGAATTGGGCTCAATAAATATTCTCCTTAAGGAATGCAAAGTTAAGTGGAGGAGCTCAAATAACCTTCTGACTTGGCTCCTTGGGACTTCCTTTAGTTGTTTCTATGCCTGTGGGAAACACACTGAGCTAGAAGTTGTCAAACCCAGTGCAATAAGATCTAGCTATAAATTGTTTGAAACTGACTAATTTTGAGTCCTCAAGAACTAGGTAGATAAGAAGATTAAGATGTAGGAATTATAATCAATAGATATATATCTTTACAGGTACTTTTTAGCTTTCCAAAATGGTTAAGATAACTAAACTTAGAAAAAACTAAGCCTAACCATTCCCTAAAAACTACATTCCATGACATATTTCAAATACTGCATTATTAAATATGATTAATTTGGAAACTACTAGCATCACAAAAATAACATTTATTTTACTTTATTTACTATTAACCTGCTCTTGATTAGCGTTAAAAAAAAATGCTGACTGTGTCATTTTTACAAAAGGCTTAGTAAGCTGTGCTGTGATCTATGGTGTTTTTAATAAGTTTTATTTAAAATTTTGTAAAGTGTTTAATACAAAAAAATTTTAATGCACAATATACAAAGTGAGAATTTAAGGTCAGACTAATAATATAAATAAAACTCCTTTTATCTTACTAGATATTTCCATGTCCTCACCTAACTCATTATATGCAATAAAGAATATTAGTTGAATAAATATTTTAAAAATAAAGAAAATTTTGCAGCTTTATAAGAATGTAGCATCTGGGATATCTAACTGCAAAAACTGGCATGCATTATAAGGGAAAGATGAATAAATGAAGAGTATCCTCTTAAAATAGCTGATGAAATAGCTAAAATTGAGGAGTTAAGAAAAAAATCTAGAAACATAAAGGATCATCCATTTTCAGAGAAGTGAAGACAGGGAGTATGAACTATGAAAGTCCAAAATAGCAAACCTGTGCTAGAATGCAGGAGTAATTTCTCAAATGGTTTCAATGAGATTATAACATTTGGGTACAACTCTTATCTCCCAGCCTTCTTTCTATGTAATTTGGTCTATGATGCCCAGTATCTAAGAAATTAACTTGGCTTGTGCTTCTTAGCTCCTTTAATGAAATGTTGAGTCTGTTCATTTATTCATTCAATAAATATTTACTGAGAAACTATGAAGTTCTACACATTTTTAGTAGCATTAAATAAGACAAAGTTCCTGCAGGAAAATAGAACATTTGTCAAAAGCAGAAACAGGTGCCTGATCCTAGGAGCTTTGAAATAGTAGAAAGGTACTAGAAAAAAAAGTCACGCAATCCTCACATATGAAGTGACTTCCTTTTCCCCAAACTGATTCAAAGAGGATCTCTTTTCATAAATAGATGCTCCCCTAGCCAGTCACAAATCAGGGATTATGAATTGGAAAATTGGGCTGAATAAATGTTACATTTTTGGGGGAGCATATTTCTTCAGAAGTGCATAGGTGTCATGGAATTATTCTAGATGTCAGGGGTCTTTCTATCAGCCTCATACCACTGAACTTTAATCTCTTTAAGACACTAGCTGTAAAGATTGTTGAGGCACAGTTTGTTTGTTGCCTGGAATCAAAAATGATTTCTGACTTGTATGATTCTCTCACATCTCCACTATCAAATGGTCTCCAAAACTATCTTTATACAAGTCAGTGGTTCTACAAGTACAACATGGACAATGTTTAAAGGGTCCAGTTCTCCCAACTACATATGGCCTTTTCACTGGCATTTGGCAGTAAGGTCAGCTGCAACTGATCTTATTTTCCTCTTCAGTGTACTAGGATACACTTTATCTCCAAGAATTTAGTCAAGCAACAAGCTTTAGTTCTAGGCTTTGGAGAGAAAGGGACAAAAAATTGTAAGAGAACAGCAGACAGAATCCAGATTTCCATGTTAAATAATATCAAGAAAGATGTTTACATATTTGCAATTTGAGAAAAAAATTTAACTCTTATTATATCCATGAATACAGGACAAACTATTTAGAAAATTTCTAATTCCTTACTCCAGTTCTAGGGTCTTATTTTGGATAATCTCAATTAACTTCCATAAATTTTCAATGTCTGGGCCATGATTATTGTATGATATCTTTTGAAAAAGCCAGAAAGCATCTGTCAAAAGGAAAACCTTCTAGAGCTGAGAAAGATGACTGTTCCTCTAATCTAACCCATTAATTTCATCTCCTAGCTCACGTAATAGTTCCCTAAAAGGAAAAATTGGATGGAGAAGAAATTTGGAATGGTTGGAATTTTTATTCCCTTTATTTCTCAGAGAATATTTTCTATGAAGAGATGGGGTTGAGGGGGTGTTGGGTGAACAAGGTTTGGAAAATGGGGATTATAAAGACTATTACATAATTATATAAAAGGAAGAGAATCTAAAGAGGAGAATGAATGATACAAATGATAGAGCAACCTATAAATTAGCGCGTTTAGAAAAAGAATTATCTCACATTGTGACACTATGTTTTCTTCATGTATTCTGTTTATCCGCTTTTGGGTAGTGTATCTAGAGGACATGGTTGCTGAGTTTCTAATAGAGACTGCTTTTGTTAGGTTCATATGTCACCCAAGGAAACTGTGGACTGTTGCAGACTTTAATTCTACTGAAGAGAGTAGATTATAATTCTTTTGTGTGTTTTCCTCTAGAATAATTTTCCTTCAGTATGAAGAATTTTTTTTAACTTTTTTGGAGTACAGGTTCACTCTAGATGAATAGGTCCAGTGTTTATCTATTTAAGAATATCTTTATTTCACTTGCTGTTTTCCTTATAAAATTGTACAACATATCTTTATTTGAAAAAATTAATGTGATCAAGAATAAAAATATATTTAGCAAAAACAACAAAAACAAGAAATAAATAAAATAAAATACCTTAGAATTTCCTGGGTGTTAGGAATGTCTTTTGATCTAATGAGGCAACTCTGAGTGGGTAGGTTCCTGGATGGTTCCTGGATGGGAGCTGGTCACCAGAAGGTAAAGCCATGACTAAAGGCTTGGAATTTTCGGCCTCCTCCCCCATTATGTGGAGAGGAGAGAGGGGCTGGAAATAGAGTTAGTAACTGATCATGTCTGTGTAATCAAGCCTTCATGAAAATCCCAATAGTACGGGGTTCGAAGAGCTGCTGGGTTGGTGTACACATCCATGTACCAGGAGGGTGACACACCCCAACTCCATGGGGACAGACGCTCCCGCACTCCTGACCCTTTCGGACCTCGCCTTATGTATCTCTTCCTCTGGCTATTCATCTGTATCCTTTATCATAGCCTTTATTATATTATATACTGATAAACGTAAGTAAGTGTTTCCCTGAGTTCTGTGAGCCATTCTAGCAAACTGTCGAACCGAAGGAGCTGATCTTGGAAACCAGGATTTATAGTCAGTGGGTCAGAAATATGGTGACAACATGGGACTTGCAACTGGCATCTGAAGTGGGGGCAGTCTTCTGCAACTGAACCCTTAACCCGTGGGATCTGACACTAACTACAGGTAGATAGCGTCAGGTCTGAATTGAATTGTAGGACACACAGCTGGTGTCACAGAATTGCTTGACATGTAGAAAACCCATGCATCTGGTATCAGAAGAGTTGTGAGTGTGATAGTAGCATGACAGTAAAATAAACACACAGGAGTGTTTCTTTGTTTTCCTTACTCAGTGTCCCTACCTCAGTAAAGGGCAAAAAGTGACTATTTGTCACATTCATCACTAATCATGGGTCTTACTGCCACGGTATGCTTGAGAGACTTGCTTTTTTTTTTTTTTTTCCTTGAAGTATAGTTGATTTACAATATGATATTAATTTTGGGTGGACAGCATAGTGATTCAGTATTTTTACAGATTATACCCCATTAAAATTCACTACAAGATAATGGGTATAATTTCCTGTGCTATACAATATAAAAACACTCAGTGGGGAAAGGATAGTCTCTTCAACAAATGGTGTTGGGAAACTGGATAACTACTTGGAGAAAAAGGAGCTACTTGGACCTCTATCTTATATCACTCACAAAAATTAACTTGAAATGATTAAAGACTTAAACATAAGATCTGATACCATAAAACTCCTAGAAGAAAATATAGGCAAAATGCTCCTGATATCAGTCTTAGCAATGAGTTTTTGGATATGACACTAAAAGCACAAACAACAAATGCAAAATCTAACAAGTGGGACTATATCAAACTAAAATTTTTCTGCACAGCAAAAGAAACAATCAACAAAATGAAAAGGCAAGCTACAGAATTGGAAGAAATATTTGCAAATCATATAACTGATAAAGGTTTTACATTTTACACCTTAAACTTACACAATGTTATATGTCAATTATATCTCAATTTTGAAAAAGGTGATTGCTCTGCTACCTGTGTCATTATTAAGAAAGGAGTCTATAGGAATAAGAAAGGAAAAGAAAAGAGATGCAAGGAGAGGCAGCAGTGGGAGAAAAAAGAGAAGTCAGGATGTTGGAAAACTGAATTATGTACGATGGGATTCCTTCTACAACCACCAAATATTACTTTTGGTAAAGTACACTAATTTCACTGAATGCTTGTTGAAAGTGGATTTTTTAAAATCAGTTAACAAAGAAAGTTCTCATTAGAGTTGAATGAGATATAACAGAAGCAGCACTCACAGACACAGGAGTCCGGGGAACTGGACCATGAGAACATAAATTCACAGTAATTCACATACATCACGAGGAGAGCTTTGGATTACACAGGCTGTGGAATTGGGTGTTTCAAGCTAAATTTACCTCTTCTCCAAAGGGCACGGATTTAGTAGCTGACTGCTAGATTACATCCAAACAAATCAGAGCAAGATTTGCTTGATTTCTTTGTGATCAAATTTCAAATGATTGATTCAGTTAAACAAGAGGCTATAACTTCAATTTCCTTTTTGAGTTAAATGTATGATTGCTCTCATTAGAAAACAAAAGTTATAAGCTTTGTGGACCATAAAAGACCATAGTATTTTGCCCTTCTCAGTTAGGCAGAACTGAGAATAAAGGTGCAGCTTAGAAAACAACTCAACTTGATTAACCTTCAGAAGACCAGATGCATGTGTACAGCTTTATGCTCTGAGATTCGTGGTTGTCACTGTTACTAAGACAGGTCTCACTCACTGGCTGATCTTGAGGTACAGAGCGATGAGGCTTGCAAAGAAAGGCAAATACAAGTTTTATTGGTACAGAGAGAGTAACACTGCAAACTAATGACTTCTGTCCCTTTAAATTATGGCTGGCAGGGGTTTGATATAGCAAGCCAATCTCTTTCGAATAGCCCATCAACATCACCTCTGCTTCCATCAGCATCAGCATCAGTTTGAACCCTGAAGTTTAGCTGGACCATCTCTCTGGAGGCCTTTGACTTGGGGCTAAGTTTTAACTTTGAAATATTACAAGGTTTACAGTGGATTGGAGACTTCTTGTCTTTTTATTTGATTTTTGCTTTTAGGTAAAATTTGTGAGCTTTTCTCAGAAACTAATGGTGAATGTAAATTCCAGACTGGCCAGAGACCAAATGTTATAATGAAATTTACACTTAGTGCAGTTGTCCCCATTTTCTGGCCTTCCCTTCCAGACATGTCATTTCTTACAGTGACTCTCAGTGGTGACACTGGTGCCCACTGGAATACTCTAATTTCCATTCTCTTACATTTTCCTGCTTCTTCCCTCAAGTTCCCTAACTCCCAATATAATTTGTTATTTATCTCCTTCATTGGGAGTTCTCACAGGTTATAGCTCAGCTAAACTGTCAAATTATTTTAAAACAATAGATGCATGGTGAACGTTGACATGATGCCATGTTTTAAAATAAACTGTTTAACGTTGCGCCTAACCCTGGCATGACATTCATATTTAAAGGACCTTTCCAAGCATTTACCCAAATGAACAAAGAAGTGGGAACCCTGCCTTCATCCACATGACCAAAAAAAAAAAAAAAAGTCACATTCATATTAGTGCCTGTATTATGATACCCACCAGCAAGCCCTCAGCTGCCCTCACTGGAATTTCTGCAGGTTTCTAGGTTTGTGTGTTATGTGTTCTGGGCAGAAGTCCCCTTATGTCTCCCCTGCTCTGGCTTTCTGTTTGCTATCTGCTTCTCATCCAGCTGTTCAACAGACACAGCCTCTGGGATGTTCCTCTGCAGGGAGTGGCCCTTGTGAGAATGCCATTGTGGGTCTAAGGGGACTTGCTCCTGTGCCCATCATGCTGCCCTTTATCACCAGGGCCTGGCTCAGCACCACTTATAACAGACTCACAATCGCCCATGTAAAGAGAGCTTTCATCTTTCCAGGTCCTCAGCTACCAGTCTCTTATATGCAACTGAAATAAAAGAAAAAAGCACATCTCAAAAAAACAAGCAACACTTTTCAGAGACAGAACAATCCCAGTCCTTATGAGAAAGTAAAAGCATTCTCAAGGGAACAAAATAAAAAGTAGCTCGACATGATACAGAGACACCATTTTCCATTATTATATAGAGCAATTTCTTCCTTAGAATAGAACGTTTCAGAGAGATTCCTTTCTTGTTGTGATCTCTAAGCTGCATTTGCATAATTGAAGATCCGGTCAGGGTGGCACTTCCCTCCACTGCCTCCAAGATAGCCTTCAAAGCTATATTCAAGCCTCTGCTTCCTGTAAGACAGGGCTCTGCATTTTTCTTTATCTTTCATATCAATGTTTCAAAAATCTCAAGACTGTTAAAAGACATGTTAAGTATTTTAAGAGTTTATTTGAGCAAAACTTGATTGGATTTGGACAGTGCTAAACCAGACATGGTTAGGAGTGCTCCACCCACAGAAACTGGAGAGAGACGTATAGAGAAAAAGCAGAAGCAAAGTATAGACATTGTTGATTGGCTATAGATTAAAACTTGGTTGGCTGTTCGTGATTGGTTTTCCTTAGCATCTTGATTTCAAAACCTGAGGCATTTGCAGGCTTAGGTTTGGGTTTGCTTACAGGGGCTGCCAACATTACAGCCACCTCAGTCTAACAGCCTCCTTGTTTCATCATTTGACAAGGTCAGTTTCAGTCAGGACTCAAACTCAGTGAACTAGGAATGAATTTCCTTTGCTTATGGCAACATCGGCAAGGAGGAAGAAAGTTGCCTAGAATGGAGATTGAGTCTTGGTGGACAGGCCAATGTGTTACGTTAAGAGGACTCACTTCATGCTTCTGAGTCTTCCTAACAACTATAAAAGGCAAACCTGGGCCACAGTTTGCTGATGAATACTGAGGACAGAGAGAGGCAGCTTTACTATTGTGAAAGTGGAGGTTTTAGGGAATGTGCCATCCTTTCCCCAATTTACATCCAGAACAACCTTAAGCACCCCTCACTTCCTCTATCAGCTTCTCACTGGCTGTTGCCAGAGCTTGACAGCTCTCATGCCTCCTTAGTGCTCTCTGGAGCCAGGAAAGTGAGTGCAGCAATTGGTTCTTGGTAGCCGGCTCTAGTCACTACTCTGTTTGGCCTAAGTGCTCCCATTCCCATAGCACCATACTTGATTCCGGTAATGAACTCAACTCTATGTCCTTGCTCAAGGGGAAATTATCTTTTGTTTAAAAGACAGGCGTGTGTGGAGTACGAACTTCTGTGCATTTGTATGGTGACTCTCAACAATGCAAATAACATGTTTAGCTGAATAGTGACAAAAATAATTTTATTAACTTTTTGCTCTGTACTTTGGCCTTAAAATAGTTGTGCTATGGAGCTCTTTCAAATACATTAAAGTATTCTGTTCAGAGAAAAAGTTTTACTCTCTTTTGGCTTCTCCTTGGTAGTTCTTTTCATGCTGCTCAGATGCACAGGCAGGAGACTGTAAGGTGTTTTAGAGTTAAGGGAGGAGCAGCTAAGAAACTAATGCTTTATAGCCTGTGAGACATTTAACTGTCAGACAACAGAGCATTCAACAGAATTAAGTAGAACAAAGTGCCTTCTTTTTTATTTTACTTTAATGACTAAAGGAACAAAAAGAACAGAAGGGCAAATCTACATGTCATCAACCAAAAGCAGAGGGGTTAGTATTTTTCCAAGTGCTTGAAATGCTTCTTTTAACTTAATGCCTTTATTTTTCCCTCTCCTGGTCCATATCTAATGCTAAAATCAGTGTTTAAATCGGTTCACATACACCCAATGTAAATTAGATAACTGATGAAAAAGGAGTATCAGCTTTTTTCTCACAAATTCAAGAGCTGTATTTTTGTAAATGGTCCAAATATTAGTCATGTTTATTTCTTTTATGAACATAGAGCTAAGATAAAATCTGTTTTGCCTTTTTTCTTTAATTCTGGTGGCAAATGAGTTTCAGTGCTAATTTCTCTACTAATATCTCATAGCCACAACTAAATGTTTTCAAATGAATTTTAAAAATTGAATTATATTTTAAGAATATGAACTTTACTAGAGCTTTCATTATTGGATCTTTGCTGAAATTAGGGCCAAGCTGCTGGGAAGAACATTCTGAGATTTTTCAGTCCAGTAACATGAGAACAAAAAGGTCTTACAAGTAGTATAAAACAAAAGGGCATGTCATTATATATACATATATATAATATAGATTTTTATATATATATATATTTATTATATAGTTAATAATATTTATTATTTATTATATAGTTCTGTTTGTGTGCATGTATACACACAAATTCAGGTCCAATAATACAAATTGACCTAAGACCCAGCACTTCCCTTGCTTACAGTAGAACGTTGAAATGTCAACTAGTAAATGTGTAAGGAGTTGAGGGAACTGGGAAATCACTTTTCAGCCATCACAGAAATGATTTGTTCAGGCAAGAATTATCAATGCATTTTAAGTCCAGGGCAATATTTTGATGAGAAGTAGAATATTTGCATGGTCTTAAAGTGTCTCCACATGGATTAGTTACATTAAAAAATATTCTAACTATATAGTGGAGAAATTGGATAACATCTTGACAGAGTGATCAGAATTGATATCATCAATGAAGGACAGGTGAGCATCATGTGACCCCATCTGTGCTATGGCCAGGAATTCATAACCTGAATCTAATTGTCAGAAAATTATTAAGACCAATGTTATAAAAGACAGAGAGTCTTGTGGAAGTATTCTAGACTATTACAAATTAAAGGAGAATAAAGAGACATGAAAACTAAAAACAGTATCTGATCTTGGACTAGATATTGTGCTGAACCAGAAAAAATGTTACAGAGAACAGTATCAGGTCATTTGAAAAATTAGAATACAGATGGTAGATTGATAAAAAGATTGTGTCGATGCCAGATTTCCTACGGTTGATAACTATTCTGTGGTTCTGTTAGAGAATGTCCTGATTTCTTATGAAATACACACAGATGTACTTAGAGAGAAAGGAAAACTCAAATGGATACAAAATGTTAAAAATAGGTGGGCATAAGACATATAGGTATTCTTTTTCTTATTTTTCAACTTTTCTATAAATTTAAGATCATTTTCAAATAAAAGCTACCATCGTCTAAAAAGCAACATATACTGGGGCATACGCACCACACACAACACATATAGTATGTGTAGGTATATATACACACATTTAGATCCTTATTTTTATATTCCCATAGTACAGAATCAGCATCGTACAGATTACAGTGAATACAGAGATGCCTGTTTTGACTTGGGTTAGACAGATCTCACTAGGAGGTAACACATCCTAAGGGCATGAAAACAGTGAAGGAATCAAAGTCTTAGCAAGTGAAAGTGTGCAGAGATTCTGAGTATAACGTGGCCTCTGATACTAGAAGCCTTTCGGGGTAGGGAGGTGCTGTTAACAAAAACCTAAAGCGGCTGTCCCCTGAAAAGTCTCTGGGCCGCCATCCAATGTCCATTTTCTTTGGGTCGGCTCTGCCAGTGGGGCACAGGGGACAACTGCAGTGCCCTTCTTCATCCTCCCCAAACATAAGAAACCCTCGCAGCTTAAGCAGCTTGAGTCATGGCTGATTCAGGCAACAGTAGTGCCTCATGAGGAAATGGTGGTGTCTGGTTCCCAATGGCTAGAAGGTGAGAAAAAACACTGGATGTCCCCAAGAATGTCACCCCTATGACAGCAGGCCACACTTGCTTCAGACACTCACCAAGACTCCCAAAACTGTCATCTCGGGGGGAAAAAATCCACTAATTGCCACAATTGCAACCCATTTAATACCCACAAGCTAATGACTTCTTGGAAAGCTCACTGCTTACAATTATATGTGAAGCCTACATTCATTCACACATTTTCCTGTGAAAAAGGCAAACTGCCACCCCAATCAAGAGACCGACCCCAAAATATGCATATACAATAAAGGCAGATATTCTTAAAACATATTTTACATTCATAAATACAAAGGCCTCAATCAGAACAGAAAATCAATGTAACGCTAGGAGAAGAATGCACGTCTCCTGTTTCTGCAATCAAATATTCTGCCTGGAGAACACCGCTTTAGGGAACATAAATTAAAAAAAAAAATAACAATGAAAACTATTCATCACACAGACACTGTTTTCTCTACCTTCCTTTATCAACAAAACTACGCTCGCTAAACATTGAACGGACACTGTTTTCTCTGTCGGTGGTCATACCAGTACCTACTGAGAAGAAAGGGGAAAAACTCACTAGATTTTAATCACGTAACTGTGGCAGAGGTTTTAGAAAGATCTACCCTTAGACTAGGACCGTTTGGGAAGTGAAAAAGTGAAAAGTGGAAAAAGGGAGATGATGTCAGGGTAGGTAGGTTAAAAAAATATTGAGAGGAGAAGAGTTCATCTGAAGGGAAAAAAGAAAAACGGAAAGATAGAAAAGAAGGTCATAGGAAAGTAATTTACCATGCCCCTGCTTCCTTCGAATTGATTTTTAAGTCATATTCTATTTAGACTGTCTATTGCAAACAAACCAAAAAGAGGGGAAAAAAAACCCTAAAGTTTTGGAAAATGCATGCTTCTCAGTATGGTAGAATGTAATTTTTAATTATCTCATTAAAAAATAATGAACCAGTGAGGCAAGAATTTGGGCTGCCTCCTGCTCTCTGTGACTGCCAAAGAGACATCGGATTTATGAAAGAACAAAAGGTGTTTACCTAAGTTTCTCCAGTGATGAAATAAGCACCCATATACGTATTTAGAAATGAAACACCAATTTTTTTGTGTGAGTTCAGGTTATAAAAATGGTAACTCAAACCCCATTTACCCAGAAGCCCTGACTTATGAAAAAATAACATCGTTTTTCCTTAGAAGCTAAGGGTTAGAGATATCTACAAAGAAATGCCAAAAAAAAAAAAAATTATTTGACTAAAATTTTATATATCACTTTTGTGATGGACCATTTTACCATGAAGATAACTGTAAAGCAGTCAGGTTTAAATGAACTGAAATATCTCTTTGCGTTGTTTATGCAGGGATGATGGGTTCATCTAGTATTCGTCTTATATACTCACCTAGTAATACACTGGAGTTCTTGACCATTACTGATGGAAGCATACAGGAGAAGACTGGTCCACTAACACGGTGGTGTCCAGTTAGCCTGGGCACCAACACACCCTTGATCCTATGGTTCTTCATCACTGACTCTCATTCCTCTGAACAACTTTCACAAAACTTTAATATCAACTGCTTTTTTTTTTTAATACCATCAAAATCTCTTCTCTCTCAGAAAATTAGTCAACTGCCTTCTCCCCTGAGAAAAATAAGGTCAATAGGCAAGATTCTCCCCCTAAGCTTCCTTGGGTTTCCCTACTTCCCCATCCCCACCCTGTCTACAGAGGGGTTCATATTAGCATCTTTCTGTCTGACATTTCTCTTCAGCCTGGGAAGCTGTTGGTAACCATTTTCTGTTACACAGAATAGAAAGAAGTGAGGGTTAGTTATAACTAGAGAGAAGGTTGGAGCAGAGGTATATAAGTAAGCAGAGACAAGAAGAGAGGAGTTTCACGTTACCCTCTAATATTACTGTCCTCAATTTCCTTCTGTTCATAATGTCCAGCTCAGTTGAGGGATGTTTCAGAATCCTTCCTACAACATTTCATCTTTTGCTTACTTGGGTTTCTGCTGCACGACACAAAACATCTTAACTAACATAACCACTATAAAAATTTCTAAGTTTAGGAGATGGTATGGATTGCATTTTGTTCCCCCAAAAGATATATTCAAGCCCTAATCCCCAGTACCTGTGAATGTGATTTTGTTGGGAAATAGAGTCTTTGCTGATATAGTCAAGTTATGATGAGATCATACTGAATCAGGATATGCCCTAATCCAATGTCTGCTGTCACTATAAGATGAGGAAAGTTAGGACACAGACACACAGAGAAGAGGATGCCATATGAAGACGTAGGAAAAGAGTCTCAGAGGGAAGACAGCAATGTGAAGACAGCGGCAGAGATTAGAGCGATGCACCTAGAAGTCCAGGGATGTCAAGCATTGCTAGCTATTACCAGAAACTAGGAGAGAGTCATGGAACAGATTTTCCCTCAGCCTCTGAAGGAACCAACAGTACTGGCACTGATTTTGGACATCTAGCCTCAGAACTGAGAGAATAAATTTCTGCTGTCTAAGCCACTCAGTTTGTGAAAGGTTACAGCAGCTCAAGGAAACTAATACAAGAGAAAATATTATTCTGGGTTTGGAGCTGAGGACACTGAGGCTAAATGTGGAAGTGACTGGCTTAAAGCGAAGTCAAATATCTGGCAAGAAAATGGCTGACCATGTCCTGTGATATTTCTTTCATGCCATCCAAGTAGCACAACTGAGAAACTTTCATTGAATCTAATACATCTTGTCTTATTCTGTGATTGACCTCCTGCTTCCAGGTAATAACTAGTTTATCTTTATTTTAATCAATCAATTTTATAAAGAATAAGAGATAAAACATTATTAAAAGCCAAGGTGTTAAGCAAGAAAGCTGTAATGTAAAATGCTGTGACCATTACAGGTGACCATTACATTACAGTTTACATTTTGTGAAATCTCAAGGTAGCACTCAGCAGTGATAATATTAAATGCACCATTGCCTGAGCTGTCACATTGTTAAGCCACGTTAAAAATATACCAGGCCTCACTGAATCTTTAAGGTTTTTTGCACTCTGGTTTTCTGATAGATTTTGGATCATATTAAAGTATCAAAGTTTTACTTTTCAATAAGAACATAAGATACATTGACAGTCACTATGAGGGATATAAAGGGAGTGAAAGAACAGTCATTTCTTGCATGCAGGTTATGTGCCAAGCATTGTGCTAAACATTTTTGTATCTTTACCTCTACTCCAAGTAGTACATATTATTATTCCCACTTTAAAAAGAAACTGAATCTCAGAGATGCTATATTATTGGTCTTAAGTCATGTAGGTCATAAGTAGTAGAGCTGGGTGAGATATCTGTCTGTGACCATAACCGATATCCATTCCATTCTACTGAGATGAGAACTCAGTACATAGGCTTCCTGCTCATGAATGAAAAGGATGAAAATGCAGGCTTAAGAAATAAAAAGACATAGCAGTGCAGAAACATGAGAAATTGTGCTAGGACTAGATTAGATTTTTTTAAAGTTTCAGGAAAATAGCAGATGGAATGGGATTAATGTTTAAAGAAAGATGAAGCCATCACTCACGACTTCAGAGAAAAATATGGGTGTTCCCCCACTCTGGAGTAAATCAACAAAAGGAACAGTAAAGCGACATGGGGGTGATCATAGGATAATTTAATAAAGAGTTTTCTGAGACAATTGTCTCCCTTCTCCATGAAAACAGAATGGGTGGTAGCCATTGTTTTTGACCTCAAAAAGAAGACTGTGACCTTCTCCATAAAGATGGCTACCTGTCGAGGGAGATCCCTAGTGAAGATGGTGGGACTCAAGAAAGAAGCAGAGCCTGATGGAACACTGGTTCTCCCTAATAGAAAGAGAGGAAAAAGCAAAAGTTCCACCCCAGACCAAGGCTCTCCTTACTGTGCAATATGGACGTCCCCAAATTGTCTGCATGCTCCTGTAATGGATACCGTGTTGTGACACAATCCTTTTGGGATTGAAAAACTCATTCCCCCAGTGCTGGGAGTGTCACTCAAGAATGGGCTTCAGTTGTCTACACTTTTGGGGGAGCACCTTAGGCTGAAGAAAGCTGCTCACCAAAATCATGTCCCCTTTCTTCCAGCAGTCTGTCCCTTCCAATGACTGGTACATACAAGACTATAAAGACCTAACCTGTTTGGCCAACTTGAGGCAACCATGAACGGCTTCTCTAGGTTTAGAACTCCCTGTGGAGTTGACTGAAGTTTTCAGAATTATGGCCCAAATTCTCCCTTTACCCCGCACCCCCTTATTTTGTTTTCTTTCCCAACAGGAGTTAATCTTGAGAGCAAATCCCAATTTCTCATGCTTATTTACGTCACAGAGCTGGCTTTCTGAGAAACCTAATCTGCACCACTCTCTAACACACACCCTACAAAAAATCTTCTGTTAGTGTGCTCAATTTACCTGGATTTACTGGTCATTCCCCCATTCAAGGGAGAGGCTTATTGGGCAACTAAGACTTCTCAACAGTGGAGGAAAGCAGCATAATCACACTAATCAAACATTTTCACTTATAAATGTGCATGTTCAACTATGAAAATCAACAGATGTTTGAGAAAAAGCAACCCTATGAATGACAGTCACAAGAAACTACAGAACAATTGAGTATAGAAGAAACAGGTAGAGATTCAGAAGCAATTTTTCAAAGTATATGATTCAGAAACTGAAAAAGGTACTTCATACATCAACGGAGATATAAACCAAGATCAGAGAAAAATGATTTCTTAAAATTTTAAATATGATTATGAAATTATAAAAGAAATTCTGAATTTAAAGACAATTTTTAAAAGGAAACTTGAGAAGATCAAGCGTAGAAAAAAATAAGACCACAAAAAATGGAAAAGGGTAGAAATATTGAGTTGTAGAAATACAGGAAGTTGTCAAAGAGAAAATTAAAACAATGGGAGGAACAGATTATTAAAAGTTATTTACAAAATTTTTCCCAAGCTGCAAAAAGATATAAGTTTTCACTGAGGAAAGTCTGAAGAGACAAAAATGATTCCTGGAGAAAATATCATGACCTTTCAGTACTCTAATATGAAACAGAAAAGCATAAAAGCTTTAAGGAGAAAAAAGCTTTCCACAAGAGACATCCGATGCAAAGACTGGACAGTGCCGTGAATGAAGAATGAACTCCCGTTGTGCTCAGCCACTGAGATGTGGGGTTTGTTTCTAATAACAGCTAGGATTGTGTTAACATAAAAATAAACTCCACGAATTTGATAAGTCAAGCAGTAGCAATTAAGTGGATTATTTAAAATGATAAAAAACAAGCAAGAAAAGCACCAAGTTTATAAATGTTACAACTAATAATAACAATGATGATCATGATGACAAGGATGAAGATGATGATGATGATGATAATGGCAGCAAAATCCAAAGGCAGAGAAGGAAGGGGAGGTAGTATAAATGTGTTAAATTCCTCATCACAGTGGGGGGTTAAAGGTGAAGAGATACTATATAAATTTGACAAATTGGGAAACAGATGAAAAGATGTAATAATTTCCATTACAGTAGTAACTGCCATAAAACTTAAAACCCGTTAACCCTGTTGTCTGTGAAGAGTACAACTATCAGTGAAAGGAGATGACTGCTTTCTATTTTACTCTCTTTTGTCCAGCTCAATATCCTTTTTCCCATGTGCATGCATTACTTTTAAAATGTAAACATGTTTATTCTATTTTGCAAAAATAAATAAGTTACATCCATTCAATGGAACACTATCCTGCAGATAAATTGAATGAAATCACACAGCATTTACAGAAGTGGAGAGAAAACTTAATATATTGTTAGGAGTGAGCGAAATAAGCTACCCAATGGTGGATATAAAATGAACTCAAGTGTGTAAATAAAACTGTACAAATAAGCAAACATACATATAATAGGAGGAGTAGAAAGGGAGAGAAGAAAGAGAAAGAGAGAGATAGGGACAGAGACAGAGGATACAGAAGAGAACTCCTCATGAGGAGGTAATCAGAGAAGGTCCAAGCCTCCCCCAGGAGTGAATGTGCCCGGAAAGGAAGGGCAAGGTCTGCTGGCACCTGGACATCCACAAACGATAGAAATGACTGCAGTAGAGCAGGGCTGTCAATAACCCAGGATTTCCAGAATAACGATCGCTTATTCCCTGGGTTTGAGATTTCCTGGATGTGGGTATTAGTGTCCAATAAGTAAATTTCAAGTTTCTTTAATGAAAATCATAAATTACTTTTACATGCTGACTAATATAGCTACTCAAAACACCGTATGTTGTGAATTTTAAGGAGTTGGCTTGCTGACATTTTCTTCAGGGGAAAACTTACATTTAAATGTGTACCTTATTTTTATTTATTTATTTATTTATTTATTTTAAGGTATTTAGTTTTTTTGTTTTTCTTTTTTTTAATTTTATTATTTTTTTAACATCTTTATTGAAGTATAATTGCTTTACAGTGGTGTGTTAGTTTCTGCTTTATAACAGTGAATCAGCTATACACACATATATATATATATAAATATATATATATATATATCCCCATATCTCCTCCCTCTTGCATCTCCCTCCCACCCTCCCTATCCCACCCATCTAGGTTGTCACAAAGTAGTGAGCTGATCTCCCTGTGCTATGCAGCTGCTTGCCACTAGCTATCTCTTTTACATTTGGTAGTATATATAAGTCCATGCCACTCTGTTTTATCTGAAATAGCATAAAAAAAGAATGTTTTTTTAAAACTTAAGTGGCCATACTGTAATTGTGATTCAATGTTAAATTAATCATATCCAAACTTCTTACCAGACATATTCATTTTACTCTTTTCAACTCATATGAATGTAATCTAGTTTCATTTAGCCAAATTTCTCATTTTTCAATATAAAGCAGCAGACCTAGAATCTGGCAGCTATAAGTAGGTTGTTTTGTGGTTGTTTTATTTTCTTTTTCCCCCCGGAGAAATTCTGAAAAGATGTGATGATATTGTTGGTCAAAACATAATTGATAATGTTCTGGCCAGTAAATCGAAGCTAGATATACAGTAGATCCAGCTTTATTTCTTTTTACAAGCAACTAAAGTTCACCAACAAAAAAGAAAAAACCGAGTGAGTGTTGAATAATGCTTTTTACTCAAATGGTTCAATGTTTTAGGCTGTGAAATAGACTAGTATTTCAGCAGTAGTCCAACAAGGCATGCTAGACAAGAACTGTGTCTTCAGCAACCTCAGTAAGCAATTCTGAACAACTCTGCAGTGAATATCATACTAGGAACAATCATAAATGTGCAGAAGCCTGAGGTCTTGTAGCAATTTATAATACGCAAATCCTCCATTACACCAACATATGTTCAGTGGCAGAGGGTGGCAGAAGCTGTCATCGGCTTCTGTTATCATAGAGACACGCTGTCTACTAATTCCCTGATTGAGATGTGGAGCAATAAGCCAGATGAAGGCAGTTTGCTGTTCAGGAGATGAGGATAACAGGGTGCCAGTGTGGATACAGCAGCAGCCTGGACGGAGATGACACTGACAGCTCTGGGGTGAGCTCTGCTGCAGATGCCACATTTGTCACTTTGAGCAGTTCCATCATGTCATTTCTGAGTCACCCTTAGCATCAAACCGCAGAACATAATCACCAACACAATGGCTCTGGAAGCCTGCTAATTCCCTGGCGATGGGATGAAGCTTAGCTGAACTGATCCTGCCCGGCTCTGCGTGCCTTGTGAAGGGAGCCGCCTCATCACGGGAAATTGAGAAAAGATCTGAAACTGAAGAGAACCTGCAGCAGTGTCCGTGAGAGTGCGGAATATCTTCAGTGACAGAAAGGAGAAGAAATGAGGAAGAGACAGAAAGCAGAGCCTCAGGAATGTGCAGTGACAACATTGGCTTCCGGGAGACAGAAGGGCAGACAAGTAACCCCAGAGTGCAGAAATCAGCGGGGGTGATTTTTATAGGAATTTCAGCCTATTTACTCCAGTTCTGGAGAATGATAATGGTCGGCAGATTCTTTTCCCTGTTATGCTTAATGTAATTGATATCGATCACCAAAGCTCCTCTCCCACTCTTTCTTTCACTCTCTTCAGTAAAGAAATTTCAACTTATTTCAACCCAGTATTTGTCACATGCTCGCAATATGCCTGACAACGTGCAAGGGAGCACGAGAATGCAAAACAAGACCGGCATGCTTCCTGCCTTAGGGACTCCAGTAATTTTGGAACGACATGATCCATGAAATGTTTGGAGAAGGACAGAAGACAGGATATAATCGAGTGTCACAGAATGTATTAGAGGAAATAAGTGCCATGGCAGGTCAGGAAAGGTGGAGATCAGATCTTGGACCAGGTACAAAAGAGGTACAAAATGCACCATGAAGGACTCAGGTAGAAAGGAAACAGCACACAATACATTTAGTAGGTAAACCTTTTCATAGAGGAGATAGTGAGGACCCTGGAATGCCCTGTATACTTTTTTTTTTTTTTAATTTTTATTGGAGTATAGTTGATTTACAATGTGTTAGTTTCAGGTGTACAGCAAAGTCAATCAGTTATACATATACATATATCTACTCTTTTTTAGATTATTTTCCCATATAGGCCATTACAGAGTATTGAAGAGAGTTCCCTGTGCTATACAGTAGGACCTTATTAGTTATCTATTTTATATAGTGGAATTGACATACACGCCTTGTATACTCTTGTGGGATAGAAAAGTAGACGCTGCCCCTATAAATATGGTCACTGTGGATGACAGTTGCAATGCTGAAGGCTTGATGCCTATGGATCTGGCCACTGAAAAGTATGCTGATCACAAAGAATATCATTAATGAATGGTATTGAATGGTCTATCTTAAACATGAAAAAGCTGAGACAAGGAGATTTTATAAATGGGCTGATGCTGCTTATCTTTCTTCTAATTTTAAGTACCAAGATTATTAGTGAGGAATCAGGAGTCTTCCCTTAAATCTTGAATAACATATTTTTTTGGAACATTGGAGACCCAAAGAAAAGGCCGATTATGGAATGAACTCAAACCTTGTAATAAAATAAGAGCAGTTTAATAAAAAAAAGTCACCTTAATTATAATTATAAGCTCAGGCTTAAGTAGATGCTAGGAGGGTATAAGAGCAACTGTGACACCTGCCCCCCCTGCATTAATTACAAGTAAGTGTGCACATCCGTAGTCCACAGCCGGCACGAGGGAGACTTACTGTGCGCCCTAAGATAAGCAAACGGGCAAAAAGAGTCACTCTGTCTAGCTGTAGTCCATAAAATCAGTGAGGCCTCAGGTCACCAATCCTGTAAGTTACTGACTGTATAAAGAAAATGGTTTTATCCCTGACTGTTGCAATATTGATTGTATTATGACACTTGCAGATATGATAGGCATATAAGAAAACTATTGTTTTTCCATGATGAATAAACTAGGTATAGCCTCAATATCCCTGGCAATTTTTCTCTCTCGCCTTTTGACTGGTTTCCACATTAGCATGCAGAGAGCTGAAAAATGAGTGTAGCTTCAACCTTAACAATAATAATCATAAAGTTTCAAAAGTAGATAAACAGCAACTCTTCTGGAACGCATCAGAGAGCTGGCTCAAAAATCTAAAGAGAGAGAGGCACCAGCAGGGAGAAGACGGAATGCCAGCACTGCCCTACCAGGGCAAGATGCAGCCAGTAAGAAGAGCTCAGCTAAGGTGACTGACTGGCAAATCGGTGGAGACCCTGCCGAGATAGAGTGGAGACCCTGGGGCCCCAGGTAGCTAAGGTGACTGGCAAATTGGTGGAGACCTTGCCGAGATAGAGTGGAGACCCTGGGGCCCCAGGTAGCTAAGGTGACTGGCAAATTGGTGGAGACCCTGCCGAGATAGAGTGGAGACCCTGGGGCCCCAGGTAGCTAAGGTGACTGGCAAATTGGTGGAGACCCTGGGGCCCCAGGTAGCTAAGGTGACTGGCAAATTGGTGGAGACCCTGGGGCCCCAGGTAGCTAAGGTGACTGGCAAATTGGTGGAGACCCTGCCGAGATAGAGTGAAGACCCTGGGGCCCCAGGTAGCTAAGGTGACTGGCAAATTGGTGGAGACCCTGGGGCCCCAGGTAGCTAAGGTGACTGGCAAATTGGTGGAGACCCTGCCGAGATAGAGTGAAGACCCTGGGGCCCCAGGTAGCTAAGGTGACTGGCAAATTGGTGGAGACCCTGGGGCCCCAGGTACAGAGGGAGTCCACAACTTCTTGCAAAACTTTTCTACATGAATCCTACTAGGCACTCAGAGAAGTAATGAGAGAATCCTAAGAGTCTCCTTTGTGTAGAACTGGGGGAGGAAAACAGTAGCCACTGAAGGAGAAGTGAGGAATTTCACCAGGATCCTTCTCCACTAACTCCCTTGTGGAACAAATTCCTTTATCTGTGTGTGGGGTGAGGGAGAGGAGTGGAGGAAGGGAGAGATACATGAGGATCCAGGCCTATAGCTGCAGTTGCAGGAGGAGCAGTGCACTGAGAAGTCTGAATACCCTAGGATTTAAGAGTATGGTGTCTGCCTAAAACTAGGGCTTTTTCAGAACATCGGAGGTCGCACCCCCTACAATCCCCGCAACACACATACACTCATTGCCAGGTCAGCAGGTGACATGTAACTTATAGGCAAGAGATAGACCCTCTCTTAGGTGTAGCTCACCAGGAAGAACTAAAAGCTAGAGGATGGAGAGGACATTGTAGAAAAGCCCCCTGGCAAACCAGCTCACACCCTAAACACAATGTATTTCTAGAGGAAGTTTAAAACTGTAGTGCCCTGAGGGTGGCCATAGCATAACAAACTTCAAACCTGCTCAATGCCTAATTAGATTAGCTCAACTCTACCAGAAATAAAGGCATGCCCATTTCCAAGTGTGAAAAATATTTACCTCAGTCTCTACAATTCTAAAAGAGGTGTCTGGCTTTCAACAACAAAAACGGGAAAGCATACAAAAAGGCAAAACAAAACAACACTCTCAAGGAAATAAGCAATCATCCAAACCAGACAGATACGCCACAAGTCTTGGAACATCTGACAAGGAATTTAATAACCATGATTAGTATGTTAAAGGTTCTAATGGGAAAAGTAGACAGCATGCCAGACCAGATGATAATTTTAGCATAGAGAGGAAGACTTTTAGTAAAAATCAAATGGAAATAATAGAAATGAAAACTACAACTTCATCAGAGATGAAGATTGCCTTTGAAGGGATTGTTAGTGGACTCCAGAAAGGTGAAGAAAATGTTAGTGAACTTGAGAAACCTATAGAAATTACCTAAACTGAAAGAACATCCAAGAGCTGTGGTACAATACCATACAGTCTAAATTTTGTGTAATTGAAAACACAGGAGAAGGGAGAACATGGCAGAAGAAACATTTGAAGAACTAAATACCTATTGAATTGTTTTAATTGGCAAGCCAGCCCTTCTAAAGGCTGAATGTCCTTAAAAAACTTCTCTGCAGATACTCTAATTCATTTCCTAAATGCTATTGTCTCTGTATATTCCTTTGACAAGTGATGAATAACAGAAAGACTAAACTGCAGATCTGCAGATCTAGTTTTTGTGTCAGCTACTTATCTTTTTTATTTTTTTTATTTTTTTTAGCTACTTATCTTTCTTGATGCAGATCTTTTTATGGTGTTTGGGCCAAGGACAATAAATGTGAAAAATCTCTGTCTTAGATATAAAACAAATCAGATTATAAAATGTCCTAAGGAGTTGTACAGCAAAGAAACGTGCTTAATATTTTTCAACCCAGTATTTCCTAAATCTGTTTGACCTTGTACCTCTTCTTTATACATAATATTCATTAAAATTGTATAAAATTAATGTTAAGATGAATCAACTTGGAGTAATTATACATGGGAGCTTGGTTGCTCTCTATTTTCCTTCTTTCTTCGGTGTATTTTGGTTTTCTAAGGCCTTGTATGAACTGGCCCTTAGCTGTTTCTCAGATTGCATCTTCCTTTGGTCTGCATCTCACTCACTATATTTTAGTCACGGGCTTCTGTTGTCCCTTAAACATTCTAAGCTCATTTCCTCCTTAAGACCTTTACACTTTTTTGTTATTTCTGTCCCCAAATGTTTTTCTGTCAGATATTTGTGTGACTTTCTCTCATTTTATTCGGGACTCTGGCAAACATCACCCATTCTGACAAATCCTCACTAGCAACCCTTTCTAAATTACCATCTCCCTGCATCATTCTTTATCCATTTATTCTGTTTTATTGTTTTTCATAGAATTATTACTACCTACTGTTATACTTTGCATTCATTTTTTTCTTACCTGACTGCTATAGAAGAATGTAGATTCTCTAAGGTCCCGAACTTTATTTTCTATCTTAATCACTACATCCCCAATGCCTAGAATGGTACCTGGTATCAATCTAGAATGACAAGCACTTATAAACTTATAAAAATGTTTGAAAGAGTGCAAGATTAATGAATCAGTCTGAACGGCCTCTGTGGGGTCTGCATTCTTCTTTGATCCATCCCTAATTGGCCCAGCTAGCCTATGACATATCAGAGGTGATACACTAATTAGGAAACATTCTCTGTCTCTTAGTCTTAATTGTTAAAAGATCAGTCATTACGGTGTAAAGAATCTTTGACTTCAACAACTATAATTTTATTGCTCTAATTCTTTTCTTTTTAATTGATCTTGCACTAATTTAGGCAATGTAGGGGCCTCTGAAAATGTGCTCCACTGATATCTTTCATAAAAGATCATATGAGCCTGATTTGAATGATGTTGTGTAGCTTTCCCTAATTTAAGGAAAGAAAACATTATCTTACTTTGGGAGATTATATACTCCTTTTCAAAAAATGGATTGTAGTTATTCATTCTCATATCCCCTGGACTGAGCAGTGGGGTTAAATTTAGCCTGGTATCGTGTAACAAAATGAAACTAACCATAATGTTGCTATTAACTTGTGTTGCTTTTATAACTACTACATGTAAAGGCTGACCCTGTCAGTTCAGTGCACCAGACAGCTTTTTAAAAAACACACACACAAGTGCCCAAACCTCATTTCCGGGGACTCTGATTTAAGTAGTGTGGGGATGAACTCAGGCATGGGCGTTTTTAGAGCTCTACGCATTGATTCTAATATGTAGCCAAGATGGTAGGCCAATGGTCTAGCTCGTGGATAAATTACAGCATATATAAGGCAGTTGAAATCAGGGAAGATGCAATCAGGGCAGGCTGCAACTATGACGACAAGCTGGAATGAGGAGAGGAAAGTTTCAGACAAGACCAGACAATAAAACAGCTGCTTATGTAGAGAGCACTGACACACCAGTCAATCACAGAATGCTTGGGGTTCTAATTGCCCAGGACTGTGTGAGAAAACTAGTTCTCCTCAGGCCAGGAGAAAACCATAGGCTTCTATTCTTTATATTCTAAACACTCCCAGTTTTCACCTCTAATGGTTAAATGGCCCATATTCCAATGCCAGTCTTGGTTTCTGTGAGGGTGCTGGCATCTCCTCCTGCTTTGGAAAGCTCTCCAAGGCTGTTTTCACATGGAGTCTCATAGTATGTTCATGACTTCAGGGGTCCAGCAGGCACACCCAAGGATGCTTCATCTTGTACATCTGCTGGTCCTCCAGGTTCCTCTATCTCTAGAGTTGGAGCAGAAGAGTAATTCAGGCTCAAGTTCCTGGCATCTTGGTCTGTTCTGATCTCTTCGTTGTCTCACCCTAAATCATCTTGACTGTAACTAAATAATTTTAAGCTCCCAGTAGAAAAGCATTTTCGTACATTTAGAAGCTATGAACCTTTTTTTCTTTTTTCTTTTCCTTTTTATCTAACTCTAGTCTGTCTGTCTGTCTATCTACCCATCCATCCATCTCTCTGTCTAATCTGTATTTCTATATATAGATGTATACAGACATCCTTATATATGAAACTTATATAAGGAATTTATTGCCTTGTATTCTTCCAAAAATGGAAGAATATTAAAGTACATATGGCAGAACAAAATATTAAAAGCTCTATATCAATTATGAGACTAGATAAAATGAACACATAATGAGCATCTGTGGTATAATAAAATTGTCTCTAATCTTTGACCCCAGTTCCTGGCACAGAGCTTCAAAAACTCTTGGAATTGCCTGAGTGATGAGTGTCTTTGTTATGCTGATGAAGTGACTTGGGTGGGGGGGGGTTACCTATCTGGCTTCTGGATGGGGGCTGGTCACCAGAAAGACCAACCATATGATTAAGGGTTGGAACTTTGGGCCAGCCTGACCTCTGAGGAGGGAGTGGAGATTGGAGATTGAATTCAAGTACCTGGCCAATGATTTACTTGATCTTGCCTAGATGATGAACTCCCAATAAAAACTCTGAACTCAAGACTCAAGAGAAGCTTCTTGGTTCATGGACATACCATGAACTGGGACAGTAGTAGACAATGACCCTACAGGTACAGAAGCTACTGTGCACAGACCTTACCATTTGCACTTCTTTATCTGGCTGTTTATTCTTATCTTTTATAGTAAAATGGTAATTATAAGTATATTGCTTTTTTGAGTACAGAGTCTTTTTAGCAAAATATCAAATGTGAGAGGGTTGTGGGAAGCCCCTTTTTGTAGCTGGCTGGGTTGAAGTGCAGGGAGCTTGGAGACATCCAAGACTTGCAGCTGGCATCTAAAGTAGGGGCATTCTTGTGAAGGATTTTGCTCTTAACCTGTGGGTCTGTCCAGTTAGTTACTGTCAGAATTGAATTATTCATGTAAATACATACAAGTATTTACACAAACACTTAGTCTTTCATTCATAGCCAATAACTTTAGATTCAATCACTATTATATTAAAATATTTATTTCCAAAAATAAGGACCATATTTAAATACTGTAATAGTGACTGACACTAAAGTTATTGGCCATGAATGAAAGATTAAATGTTTGTTTAAATTCTTGTGTTTTATAGGCAAATTTTCTATTAGGAAGTTACATTCTTACACCAATTCTCTGACACCAACTGGGTGTCCTGCAATTCATTTGTTTATTCCTTCCTGATTCAAAAGTAAAGTAATTTCTTGCATACGTTTAAGAAAGATGAAGAAGTAAATCTCTTGAGCTTTTATGAATTATTTATCTTTTCTAAAACTTATGACCATTGAAAAACTAACTTATTTTAAATGTTTTAAATATTTTCTTTTTACATTTTCTCTTATTTAAGCAGTTGAAAAGTGTTGATTTTGCATTTAGATTTTTCACTTCTTATTGTCAAATTTTAGGGTAACATTTTATAATAAATAGATCTATACTATTCTTTAAAGTAAAATATATATAATAATATTGAAAATTTTGGAGAATTAAATTCAGTAAACATGAACTCTCATTCTCCTATTCATTATCTTCCTCTTAAATATTCTTCTCTTTACTCTGGCTCCTGCACAAGAGAGATGTGGTACAGATGGAAAAATAATGCAAAGCCAGAGACAAAGAGAAAAGTTGTGATTCCAGGAGTGAACAAGCAAAGCTAACAATTACTGTTTTAAGTGAAATGATTATAAACTGGATATTTTTTAAAAAAAGAAAAAAGGGAGCTAACAGCCCATTAAAAAAAAAAAGCACACATAAAAACGAGATAATGAAGGAGAAATAAATATATATTTATATTCATATATGTTTATCTATAGCTATAGATATACATATCTGTACTCCACAGTCTGTGTGTGTGTGTGTGTGTGTGTATATATGTATAGAGAGAGAGAGAGAAGGAAATGAAAATATTTGTCAGTGAATTTGAGAACTAGAAACATTTTGAAATAGGCTCTTTCCCAAATTACAAAATTGGGCTTTTAGAATGATGAGAGTCAGCATAGTGTGGTTTTTAAAGCGTGAGTTTTGAAATCACACATTTTGAACATTGGGGCTGTGTGAATCTGTGCAAGTTACATTTCTCGGCTGTAGTTAACTCATCTTTGAAAACTGGGGATATTGTGATCACTGGGGTGAGGATTACTGATACGTAAAACACCCAGCTCATCATTGGCACTTGTGAATGATAGTGAATTTGGCCTGGCTGATTCCAGACCTCACAGTCTATGGATACAAATGAGGATGTGAGAAGCCAGACTTTTGCAAAGATTGCCATGGACTATGTGTTACATCCTTTCCTCTTTCTAAGCATGAAAACAAAGGACAGAGTTTGTTTAAAATGATTTTTTTAAGCTGTTAACCTTTTTATCCCAAGCTCCATGCTTCCCTGAGGCTGAACCACATAGGTCCATGCTTTTCCAGGGCTGCACACCTGGTGTTAATGCACTCTGTTGCATTATCACCGTGAATAAAGGGAGCTCCTTTCTACTTCTGATTTTTCTCGGGGAATCGTGTCAAAATGGTGTAGGAGAGGCAGGAGGAAAACTCCAATTTCAATCCATGCAATTAAAGAACATTTAAAACTATTTAATTGGGTCTGGATTAAAGACATGACATTGTCTCCACCTATTTCTGTGGTTCAACCGTTCATCATCTATTTGTCTTTGAACCGAGCCTCTAGGAATTGGGGGCCCCTGAAGTAGGAATACAATGCTAAGCTGAATTTGAATAAGAGTACTTGAAGCAATATCTTCTGATGTTTCTTAAACTGTCAGGTGATATAACAAAGTCAATGAAAATATCCTCACAAATTATCACTACCCATTCATTTCAAGAGAAATGCTTAGAGGAGTAATTATGTCTACTGATTTTATTTATTAAAATAATCGATTACTTCTTGAAATTATCATATTTCAAGAAAAACAAAATGTTTGGCTCTTGCTTTTAAAGTCAACTTTTTTCATAGTCTGACTTTATGAAACATCTCAAAATTAAACAAAATGTTTCTTAGACTTGCATCATTTTCCCTAATCCTAGAGTGAGTGTAAGTCTAGAAAAGCGTATGCAATTTAGTTTTCATGCATTTGCCAAGTTAAGTGAATCTTAATGTAAAGGTCAGTTAATATTAACTATTCTAAGAAGCAAGCTGAACAAATCTGGGTTCAGACCTCCTCTTAATTACTTTGCAGTTTATTCTCTTGACTGTGTGTTTAACTAAAAGCACCATGAGCGTTGGATGTGCAAAAAAATAAAACTCCCTTCCCTTGACTTAATCTTTCTGAAACTACTCTAACAACATGGTGTCACAGTTGGGCTTTTTTGGATAATCTTTTTTTTTTTAATTTATTTTTATGGCTGTGTTGGGTCTTCGTTTCTGTGCGAGGGCTTTTCTCTAGTTGCGAGGGCTTTCTCTAGTTGTGGCAAGTGGGGGCCACTCTTCATCGCGGTGCACGGACCTCTCACTATCACAGCCTCTCTTGTTGCGCAGCACAGGCTCCAGACGCGCAGGCTCAGTAATTGTGGCTCACAGGCCCAGCTGCTCCGCGGCATGTGGGATCTTCCCAGACCGGGGCTCGAACCCGTGTCCCCTGCATTGGCAGGCAGATTCTCAACCACTGCGCCGCCAGGGAAGCCCCCTTTTTGGATAATCTTGCTGGTTATATAAAGTATATCTTCTAGGCTGGGATCAACAGCTGTACACCTGCACTTAACTTTCTAAAGCTTCATAGTCTCTTTCTGTCTGTAATGAATGGAAGGCACCATCAACTCTGGAAAGAAACAGCCTGAAAAATATTGGCAATCCAAGCTCACCATGCAATTTAAATTTCAAAGTGCACAAGAGCTTTTGACGAGAATTTTATTTAATTATATTTTCCCCAAGAAGTATGCTTTGTAAAAAAATCTGTACCATGTCTTCTGTTTTATTTATTTATGTAACAACAGTCTGTTTACCTGAGTCCAATAAAAATCCTCTATTTGAAAATCAAAATGAATTGGAAGCCCCCTCAGATGTCTGTCTTTATCTACAAGAGATTTCACTCTGGCTAGGTGGCAGAATATACTAGAAGTGTTGAGCTAAATTGACATAAAAATCTTGCTGTAAGTCTTGCACACCGACCACCTCACTTCTGGTTTCCGTTTCTTCAGTGTTATAATTTTTCTGACTTTTTGTAAACATATTACTCACAATAAAAAACAAAGACATAAATCAGGGCTACAAAATGAGGCAGGAGAGGCCAGAGGCACATTACTCACAAGTGGGGAAGGGTGATCTAGCAGAAAGCGTTTGAGAATCGATTAGATCTTGCTTCGCTTCTGTCATGTACCAGTGAACAGCTTTAGGCAAGCGACATATATGCTTCTGTGGTCTCCTCTTCTGCTGATATGTAGATAAGAATACAAAAATAGAATACCTCTTTAGAATGAATAACTGAAACCTGCCTACCTCGCAGGGTGATTATGAGGATCAAAATATGTGAAAGGTTCTTGTATGTAGTAAAGATACATAAGGACATTGAAAAAAAAAACGCAGTCTGACTTCAGAACCCCACTTCTAGCCACTGCTGAGACTGCCTCTCAAAAATGTATATAAATGCACCTGGATCAAAATCAGTGTGGAATGCTTGCTTTCTTTATTCTTTCCCTCCAGAGTGTTTATATTTGTGGCCATAATTAGTCCTGGGAGCTTTAAGAATTAATAGAAGATTACTGTGGTCCCCATTGACCCAGACCCAGCTCAATTCTGACTCTATTTTCCATCTAAGGTGCTTTCATGTTGCCCTAGTGTAGAAAGTCATGCAAGAAAAAGATTTCGTCTACTAATTCCCATTAAATTGTCGAGAGATCACTTTCCAAAAAAATTTACATTTTAAGTAAGAGGAGAGGGAAACGGTAAGCCCAAGGGAAATAATTACAAATGCAATTTCCATGTCTCCTTGAATTCTTTGGGAGGAAATGAAGAGCTTCTAAACATCCTTGAAACCAAAGCATTTTAAGCGATCGTCCACGCTGCTCTCGGAGAGCCACCAGGTAGCGGGGGAATGTGTGTGAGTGGAATGGGCTCTTGCGTTATGGTCGCTGGATCATTCAGGCCACCGTGTATTTACTTTTTAGGGTGAAGTAAAAAAAACAGAGGCACAAACCCACATAATTTTTTAAATGGTGTTTGTCCCCCCTCTCTGTGTTACAAGTATCTCAAGTTACAAGTAATATAGAAAACTTCCTTCTGTAAAAGCCTGAGAGTTCTGAAGGCTGCAATCCTCTTTATATAGACCAGAAACCTGAGAATTTATGTAATGGGTCAGAATCACACCGTTACTAGTACTGCTTGTCTCTGAGTTGGGTATAGAGGGATATATGGTAGTAAAGACACTATTTTCCACTTTGATGACAATCCTAAAGACTAAGCTATAGACCCTTATTAAACTTTATTTTTGTTTTAGTTTATTATTTTTCCCTTCCCAGCCAAACTTTTTTTTTTTCAGCTTTATTGTTTTTAAAAAACTTTAACAGCTTTATTGCAGTATAATTGGTATACAAAGACCTGCACATATTTAATATGTACAATTTGATGAGTTCAGACTTACGCAAATGCCTGTGATACTGTTTGTTTGTTTTTAATCCATTCTGTCAGTGTCTGCTTTTGGATTGCAGTTTTTAATCCCTTTACCTTAATGTAATTACCAATAAGGCAGGATTAATGTCTGCCCCTTTGCTGTGTGTTTTCTATATTTCTTATGTCTTTCCTGAGCTTTAAATCCTGTATTTTGTGACGTATGGGTCAGATTCATTTGTATATCCCATAGAAAATATATACATATATATATATATGTCCAAATATGTCCAATATATATAATATGTCCAAAACCGAATCTATATCGACCTCTATTACATTATTTTTTTTGTGTTTTCTATCTCAAGGAAGACTAACATCCATTCAAGTATATGAAAAATCAAATTGCCACTGGTTACATTTCCATTTTCACTCACCCCATCCAGTGACTCACAAATACCTACAGATACTACCTCCCCAAGTGAGTCCAGACCACCAGAGCAGGCATACTCATAGGTGTCTCTGCTCTGTTCTTCTCTCTCTACGTCCTAGTATCCATTCTGTAGCTAGACAGATATTTCTAAATAAAGTAAATATGGTCATGTTAGCTTAAAAATGTCAGTGGTTCCCACTGCTCTCAGTTTTATAGTCCTTACTGTGCTTTACGAGACCCTGCCTGACTTGGGTCCTTCTTGCCTCTCTACTGCCATCTCTCACACCTTAAACACCTGGCCCCTGTCAAACCAAACTTCCTTCCACCATCTGACCTTACTCTGCTCTCACCTATGGCTTTCTGTTAGTAACACATTTCTTTCCATCCTCTTTTTATGTAGTTAGCTCTTATCAGTGCTTAAGATTTCTATCTGATAATTACTCTGTACCAAAAAAAAAAAAGAAAAACGTCCTTGGTACCTCTATTTGAGTTATCTTCTTCTAATGTTTACTTCCATAAATCGTGTACTCATCTTACATAACTAACATCAATACTTTTGAAATCTATTTCTTTTCTCTAGTCCCCAAATAATCTCAAATTCCATGAAAACAGGGACTTTAAAATTTTTGTTTTTTAATATATCCTATAATACATTCCCCAAGACCTACTGGTTACCAAATAAATATTTATTGAATAAATGAATGGATAGCTCAGTTTTCCTTAGTATGCCATTTTGAACCACTCATCCATAAATTGTTGAACTTTAAAAAATTATTTTTAGGTGATGTTTCATTCAGACAACATAGGTGGGATTAAATGCATAAACCAGAGATAATCTAAAAGTAATTTTTCTATTTTTATAAAAACCTATTACATCTCTTCTTATCTCCCAAACTTTGAAATTCAAGAGTCTTATCTCATATGGCTCAAATGAGTGGCTCAAAGATAATTTCCAATGTTTTGAAGGTTACAGTGTGTTATAAATAAACCAGACTGAAAATAGAAGATTAACCAGCTATTGTATAAAAAGTAGTAGCCTGTGGAACTGAATAACTTAGATTCTAACCCAGTCACAACACTTTATTTGCTTTGAAAGTGCAAAGGATGAGTTTATGAACCCTAACATTCTCTTTAGGACTATCACATTACAATTCTAGATTATACAAATATACAGCAGAATCTTGCTACAAATATCCCCTCCATTTTATATGGCTTTTTATTTTGTCATTGTCTTAACTGAATGTTAACTGTTTCACATTTATATTAATTTATTCTGCTTACACTGTTCTTTGGAACATCAGGTAGCAGCAGGCTTAGCCATCAATCTCTATGCAAATAAAACTATCACCCTGACAGAAATTCTCTCCTTTGATCAAACTTTAGTTCGGGTCCTCCGAGCTCTCTGCTCCACTAGGCCCAACCTCAGGTTTCAGTCTCTGTCCCTGTAGAGTCCAGTTTTAGCAAAAATCCTGTCAGGTCACTTTAGAGAGAAGCCGTACTCTTGATGTCTGATGATCCCGGATTCTTGACCAAATTCCTCATTCCCCACCGTCCCCCAGGTGATGTCTGATCACTCTAGCCTGCCTTCAGTAAGAATCCTGTTAGGACAGTTTAGCAAGAATTAGCCTACCCTTTTGGTAATTTTCCATCCCCCCAAATCTGCCCTCCGCTCTAAGTCCCCGCTTTTCCTTGCTGTATTTGGAGTTGAGCCCCTTCTCTCTCCCCTAGTGCAAAACCCCCACTGTAGTAGTCCCTTTGAATGAAGTCTTCTTTACTATGTTTCACAGGTGTCAGAATAATGTTTTTTTTCTTCAAAACATCTCATTAGCTTTATCACAAACTTACTGAAGAGAAATCAACATAGTTCATAAAAATCCCTTTAGGATTCAGACAGGTGCTAATTAATCCTTTATCATTCTAAATTTTATTAGCAACCTGGTTTTTAAGATGAAATGAACAGTACAAAACGATTTTATTATGAGACTAAGTGAGAATTTGACAGGAAAACCATGTTTTCCCACTGAAGTAACAACAACAACAAAAAAGAACTTACTTTTGTATAGCAAGCTAATTAATAAAACATTCACTTTTGAAAATCTACATCAGGCAAAGAATGACACTAATTACTTGAAGAGTCCTCTTTAAGTTATTCAAATGTAATGTAATCATTGCTAGTGAGGGAAGGTGTAAAAACACCTTTTGCTATTTGAACAAGGCTGCGTCTTACACAGTGTGCAAAGTTAGTCTCTCAGGGAAAAGAGGGTGTTTGTTCTAAGGGAAAAGGACTTCAGACTAAGAAAGAGATTGTGACCTCTACTTTTTTTCCTTTGATGAGCTTCTCATTGAAGTCATGCATGGGGTTTACCAAAACCTCTGGTTCCACTTTACATCTTTATCCAGACATTGCCCAGGCAGAAAGCAAGTACTGTAATAGGGAGAACTAGTCTTCTTTAGTGACTATGTAGCCGTTTTAGAAGCATCAATAGTAGAGTGACAAGGCACTAAAATTTAGAGACATACAGGCGGGACTTCTTTTGGCTAAAGCTGTGGTAGCACATTTTCAAGGGAGGAGGTTAGTGGTCTATATCTCCATCTCCATCTCTATCTCTGTGTGTATCTGAAATCTGTGTATAATATAGTACATTTCAGAAGGGGTTTAAGTGATGAATTAAAAAATAAAATTAAAATGTTATCACCGGATAGTGAGATTACAAGTAATATTTTTGCTGCATTTGATTTATTACATTTCCCAAATTTTCTTCAGTGAAGGTATATGGCTTTTTAAGTATATGATTGGTCAGGCAAAAGAAAAAGAGATTTTACAATATTTAAACAACAGAATTAGCTAACTTGATCAAAAAGCTATCACACCCAATGGTTGAATCATACACATTCTTTTTAATCACTCATGAAACCTGACAAAAGATATTCTATAAACAAATTTTGCCAAATGTCAATTGATTTCTCTCAGTAACAACCAGTAAAATTAGGCTAAATTCTATATCAGAAAGATAATGCCATACCTCTGGATGATTCAGAAATTCAAAAAATCATGAAATTAGAAAAAATCTAGAGCTAGGTAATATATATATATATATTTAAGTAGATAATACAAAACATAAAAACTCATGGTATGCAGCTAAAACTGTACTCAGAGAGAAATTTATGGTATCAACTGCATATTATCGAAGGAGAAATACTGATAATCAATGAACTAAGCATGCAGTTTAAGAAATGTGAAAAAGAAAGTTATAGATTAGAAACAATACAACAAAAATCAATAAGAACATAATAAACTGACATCATCAATTTTAACTGATAAATAATAAACTGACATCATCAATTTTAACTGATAAATATGAAATTTTGATGAAATAGATAAGTTTCTAGAGCAGATGATTTAAGAAGAATAAGATCTCTTGCCACTGATGGTTGTACTAGTGAGGTATATCAAATATTTGAGGAATAATATAGAATCTAACCATTAAATAAAGTATGAAAGATTAGAAAGAAGAAACAGTCTTTCTTTAACTATGACATAATTGTCAGTGTAGAAAATCCAAAGGAATCTTAGTTTATTAAAATAATAATAATTTTTAGAAAGACTAGTGAAAATAAATCAATATAAGAATGTGTTTTTATAAAGCAACAAAAATATTTTTATAAGATTCCATTTATGAGAGTATTAAAAATATAGTGTGTATTTTAAAATGACTGTAATACCTGCAAAAATTTTAAACTTTATTAAAAGATACTAAGAAGACCTATTCTAAATAAATAAAAGGATATACTAGGTTCATGGTTTGAAAGGTTATATAAATGAGTTTCAGATTTCCCCAAATGTTTCTATATGCAATGGAATCAAAATCCAATAGGATTTCAGTGTAATTTGAAAGCTAAATATGTAAAGTATATATTAAGTATAAACATTCATGAATAATCAAGGTCCTCTTGAAGAATGATAACAAGGTGAGAGGGGTTGCTTTATTACATATTTATATAATAGAAGGCAATGACAATTATGATAATATGGTAATGAAAAGTTAATAGTAAAACAATGAAAGAGAATAAAAAGCCAATAAATTAATTAATATGAACACTTAATTTAGGACTAAGAACTTCTGTTTATCAAAAACTGTGATAAAGCGAATGAAAGAACAACATGAAATTGGAAATATTATATTTTCATTTGATATCTCTTACAAAGGACTGATATTCAAAATATATAGAGATTCTCAATCTATAAGGAAAAGACAAGAAACATAATTTTAAATGTGCAAAATAAAATAAGGATATCACAGTTGAGAGAACAATAAAATGATGGTACATTTTGTAAAGAGATGCCAACTCTTTCGTAAACTGAAAAATGTGAAATAAAACCACAATTACATAATCAATAAACTCTCACCAGATGGGCCATAGCTGGTCTGACATAATTAGAACAGGCCCTTCCTCAAACACATAGCCAGTTCTCTCCTCATAATAACCTGTAAGATATTAAAGCTGTGAGGGTGAAAACCTCAAAAGTTAAGTGAAAAACCCCAAAAAAGGCAGTAACGAATGTCCTGCAATCTTTGGGGCTTAGGGGACAGACACCTGCCAGGCTCTCAATAAAAAATTCATGAGGCCCACATACAAAGACTAGAAACAAACTAGAAATAGACTGAGTAGTAGTGATAATTGTAACCCAGCCCAGATCCAGCTTGGTTTCTAATTGTGTCCTGGTGATCAGCTTCTTATCCTCTCTGCTTAACAAAGGAAAGGGGACCATTCTGGGGAAAATAAAATAATCTACAGTCTTTTATATACACTGTAGGTTTAAAATAAAAAGTATCAATGACCACACATGTGAAGAGGCAAGAGAATGTGACCAATAATCAAAAGAGAAAAGAAAGACAAAAGTAGTAAGCCTACAGATGATTCTGATATTGGAGTTATGGCAAGATATCTAAAATAACTAAAATCACGATTTTAAATATTTTAAATAACAGAGGAAATGAAATAAATAAATAAGGAATAATTGTGATATGGAAGTGGACTTTTAAGGAAGAAACAAACAGATATTCTAGAACCAAAAAGATACAAACAGCTAAAAGTGAGCCCTCACTGGATGCATTAAACAGCAGACTGCACACAGCAGTTACCTTTCAGGGACAGGGCTTGTTTGTGAGTGAGCTGAAGCTGGAACACGGAGATCTGGCTCTCAACATGAAGTTTTTCTCAGACCCTCAAGTTAATGTAACAGCAAATGTCCTGGAATTTTCTCCTCGATGAAAATGTCCAGTTAGACCTGCCAAATTTGAAACTGCTTATCTGCTGTATCTTAGGGCAAAAAGGAAATACAGTGAACAAGAAGAGCTGTATGTTGTATTATCAGATAAACCATTGTTCAAATCCTGTTTTTGCCCTTGATCACCTCTGTGACCTTGGTTAAATTCCTTAATCTCCCTGAGCCTGTTATTTTACCTGTGAAAATAAGATAATAATAGATTCCCCTCAAAATCTGAGGGAGAAATAAAATTATCAACAAGGAGTTTATGCTGACCAGGTGTCTAGCAGATGATCAATCATTGCTAATTCCATTAATTTTCATTATGGATAAATTTAAAACAACTATTAGCATTTCTCCAAGTCGCAAAGCCTAATGTTGCTTAATAAATGTCATTTATTGAGAGGTTCATCTAAGGTAATAATTGCTTCGTAATAGTTGCTTAATAATAGTCCTGGAACCTTGCCTAGTCTGTTCAATTTTGGGCTTTCTTAAGAGAGAATAGGACAAAAACTTCTTGAGTAGAAATTCATTTTTAGTTTTTTCGGTATATGTCTATTAAGATATTACAGAGTTTGATATATTGTTTGTAAAGCTTTTTATGGTTTTTAGGATAAAAATTTATTGCTAATTTTCGGGGGATAATCATTTTTCTTTCAAAATGTGGTTGCCAATCACAAATCATAAAGTTGTTTCTGGTAACAAATGTATCAGGATAGTATGTGCTTGAAGGGAATTATATATACACAATATGGATTTTTTTCCCTCTTCTCCAGGATATGGTTTTGCAAGTTGCAACAAACCTCTATAGAACTGAGTTTAGGCAAAGTCTATCTCTATTAAATTGAAATGATACAGAATTATTTCCAGCTGGTCAAGCTATTTCAGTACACAAAACAGCATTTCCAAGTGAAAAGAAGTAGTAAATGAGCACCTTGGAAATGTTCGTAAACACAATCAACAGTTCATTATGATATCAGGTATCTCAAAGTAGGCAGGATCAAAAATAGACACAGTAGGTAATTATAGCAGTGAGCATCAGCTTGTTAAGTCCAAACTTACCTTCCCTGATGCCAATCTCCTTCCTGCTGTTTTTATCAAGAGTAAGTAAAAAACTTCATCCTTTCCTTTCTTCCTTTTCCTTCTAATTGGATTATCAGTCAGAGGATGCTGCCAAGGGAAAGAGAAAATGTTTGTTTATTTCCACATTCACATTCTTTACAGTCCTTTTGTATCTTGACAAGAATCATGAAGGGGAAGAGAGTAATTCTAGTTCATCATGAGAATATAATTCTATGTCACATTTTACATATTTTTATAAATTGAGCTTTGTCTGGAATTGATTTTGAAATGTTTGTGTCTACACTGAGTTTCTCAACTGGTTTTGGTGTTTTCTGTTTGCTTTTTTGTTTGCTTTTTATGAGGGTTGAAAGGGAGGAGGGCTTATGTGTGTTCAGATATTTAAAGAGAATATTCTTTCTAAAATTCCACCCTGGGTTATCAGGAAGTGAGTCAAATCCTTGTTCTTATCTTAGCTAGGTCTATTTTTCCTATCATCCCATGAGTTCACATACTGGTTATCTTGGTGCCTTTTGCTGGACTAAGAACTTTCATTGCTGGTTTCTCTACTCTGGAGATAAATAAGATATATCTATGTATGCCTCTGCCTAGGCTGAAAATGAGAAATTTAGTGAGAAATTTTACCCATTTGCTTAGAAATCTGCAAAGTTAAAAAAAAAAAAAAACTTTTTTTCCTTCTGTAAGACAGGGTTTATTTCTCTTTCTTGTTTACAGGCATTTCATTTTTTCTTGCTTTCATACAGTGGCCAGAACTTTCAATATAATGTTGAATAGAAATGGAGAGGGAAAACATACTTGCCTTGTTTCTGAACCACAGGATTTTTGTAAATTCCCTTTACACACTGAGAAAATTCCCTTCTATTGCTAGCCTGTAGAGAGTTTTTAACAGAAAGTAGTTTTTAATTTTGTTGTTCCTTTTACTATAACTATTAAGATAGTCATATGTTTTTGTTTTAATTTGTTAATAATTTATCCGTTGCTGCAGAACAGTATTACCACACATTTAGCAACTTAAAACAACACACATAACTTAAGTTTCTGGTTTGGCATGTAGGGTGCTTAGAAGTCATCACTCCAGCCTAACAAGTAAAAAACTGAACGAACTGAAAAATCAACAGCTCTTCTAAGATCTGTCAGAGACTTGAGGCCAGAGGGCAAATCACTGCCCCCAAAATTGGAGAGACAGACAGGCAGACACAGAGAACCCCAACATGAGCAGAAACTGCTGAACAGAAACTTCTGTTAGAACCCCTCCCCAGGTAGGAAGACTACATTGTAATTAAAGTATGGCTGGAGGCTCAGTGTGGACAAGTCTGAAAATGAAAAACTCCAGGGGAGCCAGTCACAGGAGGAGCCCTGCATTTTTGTGAGCTTTATCTCTGGGAACTGTACCAGAGGCCAGAGGAGAAAAACACCTTACTTATAAAGGAGCAAATAAAACAGTTACTTCTGATTTCTCAGAAACCATGCAAGCAAGAAGAAAGTGGAGTGAAATGTTTAAAGTGCTGAGAGAAGAAAATCACCAACCTAGAATTCTGTACCCTGTGAAATCATCTTTCAAAAATCAAGGAGAAATAAAAGCTTTCTCAGATAAACAAAAACTGAGAAAATTTGTTGCCAGTGATCTGCTCTGTAAGAAATGTAAAACAAGTTCTTGAGAGAGAAGAAAAATGACATGGGTCAGAAACTCAGGTCTACATAAAGAAAGAAAGAGCACTGGAGAAAGAATAAGTAAAGGTAAAATAAAAACTTTTACTTTTCTTATTCTTAATTGATCTAACAGATAACAGTTTCTTAAAAAGAATAATTGCAACAATCTATGCAGTCATATATATATATATATTATATATATATATATATATACACTTATGTATAAGTAAAATGAATGACATCGATAAAGGGACAAGAGAGAAGAACTAGGAACGCTTTGTTACTATAAGGCACTTGTACAATTTATGAAGTGTTAATAGTGTTATTTGAAAGTAGACTTGAGTTAGTTGTAAAATACACTGCAAACTCTAGGGCAACCACTGAAAAATATAAAAATAAGAAGTATAATTTGTATGGAATTACAAAAGGAAAGGAAATAGAATCATAGAAAATACTCAATTAAAACCATAAAAGGCAGAAAAAGAGTGGAAGACAAAAATAGGAAGAAAGAACAAGGGCAACAGATAAAAAAGAGTAACAAATATGATGGATATCAATCCAACTACATCAACAGTCACTTTAAATGTCAAATCTAAAGACACCAATTAAAAAACAGAGATTAATCAACTGGATTAAAAAAAAAAAACACCAGAGCCAACTATATGTTATCTACAAAAAACCCACATTAAATATAAAGACACATATAGATTAAAAGTAAATGGATGGGGAAAGAGATACCATGCTAACATTAATCGAAAGAAAGCAACAGTAGCTGTATTAATTTCTTCAGAGCAAGGAAAGTTATTAGGGATAAAGAGGGAGGTTATGTAATGATAAAGGGGTCAGTTCTCCAAGAAGACTAGCAATTGTTAATGTGTGTGCACCTAACAGGAAAGTGTCCAAATATGTGAGGCCAACACTGATAGTTAAAGGAAAACTAGATGAATCCAGTATTACAGTTGGAGACTACGACACCCCTCTGAGAAACGGACAGCCCAGTACACAGAAAATCAGAACATCCTTCTCACTCTCACAGGGAACATTCACCAAAATAGGCCACATCCTGGGCCAAAAAATACACCTTAACAACTTTGCAAGAATAGAAATCATACATTGTCTGCTCTCAGACTATAATAGGATTAAACTGGAAATCAATAGCAGAAAGATAGCTAGAAAACTCTCAAATACTTGGAGACAAAACAGTATATTTCTAAGTAACACAAAGGTTACAGAAAAAGTCTCAATGAAATTAAAAAAAAATTTTTTTTGAACTAAAAGAAGAAGAAAACACAACTTCTCAAAGTTCAAAGAATGCAATGAAAGCAGTTTCATATCTTTTTTTCCAGGTATCTAGTCATTTACTCTCAGCAATTCCTATAGTTGTTAATCCTTCATGGGGAGAAGTCGTCTCCACAATGTGTTTAGTTATTTCCAATATAATCTTATTTAATTTGTTTGCCTTGATATTTTCTGATTTGTTTGATTTGTTTTCCTCTAAATTTCTGCTTGAAAGTCTTTTCAAAAGGCTGTCATGTTTAGCAGAAAATATAGAACACAGAATTTAGATTCAAAACAGCATTTGCAAACAGCTACCTATGTGATCCACTTAAATTATTTAACTAAATTGTTTCCCACTTTTTTCACCTACAAAATAAGAGTACTTACATCCCTCTTGCAGATTTGCTGGATAGATTAGAAATAATATTTTTAAATATCTGGGGCTCAATAATAAATGATAGCTATTATCATTTACAAATTTTAACCAGTATTCTGTATTTCTTCATTCAGTGTTGAATCTTGTGATGATGAAATAATGCAGCTTCTGCATATATATATATATATATATATATATGTATATGTGTGAAATTTCAATGAAAGCAAATTTAATAAGCTTAATATAGAGGGAAAAAGTGCTTGTTACCATAAGATCTTAGAGAAAACATGGTAAGCCACTAATTATTTTCAACATTATGATAACAAAAAACTTAAAATAACCAAAATACTTATACCTAAGTATAAATTATTAGGGGCAAAGCACATACTCGAGAATAGGACAATGTAATTGACCGGGCATTATGGTCTTCTTGCAGTTTTATCAATGAAGAAAGCTGTTTTAATGATCATCATAATGAGACAGTTGGTTTTGCTTATTAAAAAATATTTAGTGTTTTCTCTTTCTCCTTCCCCTATTGAAGCTGAGATGACAAAGTTAATGAACAGCGTATTGTGTCGGCGCATTGTTAGTGTAAATTGGTTATGTTCCCAAGCCTGTTTATGCACTGTATTTATTATTATATATAATTGTACACTTAGTGTATAAATTAATGAGATACAAATGTGAAGAGGGATATTTGTATTTAAGACTACATTGAGTGCTTTGTAAACACTGTCAAGGTGAAACAAACATATTTTTAAGAACATATTTTATTTTAGAATTATTTTTGTTTTAATTTTTATTGGAGTATAGTTGATTTACAATGTTATGTTAGCTTTAGGTGTACAGCAAAATGAATTAGTTATACATATACATATATCCACTCTTTTTTAGATTCTTTTCCCATATAGGCCATTACAGAGTACTGAGTAGAGTTCCCTGTGCTATCCAGTAGGTGCTTATTAGTTACCTACTTTATATATAGTAGTGTGTATATGTCAATCCCAATCTCCCAATTTATCCTCCCCCCCATTACCCCCTGAGAACCATAAGTTTGAAACAAACATATTTTTGATTGAATTCCAGGCCAGAATGAGGAATTAGTATGGAGGGAAATCATTAAAAAGTAAAGGAATTTTTTCTTTACGTAAATTGCTATAAGTACTTTTAAAGTCTCATTCTTCTTTTAAAAATCAGATATATTTTGGTTGATACACTGTGGCTATGTTTTATTTAGTAAAATCACACAGCACTTTTTTCAACAAACCTGTACTCAGAAGAAAATTCTTGGCCCTAAAGCAAAAATAAAGAATAAATATACAATCTTATGTCCTAAATTCAAATCAGATTTCTTAGCTCTAATTTTTTTAAATTCTCACTTTAACTGAGTTTTTTTAAAAAGCAATCACCTACTCATTCTCACTACATTAGATAGATGTTTTATACTGCAGTGCTAATGAAACATGCAACATAATTCTCTGCCCTCTTTCATGTCTTACCCATTTCCTTTTTTTTGTAAAGGTCTACCTCCCTAACCTTCAACCCCATCTTTTATTGATGATGTTCAAAAATAATAAGTAAAACGATAACTGCTTGTAAGGTGTCAGTCTCTTGAGTTGAGGAAAAAATAATTGTGAACATCCATTGTCCAATCCAAGTAAGGGTCTTGGAGTGATAGGTGTCACAACCAGTGAGCACCCAGGGCTCTCAAATGCTATTCTAATCATTAGAATAAATGCTAAAAGACAAAGCAAGTGATTCACACTCCAGAAAGGATTTGGACAAAATAGATCAATGATTATATTGTATAAACTTGGTGGTTGAAAAATACATAGGCAGGACCCTCTCATTCTAGTTAGGATTCAAGGGAGATTTCAAATCAGAATTGACATTTAATTATTTTAGGACAAATGATTTAAAGACATGGAATATTAGGTATAAAGGCCCAGAAACAAGAGAGAAACAAGACAAAGAAGAAAGAGCTAGACAGAGAGCTAGAGAGAAAAAGCACAAATTCAAGGAATGAAAAGTAGTTTAGAAAAGTTTATCATAGACTGTTTATCAAAATGGCATCAGAAGCTAGATCATGAATCGCATGACCTAGATTTTAAAAATTATCCTAAAGATAAACATCCCTCTGAAAGTTTCAGTAAAGGAATGAGATGATAAATTTTTGTTTGACAAAGATCACTTTATTCAGTAATTACAGGCTATAAGATTATGATGTTACAATGATATGCTAGATACTCATACCAGCTTTGATGGTTCTGGTTAAACACCCTTCATTATGCTTTTTGGTGTGTGCGTGTGTGTGTGTTTATAATGAAGTCGTGAAAGACACTCTTGAGTCTTGGGTTATTTGAAAAGCATTTTTTTCCCTCCAAACTTACAAGTAATTCAAAGAAAATCCTTTTTTTTTTTTCTGAAAAAAAATATTTTAAAGGTAAAAATGGAGGAATCAGGAAGATAAAAACAATGAATAGCTTGTTTGATTCATGTGTTTATGCAACAGATATTATTTGAGTGCTTACTATACATCAGGCACTTTAATAGATAGTAGGGATTTAGAAGTAAACAAAAGACAAATATTCCTGCTTTACCAAGATTCCTCAGTTCCTTACTTCATCTGGTTAATATATACCTGCCTGCACAATCCACTTCTACTCAGAAAAAAAAATCTTCTTTTCACACATGGAAAATACAAACTAATAGTTTTAGTATATCATGATTCTGTGGCATGAATTAGAAAATTTTACTTAAACTCACATTTCTGAACATCGTACAAGATACTACCTTGCACTTCATTCTAGAAAATCTCTTCAAGGATATTTGTCTAGCCTATATAGCCTTGAAAGACAGAGGTAACAACTCCCTCCAAGCAAAGGAGAGGTTTGTTTACAGTCTTGAAAGGAGAATGCCCCCTTCCAAAGCAAACAGCAGAAATGCTTAATGCCCTGCAATAAGAAGTAGGGGTTCCCAAATCTCATTTTTTTGCTGAAATGCAATCAATTGCATACGCAGGTGTCACCTGGCCCTCTTCACAACACCCTGTGGAAATTGGATTTCAGGGAACTAGAGTGAAGTGTTGAGACTCTGGCTATTGCTGCGAGTAATAAACTGTTCTTTGTCTCTGAGCAAGAGCCTCATGTCCAGCAGCGTTCAAGAAACTGAAGCAGCCTAAATTATTAGCTTGTAAGCAGGGTAAACTCTCAGACTCATCACAATTCTTGATAATAAGTATCTCTTTTTCTATAGTTCACGATGAAATCTCATCAAGGTCACAAGTAGAAAATATCTAGAGATGATAACGCAATGATTTTAAGTTCTTGAAATTTATATCAAAAAATTATAAAACTGTACTGACAGACATAAAATGAGACTCAAATAAATGGAAAGCTATACCTTGTCCATAGAGAGAGAAAGATTCAACATTGTAAAGATGTCATTTGTACCCAAATTAACCTTTTAATTAATTGCATACCAATTAAAATTTCTAATAAGCCACTTTATGGAAATCCTATTGGGAAGCTGGTGGAATTGGGGGGAGCAGGAGTAGGCTGGGATGGAAGTGACACACCAAGTTTTACAACCGCTATATTTAATATTACATGGAAAATGTTTTCATTAATCACATGTATTGCTTTCTCTAACATTAAAAATAAATCTGATGCTTAGAAATGGTTTAACACAACTACATATAGTAATAATAAGTAAGAAATTATGATGTACTTCGAGGTACAAAATTAGAATCTGGGGTGAATTATACAGTCAGGATTTTCTCTTCATTTGAAAATGTTAGTGAAAATACTTTGGCTTTATTTTTTGTAGCCATGCACTTTGATAGAAATACATATAGGATTTGTATTTAAATGATTTTAACTGGATAAAACATCATTTGAAACTCAGTGACTAAATCATATCTTTTCCAGTGCCATTAGAAAGACATTTAATATATTAAGTAACAAGAGAAAAGATGATAGCTTATTCTGCTTTTTACAGAAAAAAGTAAGAGGCTTCTTGTAGCCTTTATTCATTTATTTGAAAATGAGACAAAATGTGTGTCAAGCTCATCAATGAACTTTTGGAAGCTCTGCTTTCCATTTATGAAACAGTTAGTGACCTTCTGACAAATTTAGTCACTATGAAAAAAATCCAGCATAAAATAGCGACAGAAGCATTCAAATATATTAAAGTTCTTGCTAAACATTCTGTATTTGAAGGCTTCAAAATTCTAAGTGGGGAACAAATGAACATCTACATACAAAAATAAATACATAAATAAATCTAGAAACAGACCTTACACACTTTACGAAAATTAACTCAAAGTGGATTGCAGACATAAATGTAAAATGCAAAACCATAAAACTCCTAGAAAATAACATAGGATAAACCTACATGACTTAAGTATGGTGATGACTTTTCAGATACAACTCCAAATCCTACAACTACAACTACAATCCATGAAGGAAATAATTGATAAACTACCTCATGAAAATTTAAAACTTCTGCACTGAAAAAGACAACGTCAAGAGAATTAGAAGACAAACCACAGACTAGGAGAAAATATTTGCAAGACACATCTGATAAAGGACTGTTATCCAAAGTATGCAAAGAACTCTTAAAACTCAACAAGAAGAAAACAAACAACCCAATGAAAAAATGAACCAAAGACCTTAACAGACACCTCACCAAAGAAGATATATAGATGGTGACAAATAAGTATATGAAATGATGCTCCACATCATGTGTCATCTGGGAAATGCAAATTAAAGTAACAATGATATACCACTACACACCTATGAAACGACCCAAAGTCCAGAATACTGACAACACCAATGCTGATGAGGATGTGGAGCAACAGGAACTCTCATTCTTTGCTGGGGGGAATGTGAAATGGTACAGCCACTTTGGAAGACAGTTTGGCGATTTCTTAAGAAACTAACTATGCTTTTATTATATGGGCCAGTAATCATGCTTCTTGGTATTTATCCAAAGGAGCTGAAGACTTGTTTCCACTAAACACCTGCACATGGATGTTTAAAACAGCTTTATTCATAATTGCCAAAACTGGGAAGCAACGAAGATGCCCTTCAGTAGGAGGATGGATAAACAAACTGTGATACATCCAGACAAGTGGATATTATTTAGTGCTAAAAAGACATGAGCTATTAACCCATGAAAAGACATGAGGAAACTTAAGTGCACATTACCAAGTGAAAGAAGCCAATTTGAAAAGGCTATATACTGTACAATTCCAGCTATAGGACACTGTGGAAAAGGCATAACTAAGGAGACAATAAAAAGATCAGTAGCTACCAGCCATTATAGTGGGAAAGGATGAATAGGTGGAGCACAGAGGATCTTTTAGAGCAGTGAAAATACTTTGTATGACACTATATGATGAATACATGTCATGCATTTGCACAAACCCATGGAACATACAACACCAAGAGTGAACCCTAATGTAAACTATAGACTTTGGGTGATAATGATGTGTCAATGTAGTTTCATCAATTATAGCAAATGCACTGCTCTAATGGGGGATGTTGGTAATGGGGGAAGCTACTTTAACTTCATTTTTATATGCAGCCCTAGAAATATGTAGTCATACAGCTCTGTTCATCATTCATCCAGCTAATTCACTTCTTTCTAATTCTCTTGTTAATTTTCTCTTTCTTTTGAAGACAAAACTTTATATACTATTGAAAATTTTTGAATTTTTCTGAAGTTCACTGAAAATGTCAAGGTACAAATTTCTCTTTGATTTTATTTACCTTTGGGTGTTTTCTATTTCATAAACTTTAATTTGCCATTGACAGTGTATGTACAAATATACCCAAAATTAAATGTTTAATTTGATTTGATGTAGGTCAAGCATTTGACTTCGGCCTTAAGCCAAAAGCTTGAGGAACATGATCTGGGCAAAGGCAGTTATTTTTAGAGATGCTGATTCTTACCCCATCTTCTCTTTTTTGAGTTGGATATCATTTTAAGTGCAAAGAAAACAGACAACCAGTGACTTCAGAAACCTAATTAAATCATAGATATCTCAAAAATGAGATTTTCATCAGCTAATATACAATGCATTTGGAGAAAAATCTTGAAATAGTCTCAAGAATAACATGCAAATTCCATAGAATTATCCTTCTTTAATTGTAAAATTAAACAAGAACACACAGAATTATTTCATCTAAGGCTTACTTTCTAGCTATATACTGAGGTTAGGTATTCTCTGATTTTCCTTTTTTCCATTCCATCCCATTCCATCCTAATCTCCTGTCCTTGTTTTCTCTAATAACCAATTTTATCCAAAATTGGTTGCTTTCTTTTAATAATTTATTCTTTTCCCTTTCTCCGAACTCTGGTTCACTTTAATCATGCCTAATTGTTTATGAACGAAATAATTTAATCAAAACTTTCATTTAGAACATTATTACTCAGCCATAAAAAGAAATGAAATTGAGTTATTTGTAGTGAGGTGGATGGACCTAGAGACTGTCATACAGAGTGAAGTAAGTCAGAAAGAGAAAATCAAATACTGTATGCTAACACATATATATGGAATATCTGGATTCATTCTTAATCAGTTTTAAAAAGAAATGATAGATACTCTTGGATTCTTTAGTAAATTGCCCCATGTCCATATCCTTATTAGCCTGTAATTTCTATTTCTTCTAAGCCATAATGGTTGTTTTGCATGTGAGAGTGAATTGTAAATCTGGTTATACTTAGGGAATTCCCCACTCTATGGAATTTGAACTAAGCTTTGTTTTGACCCCAACTGTTATTTCAGCATAAATCAAATTCAAGCAACTTGACCAAACCATTAAGACTATTTATACCCAGGGAAAAGGAAAAAAAAAAACTTATGAAAAACTTAACCCCATCACAATTTTTTCTTCAGTTGCCATTACTAACTAAATGTATTTTCTAGATTTATGCAAATAACTGCTTTGATTTCATCCTCAGGATGTTTTACATACTTGGAAAAAATATATCTAATATAATAAAAATTGAAACATAAAAAATTATCTGGAAATATTTTTCTATGTCTCAGATATAGGCATTCTACAAAAAGTGGCTTCAGAGATTAGAGATAAAGCTGTAGTAACTTCCAGAATTAACTCTTATTTCTAAGTAAACCTCTGGTTATATTAATGTACTCAGAAGTGAATTGGTTTGCAAATATAACTTGCCTTCTCAAGTAAAATTGGGATAAATAAGGAAAATTGTAATTGAAATTTTAATTTTATATATTAATACACAAACGAGGAGTAGAAACAGACCAAAATAATACAGTATAATAGATCTTCATGTGGACTGACACTTCCCCTTAATAATCTAGATGTAAGTGTCATCCATCAGGTGGTTGATAAATCCACTTGTTCATGAGTCCAATGGGACCCACGTAAGTGATCCATGGTACAAGTGATCAAAGGTACATCTTAATCTTTAATTAAGATTCATCAGAAAGATATCACTGTTTTATATTCTTATTTTTTAATGTCTGTAAAATATATTTGCATTATGTTGTTTTATTTGTAAGAAATAAGTTTATAAGCCAAACCTGCTTCAATTAAAAAGAAAAAAACAGTGTGTTTCACACTGCAGATCACACACAACCTATAACTTGTCCATGAGTAAACATCAGTGAATTATAATCAGAAATAAAATTAAATAAAATAGAACAGCAAAAAAGGAAATATCAAAGTACCTCCCATGTGGTATTATCTAGTGATTCTTTCACTTAAATTATATATTTCTGTATTTATGTGTCAAGATGTAAAATATATGTCTTACTGTAGGTCATGGTAAAAAAATTTGAAAGCCATGGCCTGAGACAGCAAAATGGCTGAGACTAAAATAACAGTGTGATCATGAAAGCATTTGCTGATGGTAGGCAGAGTTGACAAGCTTATACTCTGGTGAGTGACTGTTATTATCTATAAACATTCTTAAGTTAAAAGTTCCTAAGCAGAAGAATTTGTGCAACCCCAATAAGCCTAACCTCAACCACTCAAATATGTCTCAGCAGAATTCTGACCTCTCTTTGGTATTTCAGCTTCTTCTCAGGTTAAAAAACACAACAATCTAGTTGGGTATTTGAGAAGCATTTTTATGAGATTCTTTTTCAGTCTTTTCTGTAACATGGATTTCCCTTTTTCTTTTCACTGACTCAGCAAGAAAAGAGTAACTGCTTCACTTTCTTCTTTCTTTGTTCAAGCAGACCTTAGGCTTCCATTAAACTACCTGCCCATCACTGCCTTTTCTAACTTTTAATCTCTACTTTTAGAGATCATCCATTTTCCTATAACATGGTCTCAGAAAATACATATCAGAAAGAGGCTTGATGGAAATTTGCTATTTTCTCCCTTCCAACCTATTCATTCCTTACGTCTAGTAGTGTAGCATATTGCTTATTTAACTGCAGCTAAACAGCTGTAATCTTTATATGTACAACTTTCAGCAGTTTAATCATCTTACTTGTGATCAGTGGTATTTACTATCAGTAATAGTGGACTGATGGAAAGTGTACATGGGCCTTCATATGTATGACAAAAGGTCCCCCAAGGCTCTTGGGAAGTGGGGTACTAAGAAGTTTCCCCAGCCTCCTAGCTGCCTTGACAGGAGATTCTTGTCAGAGAAAGTGACAACATAGTCTTCACGATGCCCATGGTTCCAGCTGCCCTGTGAAGCTGTAGTATTGAGCTCATGCCTCATTTTGACTCTTCGATGAGACAATAACTCATGGTGAGAGGTTGGTCTGGGTGCCCAATGAGTCTGTCCTACCCTCTGATTCCCTTCCCCTTGCATTTTGGTCTACTTTACCTTTCCCAACACTCTTCCAGGTGTGGTTATTCCTGGACTAAACAGAGAATTTTATTTATATAGATCATAATTTTCACTTTTAGCCAAGTGGCTTTTCAGCCTCTTATAGCATTCATATACATGTGTCCCCAACACTGTAATGTTTTCTGCTTCTCGAGACCCACAGAGTCTCAAACTCAGTTTCCCAGTTTGGGGATAATAACATTTCTCAGGATGGCACTGTACCATGTGATCCCTTTACTATTAAACATCCAGTGTTGTCTACTCTTAAAAACAGGCTCTCAAGGATATTAGTAGTTATTCAATCTAAAAGTTGCTCTGAGTAATTCAAATCTTCCTTTGCATATCCCTTAATACACAAATAGTTCTAGCTTTAAACTCTCTCTGTATGTTTCCATTTTTTAAGTAAGAAAATATTGAGTATCAGACCTACCTTTTTCAGAATTTCTCACCTCCATGAAAAGATCGAAGAGCCATAGAGACTCTGCTACACACTGTGTCAGATTAAATTGAAAAATAATTTAATTAAAATACACCTGTTCTCTCCAGTCTGCCAGAATTTAATCATTCGAAATGGCACTCTTCCAGATGACAGTGGTCACTGTCCTTATTTTAGAAATAAGACAAATCTAATATTTCACACATAGCTATTGTTTTGGGAATCCAGTAACTCACCCTGTCGAAACCATATCTAGTGGAATGTCATAATAATCCTTTGAAGATGGAGAAGAATGCAGAAGAAAACAAAAAGAATCAAATGAATTCATAATGCTTTTTGATTTTCAGGAAATATTCATGCTACATACAATATATATATGCATATATAAATCACAAGATAATACTCGGTCTAAAGTATAAATTATTTTAAAAATCTTTTGTAAAACTAAAAAATACACTTTCCTTTTTTATCTTAAACCCTGGGTAACCTTTTCAGCCTCATAAAATTAATCCAGCCATTTCTAAAGACAATGGAGCTTTGGTTATAATGTTCCAGAACCCTGCTACATGGTCCCAGAGTGCCAGTAGTTTTAGGGATATACACCAATTGAATATCACTTAGCTGAGAATCAAAAGAATTTAGTGATAAAGGCAATCTAGGAATTTGGGTCTCATTCTTTCTGACAAATATAAAGAATCTCAGGGTTTGCAAGTTTGCCTTGGAAAAACATAGGGGAAACTACCAAGCTCATTCTAAGCACAGCCCAATGTGGGTAGGGTTGGGGAAATCTTTTTTGATCCATCAGGATAATTGGTTATGCACTAATTTAAGCTCTAGGGCATTCTGTGGTACTGTGATAATGAATCAACTGCCTCCCCTCTTGGGATTGCCCCACATCGTCTCACCACCTCCAGTTACTCCTTAAATCTTCTCATAGAAAGATAATACTTCCCCATCTACTACTTATGACACTATAAATCTTTTATTTGATATTTACTTAAGTCTGGTCCTTGGTCCACAGCTCCCCTTGTGCACTGTCCTCCAAGGGTAATCTCATCCATGCTACTGTCTTCACGATCACTTACGTGCAGAACATTCCTAACCTTCCTTTACTAGCCCAGGCTGCTCCTCTGAGCTTCCAGATGGACATCTCACCAGCACATCCCACAGGCATCTCAAATTCAACATATTCAAACCAGAACTCACCATCTTCTTTCTAAATCTGTTCCTTTTCCAACAGTCTCTTTCTTTATTAGTAAAATTACAATCTACCTGGTCACCTATGTTAGAAAATGAAGGGGTTCTGGGCTCATCCTTCCATTACCAATAATTCATCAGTTCTCAGTATTTCCTAACTCCAGCCTTTCATCTTTATCTCTTTTATTTATTCAGCAAATATTTAATGAGTGTTTACCATATGCTAGTCATTCTTCTAAAGTTGAGTTTATTTTGAACAACAAAACATAAAAAAAAAATCCCTACCTTTCTGGTGCTTACATTCTAGTTGGAGGAGACAGAAAATAAACAATAAGTATAATAAATTAGTTACCAGAAGCTGGTATGTGCTACAGACTAACATAAATAGAATAGGATAATGAGGATCAGAAATTTAGAGGTGAGGGGATTAAAACTTTAAATGGGCTATCAGGGTAAGCCTCAGTGATAAAGTAGTATTTGAGCAAAGACTTAAAGAATGTATAAGAGTTAGTCAAGAAAATATGGGAGAATAGTGTACTGGGAAAAGACGGCAGTCAAGTCAGTGTGTGCGTGGTGGCTGTACGGAGATCATGGCCTTAGTGGAGACAGTGCTTATTCCTGCTACATGTTCCCTTTCCAGTCGTGTCCCTCTCTACTCTCTCTTTTACTAGCCTTGAGAGTTATTTCTCTACAACTCAAATTGCCATGATTCTCCCCTCTTCAAACCTCTCGGTGACTGTCCACAGACCACAAGAAGAAGTTAATCTCTTAACTGGTGTATAAAGGCTTCCATGATCTGGGTTGTGTTTACTTCTATAGCCGAATCTCATTCCTCTTCCTATCTACTTTATGTCCAACATAAAGATACCGAACTCCTTCTAGTTTCACAGACACCAAGTCTTGCCTCTGTAACTTCTGTGCCTTCTGTCTCTTTCATCTGGCTAAATAATACTCCTGACACTTCATCCCTTACCACACCCAGTACCGATTAAATTCAGTGCAGCACCATTTTTCTACCTATGGATATCTTTAGCATTACTCTTATTGTCCATGTTATAAATACATTTCTATATGTATTTCTTTTTATTAGGCTCTAAGCTCCTTAATTATATTGGTTAAATAGATGAATGATTATGATCATGTTTAAATTGATGCAAAATAAAGTAGAGAGATTTCAGTTGGACTTTAAGATGAACTTTCAATTGTTTTCTATGGTTTTAAGATAAAATTTCAGGTTTTTTGCCTGCCATGGGCCTCAACATATTAGTCTTATCTGGCTTTTCAAACTGTGTGTGGATGTGTAATCATTCATCTATCCAACCATTTTTACTGGGCATCTATTAGACACAAGACATATACTCTTTATGCTTAAGGAGCTCGAAGCTTATTTAAAAGATTATATGTGTATATATATAAAATACATATTTTATATAAAATATATATTATATATAATATATAAAATATACCTAAAATATATATAAAATGTGTATATTATATATATAGTGTGTACACTTTCCATTTATGAATGGAATGGAATGAAGCCTCTCTCAACATAACTACAATATGCTGACTGATTGATAAGGTCCTACTTGTTCCCACAAACACATAGTGCACATTCCAGCCTCCACAAGTCTGCTTTAGTGTTCTTCTATTCTCTTAATTGGAATATCTGTGTTTTTTTCCCTCTATCTAAATTTTATCTGTCTCATAAATACAGTCAAGCTCTACCTCTTGGCTGAACTCTCTTGACTACTCACACCCTAATGAAGTTGGCTATTGATCTTGTGTATTGGCTTCAGTTCTCCTGATTTTATTAACAAATGAGAAGGCAAGAATTATGTGTTAAACTTATTTCATACTCCATACTGTCATCAGAGTAAATATTTGCTGAAGTACTTGGGATATGAAATACTAGAATGAGCTAAAAAGAGGTCTATGGGTTATTTGCATTTGGAGATGTATAATTAAAGCATAAACAATTATTTCCCCAAGCCAGTCTGGAATTCACCTCAGTATAAGAAGAATAATGAGCAAAATACTGCATGGAAGACAATTCTAGTTTCAAGATTCTAACCAGAATCTTCAAAATAAAAGAAAGTAAATGAACACATCTTAATGAAGAGGAAAATCAGTGAGAAGAAAACGGTCATGTGGTTTTGTTTGTCTGATCATGGAAGGTGGCTTCATTTCTTCTCTTTTTTTCCCATCTGTTCAGCAGCTCTACGGTTTAGTTCTCTTCTGACTAATTGCGATTGATTAGTATTGACTGATGGCCATACAAACCAAGGAATAACTTTGGGATTTAGTCTTGATTTAAAGGTTTTATATTTATATTCTCTCTTTTCTTTTTCTTCTGACCTTTCTCTGGAAAGTAGAATATTCTATGTACCCTGATGTGCCATAATTTCCTCACTGAATGCCAAAGACCTTGAACTAACAATATGTAGAAAGACAATAAATCAGTGAGGTGTTGCAACGCATTTTCCTCAAGAGAAACACTATTATATACAGTAAACATGCAGAAAAAGACCCACTGACCCAGAACCCAATTAGCTAGTTTGCAGCTGCCTGTGTCTGAGAAGTTAGTTCCTTCTTTAACTATTATTAAGGATTTAATTGTATTAGAATAAGCTATGAGGCTAACAATAGAAAACTCTTTCCTACCTAGTGGACTTTGCTAATATCTACGTCATTTTGTAGGAGGAAAACTTTATAATCTGATGCTTTCAGATATCAAATCTGTATTTTATGCCCTTTACCAGTTTCTAATCTTTGTTAAAAAAATAATTGATCTTAATGACTACATGTTTTTATTAGCTGGTTAATTTACCTTGAAGTGACTGTAAGATATTATGTTCTCTGTCTCTTGTTGGTTTTAGGTAGATTACAATGAACACCTCTCAGTAAGTCAACCCTATTCCCTTAATGTATTATAGAGCTGAATGCCACCCATAGGATTAGTGTTAGAATTAAGCAGTCACCCACATGGTATGTTTTGGGGCCTGATCATTCCTCTGCACAACACCATTGCCCTCACACAAATACTGGATGCCTGAAAATTTACCTAGGGAGGCAATGTAGTCCAGAGATCAGTATACAGGCCCTGGCATTAACGCTTGGGCTCTGCTCCTACACTCACAGTTTACTCTCTGTTTGCCTCATTTTCCCATCTGTAAAAGAGAATGATGATAGTTACTCCTTAGTGTTAAAGATTACATGAAACAATACATGTAACCTACTTATGACTCTACCTGGTCAATAGTAAATGCTTTTAAAAATTAACTATTGTTACTGTCATAAAATATTCATCATTTTGACTTATCTGCACCCTGCACCTAGTGAGGATAAAGCCTTAAACTAGTTCACACCAAAGTGTTAGTTTCTTACTCAGGAAAGAACATATGGATTAGCTTCATAAACTGCAAAGTGCTCTATAAAAATAAAGAAATGGTGTAACTAGCATTTTAAAGGGCAATGTGAGAACAGAAATGGTTTTGGTACAAAGGGATGGCGGAAAAAGACTGAAGGGAAATTCAGCTATTTTATACTTTTTCCCATTGCCTTTCTTTATCATGTATTAGAGAATATACTCCAAATTCATCTCTAGGGGGTTATTTAATGAAAGAAGGCCCATGAAAGATTAGTCACCACACAGGGTGAATTGAACAAATCTGGGCCCCTGAGCCAGCCCTGCACCTGGGGCAGAGGGGCTCACTGGCCTGGACACAGCCTGTGACAAGCAGGTGCACATGCTGGTGAGGTGTGCCCAAGGGAACCTGCATGTCTGTGAACGAAGTAAGCAGGACCTGGGAAGTTTTAACACTCTGGTAGCAAACTGTTTTCCAGGAACAGAATAAAAGTAACGTTGACACATTCACCTCCCTTTGATATGCTCCCCAACCTCCAACCCTACATAATAGAGGCCTGGCCTGACAGCTGTGACATTTGAAGGTGCCCAGCTCCACTGTAAAAATCTCTAGATTGCTTTAGAGCTATTTACAGAGGGCAAAACCCGAAGCGGGAAAAGGATTGAGGGGCTTGGATCTATTGTAATTTTAAGTTTTAATGTAAATATTACCTCATTTATATCTCTAGTATGAAAAAAGGAGTTACTTCTTTTTAGAATTTTTTTTTTTTTTAACGTATGTCTTTCTGTAGGACACTCTGAGCTCCTGAAGGATAGTAATCATGTCATTTTTTTATTCCTAGTATTTTGCACACACAAAAAAAATGAAAAAAAAAAACTCTATATAATAGCTGCTCAATGATTTTTTTAGTATGTAAATGAGAGAAAGAAACCATGCAAAAGGTTGTCTTTGGCATTTCCTCCAAAGATATATATGGGTTGAGATACATCAGTGACTTAGGAATGTGGTCAAAGCTCAGATTTCACCAAGAGAAATCTCTAGAAACTCTTTGCTTTACCATGGTAAGACTGAATCTGAGGACTTAACAAAAAAGGAGTTCATTTTGAATCCTGTAGCATTTCTACTTGAATCTGAGAAGATTCTAGATACTGTCTTAAGCCAACATTATTATCTACCTTTCCAGGAGATTCGGAAGACTTTTAAACTTCACAAATACTAGAAACCCAGAATAAGAATTTTCCTGTGGAAAACTATTCAAGTATTTTATAAGTGATAAAACATTAAATAAGATGCTTTGTTTTAGGAAATTTCTTTTGTTATTTGCCTATGAGTGCTATATATTAAATATCCTAAGCATACACACTGTCAAACTGTATAATAAAATATGTATAATAAAATTATATTAATCTAAAAACGTCTCATACAAAGCCTGAAAACTAAGTCTTAAAATTATGCTCAATAATATATTTAGCCGTATTTTGAGTTCATTAAACAAAATGAATCATTATAATACTTTCATATTTAAGCACAGCAAATTGTATCATGTAGAAAATACATGTATATGGGTAACTGATCTCTCCCTGAAATTGAATCATCTCAGGAGAGAAATTCACTATAAAGTTGGTATTGGTTACACTATACAAATTGTATTGTGAGGTATTATTCGTAAACAATATAGTTGAATAAAAAAACTTCAACTTTTTGTCTTGCAGAAATGTTATCTAAGTATATTTTACTGTATATAAAGAGACAAGTGTCTTGTTGATTGTTTTATATGTTTATATGGTTGACATTCTAAGAGCTACTCAGAAAAGCTATTTATACTTTTGGATTGAGAATCATGTCAGTCTTGGAACATATGGTCATCTTTAAAGTCTGTTTAGCCTCTCTGAAAATAGAAATTATTATTTGATAATTTAAATTATTTGAATAATAAGTTTACCAAAACAATGTTATGACAAAATAGAAGTACATGTGTATCTCAGCAGATCTTTAATTAAAAAAAAAAAAAAAAAACCAGCAAGATATTGTAAAGATTTGGGTATTTCGTAATTGGTTTCCTGTTCACCTCCTATCAAGCATTTCTTGAATTTTCTAGATTTGTAGAAATCAAACGTTCTGTCTTCTTTTCGCACTACACAAACACTTTCTGACATCAGAGGACAAGAAAAAAATTGCCCAGGGATCCAATTTGTTTACTATGGATTTGAATCATATTTAATTTCTTTTTCACTCTGCCTTCAATACCTCTGAAATTTAGTACATACATTCAATAAGTATTAAATATCCCTCTTCCATTTGAGTCCAGCTTTTCCTTCCTCCCTTCCTCTCTCCTTCCCTCCATCCCTCACTGACCCCTTCTTTCTCTTTTTTTCTTTCTCTCCTCTTTTCCTTCCTTTCTTGTTTTCACACTGTAGATCCTATGCACTCCATTAACCATTTTCAACCCTCAAGCTCGGATCCATGGCTTAAGCACAACTTAAAGCCCTCACTAGACACATTCCTAGCCCTAAAGCAACCACTTTCTCTGAACTAAAAATTTTGTTAGTGACTCTCTAGGGCAGTGTTTCCAAAAATGCCAGGTTATAAAAATCACCTAAGGATCTAGCTAATATACAGATAGCCAGGAGCAAAGGAAAAAAAACAAACAAACACCTTTTAATAAATTCACTAGATGATTCTTTGGATAAGAAAATCTTGAGAAGCACTAATCTAGACCCACCTCTCAACTGCTGCATATTTCTTCTCATGACTATTACACATGGTCATACAGCACCAGCTTCAGCACAGTGATATATACTTCTTTAAGAGAAAACCTATTCCACTGTTTGACCGTTCTAATTATAGGGGAAAAAAAGAGTCTTCTTGTGTTGTTCTTAAATCTCTTTCCTATTCTGAAGGTTACAGTTTTAACATGGGCACATACTGCTATCTTTAAAAAAAAATAGATGAATTATAGAGAAAATCAAAAGTGCTCTAATATATATGATTTGACATGAGCAGGTTCTTGCCAGCAGGAAAGCAATGAAAATGGGATCAAGTCTTCCCAGCAAAGGAAATTAACCAACAGGAGCCTGACAATTGCAGGCTTATTTTAAGGGAGGAGTGATATGTTTTGAAGGTTATTAAGATGTAACCTCTTATTCATCTAGAAACTTAAATGTTTCTCCTTGAGAAGAATCTTCAGGAAAGTTGCAAATTGTAATTACCTGTAACAGGTGACTTGGCAGAAAGTACTGCTAACTATCCAATGTTTTTATACAGAAAACTTGGGTTTAAATTCCAACTAAGACGCATACCAATTTTGCCACTTGGAGTAGATGATTTAACTCCTCTGAGAATTAAGTTTTCCATGTGTGATATATAATAAGGCAATTCTGATATAAGTATAATAAGGATTAAAGGTGAACATGACCATAAACTAAGTTCTATAAATATTTCAAATATTAAGAAATTTTACTAAAGTAGTTTGCGAGCTGTGTCTCTGGTAGAGTTTTATTACTGATCAATTGAAAAGAAAGAAAAGCTCAACAGTTAATTGGCATGCATACTGTATCTAAAATTATTTTTACTATGGATTTGATTTATTCATCTGATTTATTCCTGTCCTGCCCCTAGGTTCATCAGAACTAATTTTTTTTTTAGATTCTATATGTATGTGTTAGCATACGGTATTTGTTTTTCTCTTTCTGACTTCACTCTGTATGACAGACTCTAGGAATAAGACGCAGACATAGAGAATGGACTTGAGGACACAGGGAAGGGGGAAGGGTAAGCTGGGACAAAGTGAGAAAGTAGCATTGACATATATACACTACCAAATATAAAATAGATAGCTAGTGGGAAGCAGCCACATAGCACAGGGAGATCAGCTCTGTGCTTTGTGACCACCTAGAGGGGTGGGATAGGGAGGGTGGAAGGGAGGGAGATGCAAGAGGGAGGGGATATGGGGATATATGTATACGTAAAGCTGATTCACTTTGTTATACAGCAGAAACTAACACAACATCGTAAAACAATTATACTCCAATAAAGATGTTAAATAATAGTAATAATAATAAAATAAAATTATATGTCTCTGGAATTCACACTTAGGGCTCCTGAAATATTATTTCACCATCAGCATTTTCTCTTTTGGTCCTTACTAGGTTTCATATATTTATTGGAGTGGGAAAATAGAAATGACGAAACCAGAATGAGAAAAGACTGTATCTTAAAACCAAAAGGCAGACATCACTTCTTTATGAACTTAAAAGACAATGTAGGAAACTGAATGAATTAATGAAGCACCTGAAGTCATTTTAAATATATCCTTCTGAAGGGAATGCACTCAGGGCAACTGACTTTTGTGTGTTTTTATTGTATTGAACAAATCTTTTTTTAGAAGACAAATTAAAAGTTCAATTATCTCTTTATACACAATTATCAATAAATATATTCAGGACCATAATTCAGTGCTTAAGTTTTTAATGGGAAAAAAAGGGGGACTGGAAATAATTAAGCACTGGTTTTGACATTAACCAACTGATAAATATTCTTGATAAAGACACAGTATTCAAATATCCTTTAGCTTATTTTAAAATGAGGGAGTAGTGTCAGTGACCACTGGAAGCTACATCTAGTTTCAACCTTAAAATGATTTGCATACACATTTTTATTTAAGGAAAATATTTTAAATTATAAACAAAGAACCTGAATACTAAAGTAAAACCAAAGAAGGACATGAAAATAAACATGGATTTGTGTTTTGAGTTCATTATGTCAAATATTCATCCAAGAAAATAATAAAAGAAAAAATAGCTTCAATGAATTTTTAAATTTAACATTAGGAAAAACATGACATTAAACTTTTTAAAATGTCATTTAATAACTATTGTTCCAGATAAAATATTTTTATTTTAGACTTAATATCTATATTTTATGTATAGTAAAACCAAGACAATTTGATGGTGGTTCAAATCTATTTTGGCATTTAAAATATTTTAATATGTGTAAAAAAGAAATTTAAAATCTAAATTATGTCTCTAATTATAGGCATGTTATTTAATATTGGTGAGAGCGCTGCCAAAATATGAAGAGACTCAAATTTATTTGCTGAGCACTTTCTTTTTTTTTTTTTTTTTTTTTTTTAAATTTATTTATTTATTTATTTATGGCTGTGTTGGGTCTTCGTTTCTGTGCGAGGGCTTTCTATAGTTGTGCAAGCGGGGGCCACTCTTCATCGCGGTGCGCGGGCCTCTCACTATTGCGGCCTCTCTTGTTGTGGAGCACAGGCTCCAGAAGCGCAGGCTCAGTAGTTGTGGCTCACGGGCCCAGTTGCTCCGCGGCATGTGGGATCTTCCCAGACCAGGGCTCGCACCCGTGTCCCTTGCACTGGCAGGCAGATTCTCAACCACTGCGCCACCAGGGAAGCCCATGCTGAGCACTTTCTATATTCAGGGTGCCAGGAAAAGAGGAAAGAGGATTCAAAATTTAATATACTTATTCAACAAGGACTGAATGAGTTTCTCATAAATTCCAGGGAAGACTAATTCATAGCAGAATGTCTACGTAAGTCTTCTAAAAGAGATATGAACAAAACACTTTTGTAAGAATATGAAATCAGATTAATTCCAACTATAAATTTCATTAAAAAAGTTTTGGAAGGGAGTAACTTATTGCATTCATCAACAAATACCAGGGTGACTCAACAAAATCATACTGAACAGAACATGTAAATGAAGAAAATTAATGAGTTCATAGGTATATACATACTTTGGAGATATTTTTCTATAGCTCATTTCAGAATACATATGAATAAGATAATTGAAATTTTCCAAATCACCTAGCTTACTAGAGATGCATTTCACAGCAATTTTGTATGTTTCAAAATTATTTCAACATTTTGGGCTTCCCTGGTGGTGCAGTGGTTGAGAATCTGCCTGCCAATGCAGGGGACACGGGTTCGAGCCCTGGTCTGGGAAGATCCCACATGCCGCGGAGCAACTAGGCCCGTGAGCCACAACTACTGAGCCTGCGCGTCTGGAGCCTGTGCTCCGCAACAAGAGAGGCCGCGATAGTGAGAGGCCCGCGCACCGCGATGAAGAGTGGCCCCCGCTTGCCGCAACTAGAGAAAGCCCTGGCACAGAAACGAAGACCCAACACAGGCATAAATAAATAAATAAATAAATAAACAAAATTATTTCAACATTTTAATTGAATGTGTAATATAAATGAAATATTTTGCTAAGAAATTTTTGTGGAGATTGTGGCAATATTCTTACTTATGAAATTAATATATTTGTATATTATTGATTGGTTTGGCTTCTCTTATTTTTCTGTAGTTGTCCATAAATACCTTTATAAACTTATAAATATCAAATTTTACTGAGATATATATGGTCCTGAATAAGCAAAATGGTATATTTAACAATCAAGCAATGATTTTATTATTTCACACCTAATTATGCTAATTGAAGCCATTTTCCAACAAACTTGCCTATATATTTTGTGGAAATAATCTGGATTTAAACATATTGGAATCTTGTATTTGTAATTAATTTCTTTGTCATTCAAAGTTTTAATCCCATGAAATGACCTAAGGGTGTCTTTCTTCTCACTTACCTTTTGTTCATAATAATAATTCAGCTACTATCATATATAGAACATTTACAAAGATAATATTTCATTTCTATTTTCTTGTCACTAAACAGATATTGTTTCATTTGAGATATGGTTTCTTTTCTAAATGAACTCTAGTGCTACCAATCTATACATAGATAATTTTGTCAATCCAGTATTTTACCTCTGTTATAAAAATTAGATGGGGTACTTCTCATTTATATTTCAGTATATGACTTTTCAAGTTGATTGTGTCAATTTCTTTTCTTACATTTGTGAAGCAGTTTCTGGTGACATTTCACTGCTTAAAACACTTTAAAATCTTCATTTTTTTTTTTGTTCTAGACTTCATGCTTCACTTAGCTCAAGTGTGACAACGCTAGATCCAAAAGCGAGTTCCTAAAGAGAGGTTTACTTTATATATTTGGTAATTTTAAAATTTAACTGCTTCATGAACATTTATTGAGCACTTACTACATGCAGTGTACTTTTAACATCTTTCATTTCATTGTACTTTTCAGAAAATGATAGTCACATTTCTTCCTAAGTTTAAATTATTCTTACTTGTTGCTTAAATGGCAGGTCATAAAGAATTAATGGAAAGTACAATGAGATGAAAAGTATAATGAGTACAAAGAGAAAAGTAGTTTTTGACACTCTTCATTTTGAAATTCCCGAGAGGCAGTCTGTCACTGCGTTCAGCCATTTTTTTCTTCAAAATGTCTCTTGGATTTACCCTTTCTTCTCAATTCTGGCCACTAAGACTGAAACCGAGACTTTCATTTGCTAAGCCTGCCCATACTCACTCCTTCTCTTATCCATCCTTCCACTATAATAATCTTCCTAAAATACCGCTATTGTTATGTCACTCATCTGCTCAGGAAACTCCTACACCCTCTTGCCTTCTGCATGAAGAGCAAATTCTCCTATCTGGCATTAAAGGTCACTTACAATTTTGTGCCATTCTCTGAGTGAAGCTTTACTTCTTCCTTTTTCCCAGTTCACATGCTCTGCCTCTGTCAGTCTGGTAACTCCTTTCCATCCCCAAACGCTCTGCTTCTTGCCAAGTCCATGCTTTACAAATATAATCACCTTCTTCAGAATGGTCCCTCTTCTTCCCTGTACCTAGCCAGCCATTAACCTAGTCTCTAAAGCCAAAATGAAACCCCACTTACTCTGAGTTCTAGCATACCCTGGTGTTCTTCCCTTTCCTGAATTCCAATAGCATTTATAACCAGAATCTCATTTTCTCATGAAAGCAGCACTGGAATCAAATGCAGATAACCTGAGCGCTTGTTCACCGTTGAGTACTGAAACCATTTCTACCTTCCATTACTCACTGTATCTTCTACTGGTATCATAGTTACCATAGTATCACAGCAATGAATTATGTTTCTTTTTTCTGTGTTACTTTGGAAGCCCCTGGTAGGGAAATAACTTGTTTTAGCTTCCCATCCCCATGCCCCACAGCTGACACAGTGGCCTTTCAACGCATGTTTGAAAACTGAATGTCTGCCATGAAAAATTTCTGATCTAGGGATGATCTGAAAACATAGAAATAATAATACCTGCCCTGCTTTGCTCACAAGATATTCTTGAGTAGAGAAAAAGATGGGAAAATGTCTTGTAATTGTAAACAGTATAGAAATCTTATATGGCTCTATGATTCTCTCTGTATAGTCATGCCTAAGTAGACTAAGACAGGTATAACAACTTGAACAGAAATAAATGACTCAAAAGCATGTTTGGCTACAAAGAATAAGGATGAGAAAGTGGGAAAAACACTAAAAAACAAAAACAGAGAACATCCAAGGTGCAGCTGTAAAGTGGAGCTGCTGAAATTAGCACACATCTCTGCCGACTGAGAGAAGTGGTAGAGAAAACAACTGTCCCCACCGTCCACCCTCTCTGTCTTCATTTTGTCCATGGATACTTTATTAAAGACTGTATTACACATGCTTTCTTCCTTCCTTAGTTGTGGCCAGGGACTAATTTTAAGCTAGTGAGATATTAATGAAAGTGGTATTTGCTACTTTCAAGTCATTTTGTTGTCTCTTTAAAGATATTTGCCCAGGGCTCTCTCCTCTGCTTCATCTTCTGGTTTGAACTTGGTGCTGATTGAGGATGGCAGAGCCACCTACCAGCCCTGAACTGCCCCTCTCTGAACTGTTCCAGGAGAGGGAAACATTTCTCTTATATTTTTGGCTCTCGTGCTCACTGGAATTTAGTTTCCCTTAACCAAATGGACTCCTAAAAAACAAACCCTACTGCTACCTTTCCTTAACACAAAAGACTTTAGTTTGGGGGGGTCTTCAAGTAATTTACCCAAGTTGTGGTCCAGTAGAACAACTAATGTCAAGCCTTTTGGCACCTCATCCAGTGCAAACCACTGAAATATAGATGACAAAATAGTTTATGCCACTTCCTTCCTTGTCTGACACAGTTAACAATTATGCCTCTATTTTTTTTTTCTTATAAATGCCTGGTGCTAAGTGTTAAATTGACTTCCACAATATAGATTGGTTGGCATGAATTAAGATAGACTAGCTTTAATTTCTCTGAGAAGCAATCTATCTTCAACCCTCATCATGGAAGTTCTTCTGACTCATTAAAGATTGAACTTATTTATTCAGTAAAGTTTGAATTATATGTATTATTTACTTTGTGAAAATTGACTACCCATGCTCTATATCCCTTTGCGTATCAAAAATATAATGTAGAAAATACCACAGTAAATAGTTGAAAAATAAGAAAAGAGAGGGGTCTGAGCTTTGCATTCAACTGACTTTATCCATGTCTAGTTCAGCCTTCCCCAGGGAAAGAAAACCTACTATGGCCCTTGATTATCCTATTGTCTTTTTTTTTTTTCTATGTATTAATGTTGTCCTCCAAGACCCAATTAATGTTGTCCTCCAAGACCTTTCTGCCTCTTGGTTTTCCGATGACCGACTAAAGTACATTTTGCCTTGCATTAAATTTATATGATACATACCACTGAGTGAATATAGAATCAACTCACCATCCTTCTTTTCAGTTTCCTAGCAAAGTCTAATATACCTGTTAAGGAAGATGGCAACTTGTAAGAAGAGCTTTTACACACCTAGGTCTATGCAATCTACCCAGAATATTTTAAAGATACAGACACAGATTTTTTTAAAGTATACATATATAGGTAGATAATTAGATAAGGAAAGATAGGCATATAAATAGATGTACACTACTTCGTATTACTTAAACTTATCACTAATACTGACTTGGAACTCGGATGTCTAACATTTCAGATATTTCCATGACTGTTGGGAATAAAATAATAGTTCATCTGGCAAAATCCCATGTATTTAATTATTTGTAGGAATATGTTACATAGATATTTTTACATCTGTAATGCTAATTCTAAGTCAGTATATTTACTTAATCAGATATCTCATGCCTCAAACATTCTGGATCAATAAGAGCTTACTCGTTTGCTCACTCTGAGTCTTGATCAATATTATGGATTTTGAACTTTGAAATTTCCTTCTCTGACAGATCCATCTTACTTTCCACTCTTTCTTTGCCTTCATTAGCAACTAACTTGAACTTTGTTCTCACTGTGAGGTCTAATTGCTTGAATCATCTTTATACTTCTGGTTTGTCAACCACTTTTTTGACTTCATTTTTCTCCTTAACTTAGACTGTGAGATCCATAATGGAGCCTCTTTAATGGTCTCATTAATACTGTAAAAGCTCTCACTTGTTTGACTTCTGCTACCTGTTTTCTAATAAACCCCAAATCTGTGTAGTCCTTATGGTCTACCTCCACTGCTTTCTGACTATGTCAGCATTTCTGGAGAAAGTAGGTAAACAGTGCTAATTACACTATAAATCCCTTTTGTTCAGTCCCACTTCCCTCTCACTCCTGCTCACATCTATAACTAGCATCTTATTCTTCATTCCTGTCTCAGAGAAAAGAAGAAAACATCCATAATTCCTTCAACGTTTAGTGCTAAATTGTCTATCTGGACTTTGACATTAACCTTTTCTTCCTTTCTTGAAAACTCATTCTATTAAATCACCATTTTCTATGTTTTTCCCTTTCTTCTTAACGTTTGCTCTCCCTACTAATGGGCTTAAATTTTTCCTTATGGAAAAGCGTTTCCTCGCACTGACAGTCTTTCAAAGTATCACTTTGCCTTGTTCTCCTGAGACCAAACCTCTTGAAAGAGTAGCTCTAGTGCTTTCCCCACTATCCCATCGTCCTCTCACTTCTTGTCGGTTAACTTTCACTATAAATGCTTAATAATAAATCTGTGAACCTTTCCCGATCTTCACTTTCATTGACTTCTCTTTACTCTTCGACCATGGTAACCATCTCTGTTTCTTGAAGTTCACTCACCTTTGCTTCCACATCATATTTTTAACTCTCTGACCATCCACTAACTGCTTCTATAGAGAAAATAAAAACTATTATTTACTGAGTAAATGATATTCAACTTACTAAATTTCCAAGCTACCATGATGTAAATATTTTAATATGTGCTCTAACAGCCATTATCCCCACTTAGTGCCCAAGAGCACCCATCTCCAAGAGTCTATCTTATCTCCTTGCTGCATACTACTGGTGTCTGCCACTAGGTGAATAGATCTTATTTCTTCAGGATCCCAGAGACCTGTCTCATGCTTCAAAATAATATATCCACATACTTGTTTATTATTTTTACTTAAATATTCTGAAATGATCAGCATAACCAAAACAGATTTTATCATTTTTATGGTCCTTTACTCCAAGTTAGTTTCTTCTTCTTTCTCTTCAGTTTCTATTCATACTAGTCATTCTCTAAGTAATCACTACCTGAAACCTAAGAGTAATCCTTGATGCTGCTCTTTCCTTTTCGTCTTTCTAACTCTGGTTTTCACATTCTTTGATTTCTCAAACAAACTCATAGAAAAAAAAAAAAAAGATCAGATCTGTGGTTACCAGAGGTGAGGGGGGGTGGAAGATAGAGGAAATGGTGAGGAAGGCAGTCAAAGGTACAAATTTCCAGTTATAAGATTAGTAAGTACTAGCGAAGTTATGTCCCACATGATAAATATAATTAACACTGTTGTACATTATACGTGGAGGTTGTTAATAGAGGAAATTCTAAGAGTTCTCATCACAAAAAATTTTTTTCTATTTCTTTAATTTTGTATCTATATGAGATGATGGACATTCACTAAACTTATTGTGGTCATCACTTTATGATGTATGCAAGTCATATCTTTATGCTGTACACCTCAAACTTATACTTGCTATATGTCAATTATAAACTGGAAGGAAAAAATTCTTTGTGGATTTGGGGTTTTTTTTTTTTTTTTGGTGATTTCCTTTTAACCTTTCCTCTCTTCCGTTCTCAGTGTGTTTTGTTAGATTTAGTTCTCATTTTCCTTTACTTGGACTGTGGCCAAATTTCCTAAATCATGTCCCTGCATTTAGCCATTCTCTTCTTTAAGTGTAACTTAAAATTTCTGTGGATTTCCTGTAGAGAACAAGCTATTTTTAAGCTATCTTTAGTTTTCTTAAAATCTGACTGAAATTCACCTTTCTACCTCATTTTGTATTATTTATCAGAATGTACTTTATTATTTTTTTTGTTTTGTTTTGTTTGCAATTTATTTATTTATTTATTTTTTTAAATATCTTTATTGAAGTATAATTGCTTCACAATGGTGTGTTAGTTTCTGCTTTATAACAAAGTGAATCAGCTACACATATACACACGTTCCCATATCTCCTCCCTCCCGCATCTCCCTCCCTCCCACCCTCCCCATCCCACCCCCCCAGGTGGTCACAAAGCACCGAGCTGATCTCCCTGTGCTATGTGGCTGCTTCCCACTAGCTATCTATTTTACATTTGGTAGTGTATATATGTCCATGACACTCTCTCACCCTGTCACATCTCACCTCTCCCCCTACCCATATCCTCAAGTCCATTCTTTAGTAGGTCTGTGTCTTCATTCCCATCTTGCCACTAGGTTCTTCATGACCTTTTTTTTTTCCTTAGATTCAATATATATGTGTTAGCATACTGTATTTGTTTTTCTCTTTCTGACTTACTTCACTCTGTATGACAGACTCTAACTCCATCCACCTCATTACAAATACCTCCATTTCATTTCTTTCTATGGCTGAGTAATATTCCATTGTATATATGTACCACATCTTCTTTATCCATTCATCCGATGATGGACACTTAGGTTGCTTCCATGTCCTGGCTATTGTAAATAGAGCTGCAATGAACATTTTGGTACATGACTCTTTTTGAATTATGGTTTTCTCAGGGTATATGCCCAGTAGTGGGATTGCTGGGTCGTAGGGTAGTTCTATTTTTAGTTTTTTAAGTAACCTCCATACTGTTCTCCATAGTGGCTGTATCAATTTACATTCCCACCAACAGTGCAAGAGGGTTCCCTTTTCTCCACATCCTCTCCAGCATTTATTGTTTGTAGATATTTTGATGATGGCCATTCTGACCGGTGTGAGATGATACCTCATTGTAGTTTTGATTTGCATTTCTCTAATGATTAATGATGTTGAGCATTCTTTCATGTGTCTGTTGGCCATCTGTATATCTTCTTTGGAGAAATGTCTATTTAGGTCTTCTGCCCATTTTTGGATTGGGTTGTTTGTTTTATTAATATCGAGTTGCATGAGCTGCTTGTAAATTTTGGAGGTTAATCCTTTGTCTGTTGCTTCATTTGCAAATATTTTCTCCCATTCTGAGGGTTGTCTTTTTGTCTTGTTTATGGTTTCCTTTGCTGTGCAAAAGCTTTTAAGTTTCATTAGGTCCCATTTGTTTATTTGTGTTTTTATTTCCATTTCTCTAGGAGGTGGGTCAAAAAGGATCTTGCTGTGATGTATGTCATAGAGTGTTCTGCCTATGTTTTCCTCTAAGAGTTTCATAGTGTCTGGCTTTACACTTAGGTCTTTAATCCATTTTGAGTTTATTTTTGTGTATGGTGTCAGGGAGTGTTCTAATTTCATACTTTTACATGTACCTGTCCAGTTTTCCCAGCACCACTTATTGAAGAGGCTGTCTTTTCTCCACTGTATATGCTTGCCTCCTTTATCAAAGATAAGGTGACCATATGTGCGTGGGTTTATCTCTGGGCTTTCTATCCTGTTCCATTGATCTATATTTCTGTTTTTGTGCCAGTACCAAACTGTCTTGATTACTGTAGCTTTGTAATATAGTCTGAAGTCAGGGAGCCTGATTCCTCCAGCTCCATTTTTCTTTCCTTAAGATTGCTTTGGCTACTCGGGGTCTTTTGTGTCTCCATACAAATTGTGAAGATTTTTTGTTCTAGTTCTGTGAAAAAATGCCAGTGGTAAGTTTGATAGGGATTGCATTGAATCTGTAGATTGCTTTGGGTAGTAGAGTCATTTTCACAATGTTGATTCTTCCAATCCAAGAACATGGTATATCTCTCCATCTATTTGTATCATCTTTAATTTCTTTCATCAGTGTCCTATAATTTTCTGCATACAGGTCTTTTGTCTCCTTAGGTAGGTTTATTCCTAGATATTTTATTCTTTTGGTTGCAGTGGTAAATGGGAGTGTTTTCTTAATTTCACTTTCAGATTTTTCGTCATTAGTGTATAGAAATGCAAGAGATTTCTGTGCATTAATTTTGTATCCTGCTACTTTACCAAATTCATTGATTAGCTCTAGTAGTTTTCTGGTAGCAGTTTTAGGATTCTCTATGTATAGTATCATGTCATCTGCAAACAGTGACAGCTTTACTTCTTTTCCGATTTGGATTCCTTTTATTTCTTTTTCTTCTCTGATTGCTGTGGCTAACACTTCCAAAACTATGTTGAGTAATAGTGGTGAGAGTGGGCAACCTTGTCTTGTTCCTGATCTTAGTGGAAATGGTTTCAGTTTTTCACCATTGAGGACAATGTTGGCTGTGGGTTTGTCATATATGGCCTTTATTATGTTGAGGAAAGTTGCCTCTATGCCTACTTTCTGCAGGGCTTTTATCATAAATGGGTGTTGAATTTTGTCGAAAGCTTTCTCTGCATCTATTGAGATGATCATATGGTTTTTCTCCTTCAGTTTGTTAATATGATGTATCACGTTGATTGATTTGCGTATATTGAAGAATCCTTGCATTCCTGGGATAAACCCCACTTGATCATGGTGTATGATCCTTTTAATGTGCTGTTGGATTCTGTTTGCTAGTATTTTGTTGAGGATTTTTGCATCTATGTTCATCAGTGATATTGGCCTGTAGTTTTCTTTCTTTGTGACATCTTTGTCTGGTTTTGGTATCAGGGTGATGGTGGCCTCGTAGAATGAGTTGGGGAGTGTTCCTCCCTCTGCAATATTTTGGAAGACTTTGAGAAGGATAGGTGTTAGCTCTTCTCTAAATGTTTGATAGAATTCGCCTGTGAAGCCATCTGGTCCTGGGCTTTTGTTTGTTGGAAGATTTTTAATCACAGTTTCAATTTCATTACTTGTGATTGGTCTGTTCATATTTTCTATTTCTTCCTGGTTCAGTCTCGGTAGGTTGTGCATTTCTAAGAATCTGTCCATTTCTTCCAGGTTGTCCATTTTATTGGCATAGAGTTGCTTGTAGTAATCTCTCATGATCGTTTGTATTTCTGCAGTGTCAGTGGTTACTTCTCCTTTTTCATTTCTAATTCTATTGATTTGAGTCTTCTCCCTTTTTCTCTTGATGAGTCTGGCTAATGGTTTATCAATTTTGTTTATCTTCTCAAAGAACCAGCTTTTAGTTTCATTGATTTTTGCTATTGTTTCCTTCATTTCTTTTTCATTTATTTCTGACCTGATCTTTATAATTTCTTTCCTTCCACTGGCTTTGGGGTTTTTTTGTTCTTCTTTCTCTAATTGCTTTAGGTGCAAGGTTAGGTTGTTTATTCGAGATGTTTCCTATTTCTTGAGGTAGGCTTGTATTGCTATAAACTTCCCTCTTAGCACTGCTTTTGCTGTGTCCCATAGGTTTTGGGTCGTCGTATCTCCATTGTCATTTGTTTCTAGGTATTTTTTGATTTCCCCTTTGATTTCTTCAGTGATCACTTCGTTATTAAGTAGTGTATTGTGTAGCCTCCATGTGTTTGTATTTTTTACAGATCTTTTCCTGTAATTGATATCTAGTCTCATAGCGTTGTGGTTGGAAAAGATACTTGATACGATTTCAATTTTCTTAAATTTACCAAGGCTTGATTTGTGACCCAAGATATGATCTATCCTGGAGAATGTTCCATGAGCACTTGAGAAAAATGTGTATTCTGTTGTTTTGGGGTGGAATGTCCTATAAATATCAATTAAGTCCATCTTGTTTAATGTATCATTTAAAGCTTGTGTTTCTTTCTTTATTTTCATTTTGGATGATCTGTCCATTGGTGAAAGTGGGGTGTTAAAGTCCCCTACTATGATTGTGTTACTGTCGATTTCCTCTTTTATGGCTGTTAGTATTTGCCGTATGTATTGAGGTGCTCCTATGTTGGGTGCATAAATATTTACAATTGTTATATCTTCCTCTTGGATCGATCCCTTGATCATTATATAGTGTCCTTCTTTGTCTCTTGTAATAGTCTTTATTTTAAAGTCTATTTTGTCTGATATGAGAATTGCTACTCCAGCTTTCTTTTGATTTCCATTTGCATGAAATATCTTTTTCCATCCCCTCACTTTCAGTCTGTAAGTGTCTGTAGGTCTGAAGTGGGTCTCTTGTAGACAGCATATATATGGGTCTTGTTTTTGTATCCATTCAGCCAGTCTGTGTCTTTTGGTGGGAGCATTTAATCCATTTACATTTAAGGTGATTATCGATATGTATGTTCCTATTCCCATTTTCTTAAATATTTTGGGTTTGTTATTGTAGGTGTTTTCCTTCTCTTGTGTTTCTTGCCTAGAGAAGTTCCTTTAGCATTTGTTGTAAAGCTGGTTTGGTGGTGCTGAACTCTCTCAGCTTTTGCTTGTCTGTAAAGGTTTTAATTTCTCCATCAAATCTGAATGAGATCCTTGCTGGCTAGAGTAATCTTGGTTGTAGGTTTTTCTCCTTCATGACTTTAAGTATATCCTGCCACTCCCTTCTGGCTTGCAGAGTTTCTGCTGAAAGATCAGCTGTTAACCTTATGGGGATTCCCTTGTGTGTTATTTGTTGTTTTTCCCTTGCTGCTTTTAATATGTTTTCTTTATATTTAATTTTTGATAGTTTGATTAATATGTGTCTTGGCGTGTTTCTCCTTGGATTTATCCTGTATGGGACTCTCTGTGCTTCCAGGACTTGATTAACTATTTCCTTTCCCATATTAGGAAGTTTTCAACTATAATCTCTTCAAATATTTTCTCAGTCCCTTTCTTTTTCTCTTCTTCTTCTGGGACCCCTATAATTCGAATGTTGGTGTGTTTAATGTTGTCCCAGAGGTCTCTGAGACTGTCCTCAGTTCTTTTCATTCTTTTTTCTTTATTCTGTTCCGCAGCAGTGAATTCCACCATTCTGTCTTCCAGGTCACTTATCCGTTCTTCTGCCTCAGTTATTCTGCTATTGATCCCGTCTAGAGTATTTTTAATTTCATTTATTGTGTTTTTCATCATTGCTTGGTTCCTCTTTAGTTCTTCTACATCCTTGTTCAATGTTTCTTGCATTTTGTCTATTCTATTTCCAACATTTTGGATCATCTTTACTATCATTATTCTGAATTCTTTTTCAGGTAGACTGCCTATTTCCTCTTCATTCGTTAGGTCTGGTGTGTTTTGACCCTGCTCCTTCACCTGCTGTGTGGTTTTTTGTCTTCTCATTTTGCTTATCTTACTGTGTTTGGGGTCTCCTTTTTACAGGCTGCAGGTTCGTAGTTCTCATTGTTTTTGGTATCTGTCCCCAGTGGGTAAGGTTGGTTCAGTGGGTTGTGTAGGCTTCCTGGTGGAGGGGACTAGTGCCTGTGTTCTGGTGGATGAGGTTGGATCTTGTCTTTCTGATGGGCACGTCCACGTCTGGTGGTGTGTTTTGGGGTGTCTGTGGCCTTATTATGTTTTTAGGCAGCCTCTCTGCTAATGGATGGGGCTGTGTTCCTTTCTTGCTAGTTGTTTGGCATAGGGTGTCCAGCACTGTAGCTTGCTGGTCGTTGAGTGAAGCTGGGTCTTGATGTTGAGATGGAGATCTCTGAGAGATTTTCGCCGTTTGGTATTACGTGGAGCTGGGAGGTCTCTTGTAGACCAGTGTCCTGAAGTTGGCTCTCCCACCTCAGAGGCACATCCCTGATACCTGGCTGGAGCTCCAAGAGCCTTTCATCCACACGGCCAAATAGTTGACTTTTTTTCCCTTCATGGATAATTATTCTCTGACAATGCCAACCTTCATCCCTTATTTTGATTGGTTTGTTCTGAATGTGTTTGCTGGTACCTGAGTCCAAGTGGAAAATTTCTTATTCCGGTTCTTCTTTGAGTAGCTGTAAACCTTTCCCCTAGTCACTAGCACAGCTGTGCGACAGCAGACCTCCAACACAGGGGCTGGCAACTTACCCCAGGGGCCCAGGAACACCAGCTATGTATCCTCCCTGCAGCAAGCTGCATCGCAGAGGCAGATCTAAGTCTATCTGGCAAGTGACTGGTGGGATCAACAATAATCCATTATCCTGACCAGGGCCCTGCACAGAAGCAGCAAACCAAGGACCGCCCAGAGCGTGTGGGAGAAGCTCATTTGCTTTGTGCTTGTTCTGGAGCCTCGGCCTGAGGGGCAGGCAGCTGGTTTGACACACACTTGGAGGCCTACAGGGCGCCCGCCGGGACAGGGACGAGGGCGCCGTCTTCACGCTGCTGCGGCGCTCCACGCAGGGATCTCTATCTGAATGTACTTTAAATCTACAGCCTGTTACTCATTTTCTTTGAACATATCCTGTATGTTTCTGTGTCCCTGGCTTTGTTTGTGCTATTTTTACTCCTGCCTGGAATACCCTCCTTCAAAACATCTACCTTTCAAAGTCCTATGCTTCCTTCAAAGCACTTTTCATAGGGTAACTTTTCAGTGATGCTTGCCCTTGAAGTTTCTCTCTTCCTTTTTTTTAAAAACTTGAGATGCCTTGACTTAAACATTGGGTAAGTTTAAGGTGTACAACATGTTGATTTGATACATTTCAGCATTACAGTGTGATTACCACTTTAGCCTTAACTAACACCTCTTTCATGTCACATAATTATCATTTCTTTGCTGTGGTAAGAACAGTTAAGACCTAGTCTCTTAGCAACTTTGAAATTTATAATACAGTACCGTTGACCATAATCACTATTCTGTGCCTTAGATCTCCAGGACTTATATTATCTATTAGTCATCAGTTTGTAGCCTTAGACAGCATTTCCTCAACCCGCCCCCCAACCCCACCAAACCCTTGGTAACCAGCATTCTACTTTCTGTTTCTAAGAGATCCACTTTTTTAGATTCCAAATATAACTAAGATCAAATAGTATATTTCTTTCTCTTTCTGACTTATGTCACTTAGCATAATGCCCTCAGGGTCGATTTCCTTTCCCATGGCTGAATGGTATTCCATTTTGTGTGTGTGTGTGTGTGTGTGTGTGTGTGTGTGTGTGTGTGAGTTGTGTGTGTAACTCCTATCTTCTTTATCCATTCATCCATCGATGAACACTTTCACTGTTTCCATTTCTTGGCTATTGTGAATAATGCTGTAATAAACATGGGAGTTCAGACATCTCTTCAATATCTTGTTTTTATTTCCTTTGGATATAAACCCAGATGTGGAATTGCTGGACCATATGGTAGTTCTATTTTTAATTTTTCGTGGAACCTCCATATTACTTTTCATATTGGCTGAACTTTGCTACCAACAGTGTACAAGGATTCTCTCTTCTTCACATTCTCACCAACACTGGTCATTGCTTGTCTTTTTGATAATAGCCATTCTAACAGGTGTGAGGTGATATCTCATTATGGTTTGGTTTTCATTTCCCTCATGATCAGTGATGCTGAACATCTTTTCATGTACCTTTTGGCCATCTGGATGTCTTCTTTGGAAAAACTGTCTGTTTAAGATCCTCTGTCCATGTTTTAATAGATTTTATTTTGTTTTTCTTGGAAAGTTTTCTCTTCCTTCCATAAACATCTATGTTAGATTCTTGTTAATATTCTGCCTTATAAAGATGCTTGTTTTATACAGGTCTTGGCTGCTATATCTTAATCTCTTTGAGTGTAGAAACCTTACTTCTTTATCATTGTATCCTCTAGCTCCTATGTGTATATGTGTATATGTAATCAGTGTTTTCACTCTATACATATATCTAGGTTGAATGAAGAAACGAATGAATGATAAAGAAAATACTTCAAGTTTTTTGCAAATTGTTTAGAATGACCTTCTCATAGTATGTTCATATGCTTCTCTGTTTCACCTTACTTGGTGGTGAGGAAAACACCTAAGTGTCCACTGACAGATTCTTTAATCAAGAATAATCATTTCAGGGGCTTCCCTGGTGGCGCAGTGGTTGAGAATCTGCCTGCTAATGCACGGAACACGGGTTCGAGCCCTGCTCTGGGAAGATCCCACATGCCGTGGAGCAACTGGGCCCGTGAGCCACGACTACTGAGCCTGCGCGTCTGGAGCCTGTGCTCCGCAACAAGAGAGGCCGCGATAGTGAGCGGCCCGCGCACCGCAATGAAGAGTGGCCCCCGCTCCCCACAACTAGAGAAAGCCCTCACACAGAAACGAAGACCCAACACAGCTAAAAATAAATAAATAAATAAATAAATTTATTAAAAAAAAAAAAAAAAAAAAAAAAGAATAATCATTTCACCAAAAAGAGTGATAAATATGTGAGGTGACAGATGTGTTAATTAGCTTGATAAGGGGAATCCTTTCATAGTGTATATCTATATCAAATTACCACAGTGTACACTGTAAGTATCTTACAATTTTATTTGTCAATTATACCTCAATAAAGCTAAAATTAAAAAAAAATAATAATCATAGATGTTCCATGCTTCCATCCCATTATACTTTTCAATTTATTCCAAATTTTATTATTTTATTTACTTCAATAAATCTTTTCCAAAAGGTGAAATATTTTAAGGCTCTAAGACTTCTGAAATTTCTTCGATTCAGTTACATTGTTTATGTGTCCTGAGGCATCCATGCCATCTGATTCCAAAATACGTAGTGCCTTCTGGGTGAGTTTTCATGAAAAATTCAGGATACTCATTTGTGTTTTCATCTTTGTAATATAACTGTTTTTCAGATATTTTCCTTTTATTCATGAGAAACTCTGTAGCATAACTCTTAATTTAAATAAAAATAATAAATATATACAGAAATAGGTAGATAACATTATCATTTTCTTCCTCAGGAAAAATACAACTGCAAATAATTAAAGATGAATCTTTGTTAGTAGAACAATAGACCTCCTTATTCAACTTGTGGATGAAGTGAATCCACATTCTCTTACTATACGAGATCTCCCAAGATCAGTGTAAATTACATCTCGTCAAGGGCTACCTCCTATCTCCTGTTAACAACATTTTCCTGAGCCTCAAGCCCTGGTGAGGACCTACTTCAGTCTCTTTTTGTCTTCTTTCTTATTTAAAGGAAGTCTATTCACAAGGAAGTTGGAAGCCAAAGGATCTGGTTTCTACCCACACAGCTCCTGCAGATATGTAATAAACTGAAGCTGAACTTAAAGTACAGCATACTCTTAATGAAACTATGTACTTTTTACTCAGTGTCAAGGATTGGCTGAAAAGGTTTTCTGAGCTAAGAAGATTAAATTACTCTTTAAGGCCAAAGGGCTATGGTATGAGATTATACCTGATGAAAGGAAGAAATAAATTATTAAGAGGATATGAAGGTAATAAATCTTCCTTTATAAGTAACACATGAAGTGCTGTTTTATTGCTGAGACTGAAACATAAAGTTTTCTTGAAGGGGCACCTGCACCTAACCCAGAACGCTCCATAATGCTAGAAATATGAC